>NW_026997907.1:0-600000 GCF_035044405.1 Drosophila montana
TAGCAAGGGGTTACATCATTCGTAGGGATCCCGACTATCGATGTCATTCTATTCTATGGAGCTCGAGTTCAACGCTTCCAATCTTTGCGAAATCGGTCTTTATCTTGCCGAGATGAGGACATCTAAAGTTTAATAAAATAACATTTTTGCTGTTTTTTTGTTTTTTTAGCCATATCTGCCACGCCCCGGGCGAGAAGACAAATAAAACCGATGGTTCCTAGTTGACCTATATATCCTTGAGTTTACCATACCAAAGATATCGTCCTGGCGAACCTACATGATCGATATGGTCAAAAAATATGAATGCTTTTTCTTTCAGCCGTCCCCAAGCAACTGCCCACCCCCCTCGATGGTACCTAGTTGATCCACATATCCTTGGTTATACCATACCATTGATATAGTCCTGGTGAACCTAGAGGACCAAATCCCTGCAAAATGCGCTCGGAAACGGTCCAAAATATGTATGCTTCTTTGCTTTCAGTACCCCTTTTACAGAATGTTGTGGCTGCTGCTAAAGGCGACAGTAAAAGTATGCTATAAAAATTTGCGACCTTTGATTTAGTTCATTTGGTTCGTGTGGTTCGTTTTAGTTCGTCTACCTGCTGGGAATTTCTGTTCGCCTGGTATTTTTGTCAGATTTCCGTTCAAATCTCACGCCCCCTCTTAGCAGCAGCTGTTAACGGTGGTATGTTAAGTAACAGCTACTTAACAGAGGACTTTTTCTGTGCCTACCTGCTGTTCGCCTGGTATGTCAGCTGATTTTTGATTTGAAAAATGTGAACCAACGGCCGGGACTAGTGCAATGGTATTTTGCCACCGTTCATTTTTAAACCTTCATTTAATTATGGATAAAACTTTCAAGCGAATTTTGCTGGGATTTGGACCAGGCCTATATCAATGGTATGATATTACCAAGGATATATGGGGCATCTAAGAACCTTTATTTTATTGTTTGTTCGGGCAGGCACGTGGCAATATGGCTGAAAAAGCCTGACAATCTACTGCAGGTCTGCAAGGCGAATAACTGGTTTGATGCTTCGGTACAATTGTGCAATTATTTACAATTTAACTTATTCTACTGTTAAGTCTAACATAAAAATTAATAAAGATAGGGTGATTATATAAACCGATCTAAGAGATCGAGTCCGCGTTCGGACTTCTCCAATTCTATGTTCGTTTTATACAGCCAATAGCTCAGGTTTTTGGGTCAGCTATTGGTTTATCATTTAGATTGGAAATGTTAAAGAAACAATTCTATTTTTAATTTATACTTGCCCGTTCTGCTAAAAATTTTCCAAATTTGAATGAAACATTTCTATTTTCATTTACATTGCTCGTTCTACTAAAGGTATTGCAAACTATATTTGAACTCAAAATTAGCATCTACCAAATGTGTTTAGATAAATGCAATGCTTTGTTGCTGAGTCAGCCTCAATAGTTTCTAATTTTAATCACAATCATTTCTGAAAAATTGTTGTTACGAGGGCAGTTTAAATTGAAACTCCGGAGTCGAACTGCTTTCCTGGCTTGGCCCACTGCAGCTCGTAAATGCTTGTTCACAAATTGATGTTAACCTTTTGTTTATCTGCCGCAAAGTTAGGGCAGTCTGCTGGATGCATAGGAATCTGCTGCTACTTCCAGCTCCTAAGTGAGTAGGCGTTTCAAATTACACAGCCTGGCACCTTGGCACCATTTGCTCCTTTCAATGTGGCTCAAAGTTTCCAGATTCAGCTGTGTAATGAGTGTGTGCACGTGTGTGTGTGTGTGTGTGTGTGTGTCAGTGTGTGTGTTGTTGTGGATGTTTGAGTTAGCAAACTTTAACAAGGCAACAGCTGTGCCCTGTGCCCTAGCCGGGCTAGTGATCTGGAAGCAAACGCGTCATTAAATTACGAGTGCTGCCTGAAAATGCACAGAAAAAAGCACAACAACAACAGCAGTTTTCGGGCAATAAGTGCTGGCCAGGGTGAGGGGGAGGGGATAGGAGACGGTCAAGGCCTGCAGTGCTGGCCAGTATCAGGCCAATTGTAATGCATATTTGATTTGTATTTACGTACAGAGCAGCACAAATCGATTGTCATGCGAAAGGGGGCGGGAGTTGGGAGCGAGAACAAATGTTTTGCCATTACCAGCAACAACAGCAACAACCACAGCAACAACCGCAATTGCAACACCATAACAGAGAGAAATTTTAAAGGAGCAAATATAAATAAGCGCTGCATTCATGGCATTCCATAAAAGTTAATGAAACTAATGGACGAGCCAAGGACTGCGCTGCGTATACGCAATATTTCTGGCTGGCTGCCTGGCTGCTTGGCTGGCAATTGAAACCTGAAATGAAGCGGAAAAATTAAATGCATTTTATTGTTGTTACCGACAATGGCAAACGGAAAGCAGTCCATTCATAAAAATGCCAAACACAGCAGCAACAAAAACAACAACAACAACATTGGGCAGGCAAAATAGCAACATCTCGAAAAATCGAAAAATCAAAACAATTCACTGTAAACAAATTTACCTCGCCTCGCATGTTTATATCAAACGCAACAGAATATCATACGATAGCCGATTTTCGGGGAGGGCAGCTGCCGTTTATTGGCTGATTGCTTGATTGGCTGCGATGTGACTGAAGAAAATGCCTATAAATATATATCCCGTCGACTAGCCAAATAAACAGAAAAAGCGTCGCCGCGTGAACTTTGCCAGCCTTCAAGCGCATTGTTTATTCGAATGGAACTTTTTACCTGGTCAATTTGATGGTATTTAAATGGAATTTTCATATTATCATATCGCATTAATAATTTGTATGCCCAATAAGCTTAAGTAGCATTAACTTTTGATGGGAAATGTAGACATAATCGATACTATAAAGATTTTTGCTCTGGTTGTTCACAGAGAACTCCGAAATTAGTAGAATCCAAAAATAAAATAATAAAACTAATAAAACAGCAAAATTATTGCATGTGTTCTTGACTTTCCACATAGTTTAAATTTATTTCACATTTTGGCAAACATTTATTATCTTCCGCTAAATTAACCCAGTAAAAACATCTTCCAGTTGAAAAGTTATTCAGTTTGTTTTGCCATTTAGAAACCTGTTTATTTGGACTTTGCTATCTTAATGCTTCGCTAATAGAGTTATTGCTGCTGTTAAAGACTTTATATATATCTTGACAGATTTATTGGAGCATATGCAATTAGTTTGTTTTTAATTGCCGCAAGGCAACTCGCATCGATATGTGCAAAGTTTTGCTTTTAAGCAAAAGCAGAAGATGCCCTTAAATGGACCGTAAGAATGCAGACAAACATTTGAACTTGAACAACAACAGCAAAAATAATGTCTACGGCTGTCAGCTGAAATGTTACAGCGACAACAGCACACACACACACACACACACACACACACACACACACACACTCGTATATATATTCTGATGCGCTCGCTTTACATGTTTGTGTGTCAGAAAAGTGTCAGGCTGCATTTCATATGGCTCATCCGGACGAAGGCTGTCACAGCGGGACGCACGGCATGTGACATTGCCGCGGACGTGAAACCAGTGGAGCCTCGGACTAGGACTCGGACCACGGCGACAGACTCTTCTTCACAGACAGTTTTCACTAATTATCTGACACGCTGCTAGGGGCCGAGACCGAAACTGAAACTGAAACAGAAACAGAAACAGAAAGAGAAACAGAAGCTGGGGACGGGTCGTGGCTGTTGGCTGGGTGCAGGGCAGGGCCAGGACATACTGATGCTGCAGCTCGTTGCGGCCAAGGACTCATTTTGAATGTGCACACACACACACACACACACACACACACACACACAGCACACATACAGCAAAGCACACACAAACTTTACGTGCGCATCTCAGAACTCTAATTTCAAAGGTCGTGCCAGTGCAAAAAGCGTTTGCTATTTGTTCTGTTTTTATTTACATACCCTGTATTAGAAGGCTACGTTAGAAAGGGTATTTTAATTAGGACGAACTGTGCAGAAACACATGACAGAAATTTGGATAAACTGAGAGATTATAACTACTATAATGGGAAAGGTTTAATAGTTTGCCTGTTGCTTTTCTGTTAGTGTTACTTTTAGATATTATTATCTGTTAATGGTAATGTAACAGCTGCTGTTATTGTAACTAGCGCTGTTAATGTAATACTCCTAAAGTGCTTTAATATAAACTTTAATATAAACTTAAAGTAAGCTTTAACAGTTTCTGTTAGTGTTACTTTGAAATATTATTGAGCTGTTAATGATAAGTTAAATGTAACAGCTGCTGTTATTGTGACTATCACTGTTAATGTAATACTTCTAATGGGCTTTAATATAAACTCTAGGTAACGAACTTGTAGAGTATCTGTTAGTCAGGCAGCCGCTGAACATGGCCTTTTGCTTCTTTTTTTTTGCCACTGAGCTTCTCTCGTTTCGGTGTCATGTTTTTTAAGCCATGTGCATGTTTTATTTGGCATTCGCCTTTTGTGTACGCGCTGCATTCGCCACCACGCCCACTAAATTGTTTGAAGGCCGTCGCGGCGAAAAGAGGCGTCAATAATTGAATACCCAGTTGAGAGCATCGGCCATAAGCAATGTTGATTAAATTTAAGCAGCCGCCGTGGGCCCAGCTAATGGCATTTACAATTCTGAAACTGATTTCAGCGGCTAATTGCACTCCATAAATATTAACAATCGCCATGGCCCCAATTGCGCCAATGCGATCAGTCGATTTGTAAGCTAGCCAAAATCAAACTTGAAATATTACGTATACGCCATGCTGTACGAAATGTATGTGACCCACTGTGTGTCCAAACCCAGAGCTCAGTACACTAATTAGGCAATATTAATGCTTGCCATTGACATCTGAAACCGAAAGTAACTCGCTCGCAAATACAATCAAATAAAATTTAATGGAATAAGAGTGCCAAGTGCTTGGGTCCAACAAATTTCTGTTGACAAAAAGACGCCCACCCACACAAACACAGACACACACACACTCGCATGGGCAGCAACAAGCAGCAAACGCATTCTGGCTGTTAACAGCGCTTTAACAGCTTGTGAGCGTAGCTCGAAGAGAGCGTAAGAGAGAGAGAGAGAGTGTGGGAGCTGGGTCAGCAACAGGACGCGCGCTCTCGCTCAACTGTTGAGCGAGCGCTGCTGCTGCTGCGGCTGTTATTTACATTTTGCGGCAGCAACAGTTATAATTTTTGCCTTGCCTTCTCTTTATGTCCTCGAATGATTTATTTTTGGACTGGCTGCGACGCCAGCAGCGGCCCTGCCGAGTTAAGGCATGTGGTTTTGTTTAGATTTATGCGTGCGCTCTCTCTCGCTCTCACTCCCTACTCCCCACTTTCCGCTCTCCGCTCACCCCCTCTGCCTTGTGCTTGCACGCTTGGCTTGTTTGATATTGTATTCTGCAGCAGAGCGGCGGGCGGCAGATAAGATGCTAAGCACTGGGGCTATGGCAAAAGCAAATGCGGTTAACTTTGCCCATGCAAAGTGCAAATTTATGCATTCAACTTTTTCTATTACCCGGCCGTATCGTTTAATTAGCGCCTGCCACATGCCATTTAAATGCACGCGCTTGAGCTCTAGCCTAAATGTGCAACTTTCTTCAGGGCTATCCGCCTTTGCCATGTTTTGCATTTAATCACTTTCTGTTGTTGTTGTTGTTGTTGCTGCTGTTGATATTGCGGTTGATGGCGCCATTGTTGTGACCTTTTTTTCTGCGCCATTTGCATCTCTGTCGGTGGCAGGCCTACTAATACATAAGCTTCGCTATGGTGTGCTTGTGTTTTTGCATATTTGAAATGTCGCCGTCAACATGCACAGTAGAGCACTGCGACTGTGTCTGCGGAAATGAAAACAATATCCATTTCCATTGTATATTTTTATTTGCTGGCAACGACAGCAGCAGCGGCAGCGACAGAAGAAAGCGCAACGGCCGTGGGGAGACCTGTCGCTGGCACACGCCCAATGGCCCAGAGCACAGTGTCCCAGTGTCCCAGTGCCACAGCAGCAGCAGCTGCAGCTCCCCAGTGGCAAAGAGTTGCCAACATCAAATATAACTTTAACTTAACTGTTAATTTTGGTGTTAAAATTCAACTGTTCGTTAAGTTCCGTTCGAGCTGTGTCGTAAAACGCATTCCTTTGATTCCAAGTAAACAAATAACTTGATTTGTGTGTAAACAGGCCTAGTTAATTCAATGTAAATTTAAAACCAAATATTTATATAAATGTTTATTACTTCTTGCGAAAGGAATGTGCATAACAGATCGTTTTGCTTTGATGTTTCGTTCAGTTTGTAACAGACGCGCGTTGATCATAACATAATGTTAACATAATGTTAGCTTCGCTGTTGTGCTTAGTGGGAAAATCTTATTTTGGCGCAGTTTCAATTGAATTCTGCACCAATGTGAACAAGGCGCACCTGTGCGTGATTGTGTGTATGTATGTGCGTGCAACAAGTAGGAAGCAGCATTCATGAATAAAAAACGAATCAGAATTTGAATCACAAAAATGTGCAAAACTATTGGCAAACTGTTGACGGGGCTGGGCTGGGCTGAGGCATGCGTCCTTGTCTCTTGGCGGGCTATTGAACCGCCCACCCATTTGTGTATTTTTGCCAGTCTAATGTTTTTTTCCACTGTCTTCGTTGCAGGTGTGCGCCATTTGAACGTAAGCGCCACTTGGAGCCACTTGCAGTCACAATAGAGATTCATTGAGTGGCCATTGAGCGGGAAACGAGAGTGCCGAAACGGCCAACAGCTGGGCAAATATGCGTTGCGGCAGCATTAAATCCATGTGGCCGCCAGCCTGTGGTGTGGCAAGCACATGACAAGGACCAGCAGCAGGACGTGGACGTGGACGTGGACGTGGACGAGAACGAGGACGAGGACGTGGCAAGCGTGTATCAACGATCAACGGCAGCCAGGCCGACAATAATGCAAATAGTCGTAAACAGAAACTTTAACAACAATAACAATAACAATAACAGCAACAATAACAGCAACAATTGGGGCAACAAGCAAAGGCAACACTTTGAGCAGAGAAAGCTAACTGGTTGTCAACATGGCGGATGCGGACGATAGCAACAGTGGCGAAGGCAGCGGCGGCGGCAGCGGCGGGGCCGGAATAGAGTCGCGCCGCGATTCGCTGCAGCTGCTCACGAAGCTGGACAAGGCGGTGTCCACGAATGACGTATTGCTGGATCTGCAGCGGGCGCTCACCTACGAGGCGGTGTTCAGCACGCTGGTGCAGCACAAGATGCAGGCGCTGAAGCGCGACTACGAGGAGCACAAGCGTGCCAAGCGCAAGAAGCGCAAGAAGTCCATCGGACGCATTTTGTTGCCGCGCAAGCTCTTTGGCGCACGCCGCTCCAGCAAGGAGGAGTCCGACGCGGAGGAGGTGCTGCCGGGCGGAAGCCAAGCCAAGACTGCCCCAAGACATGTCGATGACATTCAGCTGGCCTCCGGCTCACTGCCAGCGCCAAGGCCGTCGGTGCTGGCCACAGAACCTGCGCCGGAGGACAGCGTGGCCAGCACGCTGAGCAACTCGTCGGGTCACCAGGCGACGCAGCCAGGGCACAGCCACAGCCTGTTGGTGCGGGCGCAAACGCACACGCCCGCCCAGCAGGGCAGCAGTTCCGATGAGAATGTTAGGAACGCAGTGCGGCAGGCCGAGCCCGAGCCCAACGGCGACCCGGCGGACTATCTGACACCGATTGCCTCCTGCTATGACAATACCTCCGCCACGGCGACGGCGACGGGAACGGCAACTGCAATTGGCGGCACACATGTCCTGCACAGCTCCACCATGGCGGATGACAGTCTGACGGCTTCGCTGCACGGCAGCTTGGAGAGCCTGTCCTACTCCAGTTCACGCTGCACGGTCAGCTTTGGCGGTGCCGAGATCATTGCCCTGGCCCATGCCGATGCCGAAACACGCGAGCGCCTCCGACTGGCCAAGCGGTTGCGCATTCTGGAAGCCAAGTCGATTAGTGCACAATGTAGCCCCATCTTTCCACGCAGCGTGGCGCGTTCCTTGCAGCTGCCAATGCCGCAGCAGGCGGTGAGTAAAGCCAGAAGTGGGCTAAGATTAAGCATTGTGTCCCTTTAAAGTGACATAACTCCGACGTGAATTCTGGCGAGATTATGTCGCATAACAGCGGAACTATGTCGCTGTAAAAGGACATAATCCCGGCATGATTCATGGCGGATTTATGTTGTTACCTCACAGTTACAGTAACAGCAACAGTTGCAATAATAGTAATAGTAACAGCCCTGTTAAGTATAACAAGGAAGCAGTTATCTAATAATGTTACTGCTAACGTTCCTGCTAATGTTAATGTTAAAGGTACTGTTACTGTTAATGTAACGCAGCTATGTGATATGGTGTCTGATCCGATTGATGCTATGCATTTCCTGACAAACTTATAATACACTCGAAAGGGTATACAAATTCGGGTCATGAAATATGCATCAATTAAAGCAGATGTTTCCCCAGTTTTTACTGTACCCTCTCCCCCTCTCTCTCTCTATCTGTGTCTCTCACTCTCTTTTCAGCGTATCCACGTGAATGTTCCCTCCAGCTTGGCCAGGCCGCCGATGCAGCAGGCGCCACCGCCGCCGCACGTGGCTGTGGAAATCGAAGCGCTGCGCGTACCACAGACTCAGCTAGTGCATCAGCCACCGGAGGCGATGCCGCTGTCGCAGCGCAAGCGGCTGCTGCCCAAACAGGTGTCCTGCACCGAAAGCTACTCGGGTGCTGGCAGCGACTTTGACGGCGCCGCCGCCGCCTATGCGCGCTATTTCTCGCGACAGAATACGTCCGAGGATAGCGCCAATGTGACAGTCAGCACGGTGCTGGCTCAGAGCGACTCGCAGTCGCTGCACGCACTGCCCAGCTATGCGAACACGCCGACAGCGCCGGCCGGACGGGAGCCGGAACGCCTCAAGTCGCGCAGCACCGGGCTGCTGGCCATACGCCGGCAGCGCATACCAGAGGCGACTGTAATTCCTATCGAGGCGCAGGAGGAGCAGCCGTTGCAGCCGGCACAGCTGGCCGAGAAGCTGCAGCGCATGACCTCAACCTCAACGGGTTCCAGTGTGGCGCCCACTGGCTGCTGCAGTGCAGCCAAGTCTGTGGCGTCACGCGCCAAAGAGAAACACTTTCAAAGCTTTAAGCCCACGCTGGCCATGTCCGCGGCGACGGCAGCCCAAAGCACCGGCAGCGACGATGAGTACCGACGCCGCAAACGGAAGTACAGTAAGTCCAGCTGCTGTTAAACCAAATCCTATAACTATATAAACCTCTTCTCTTTACTCCCGCAGAGCGACATCATCGCTGCTCGGATCCAGCGCTGGTCTATCCCACGCCCAATGGCCTGCAGCAGTGTGTGCATGTGCTTGGCCAGACGCCCGATGCCCAACCCATGTAAGTCCAACTGGCCAGTTAGCCCACATCCACTCACACCCACACCCACGCCCAACACATGCATGTCCAGCAACGCGTCGCCTGTCATTTAATGTCATTTATTACCCGCAGACAATGCCCCTATGCCGAGGACTCGCCCTGCGACCTGCAGCTGGACATGGACACTGACGGTGATAAAATCGACGACCTTGAGCACATGATGCCTGGCGGCGGTCATCAGCGACATCGCAGAAAGCATCGGTAAGTCCCATACGCTATCGCTTCATGTCCATCAAACTGTAAGTTCACAGTGGAACGGTAGTCAAAAAAAAAAAAGAATATTTTATATATTTAAATATAATTTGATAGATAAGTATCAAGGGCCACGAATATGATCACAAGTAACTATCCCAAGTTAACTAGCCTAGATTTGTAAGCAGAGTAACTATAGTAAATTAGTAACAGAGACGGAAACAAAAGACGGTAACATAAACAGTAACAGAGGCATTAACAGAGGCAATAACAGCCTTGTTAAGTATATTAAGGAAGCAACGATTTGGTACTGTTAGTGCTAATGTTACGCTGCTATTAATGTTACTAGTTCTGATACTGATATGTTACTGTTACAGCTTCTGTTATTGGACTACTAAAGCTATATATCTATCTACCCCTAAGATTTGAGTAACATGAATATATTTTTAGTTTCTGAAAAACTATCCTTAAAGCTATTTTTGCTTCAAAAATTCTAGTTTTACAACCACTGTACGTCCCGGCTATTTGCCCAAGCTAAGAAATGATTAGAGAACTTATAAATGAATGCGCATTAGGGCCATTGATGGACGTTTTGGGGCAGCTGGCCAGTTGGCCAGTTGGTCAGCTGTGTTGGCAGCCGTAACAATAGCGACATTCTTTGATGTCCTTGGGCTGCACTAATAAATGTGTCCAGCTGCAAAGCGATTGTCAAACAGCGCCTAATGCATTCCCCCCGGGTGCCTGCCCGGTCCGAAAAACTAGACAAAAATTGATTGACAAGCTTTGTGTGCGTTCCAGTTAGAGACCGAGAAAGAGAGCGATAGAGAGAGAGAGAGAGAATGAGAGAGGGGGAAGTAACGGTATTCGCTGTCACCACCTGGCCGGAACCATAAACCTAAGCCCCACTAACCAGCTGCTGTTGCCGTGCTTTTTTTTCTCCTTTTTTTTTGAAAAAGCAGCAGGCACTTCCGCTGTGAAACGAGTAACGGTAACCGACGCCATGTTGTTTTTGTATCGAGGGCGGGGTGGGGGGAGGGCGGTGGCAGCGTGCAGCGAGCGGGGAAATTGTGGCAGCTTTGTAATGCGGAAGTTTTTGCAAAACCCAAACGGAAATAGTGCAAATATGTTTAAGCGGCTCTTGTTGTTGTTGCTGCTGCTGCTGCACTGAGATGATACGCCAGGCTAGCGGGAGCGATGAGGAGGGGAGGGGGGGGTTGGGACGTTGTGTGTTAAGTTGTAGAGTAATTGATTGAGGTATAAATTCTAATAAACGCTCCTCCGGCGTAATAGTATAATAATCTAAATCTCAAAACTTTATAATACTTAAGGGAAAACTCTTAATAGTCTCTATTTGGGAGACTTTTCAACTAATTGGAAAATATGAAAAACGTTATGTAATATTTTAGGCTATTAGAATTGAAATATTATATATTTTAATTGGATTCCAAAAAATGACATAATTTTTTATGTCTTTTCATAATGGAATTTTGCTAGATTTTAAATCTACTGAGTTTTTCAGAATATACTAAAAAGATAATACCAAATTATTAAAAATAGACGGGAAATTTTCTGGTTCTACTTTTCAAGAAGAAATATTACTAGTCTTAATCTTCCGTAACCTTCCTATAGAATATGCCTCTGTGGATCAGATCCTTCTTCGACTTAACTCTTTAATCTCTCTATCTCCCTCTCTCTCTCCCATTCTACTTCTCTCTCTCACTCTCTATCTATCTCCCTCTTTCTCTCGTTGTACCTTTCTAATAATTTTTCCTTGCAGTCATCGGCACAAAAAGCGTCATCGCCATAAAAAACCCAAAATACTTGTGCAGGATTTGGATACTGAAGCTATTAAGGTAGGTGCAGCCCCCATATTATTTTCAGCTCTATTCGATAAGTATCTAATTTTTATATTTATTCGGTTAACAGGTGATCGATCCACATGATCTCTCACAGCGCGCACGCTGGACAATCATTGCAACTGCCTGCCTTCTGCTGCTGATGTGCCTCATGCTAATCGGCGTCACATTGCGAATGGCACCCATTATAGATGATATGGGTAAGCGATTTGTAGTTCCTTAAATGTACCCCTTTGCATATGATCCATGCCTGCCAAGCAGTCCTGTTAGTCTTAAGCAATGCAACTCTAATGGAACAAGTTTTAGGCAAATTATATGAATGATATATATAGTATACATATATATGTTATATATATTTAAGCGCGTATTATCCTTCTTTTGTGCTTCGTCATGTCAAGCTTTGTAAATATAAATGCATAATTAGAGCTTACTCTGAGCTCTGACACATACACATAAAAAACCTTTGCAGTAATTCCTTAAGCCATACCAAAGTCGGTTTATATTATGCTCTGTGATATATTTAATGCCTTGTGTATTGTATTTTTTTTCGTTATATTTCCAATTTAGAAAACTTAACGAAATGTAAGTACAGGCACAACAAAAATGAAATCGAAAATTTGATGCCCAGCAGCAATTTCTTTGTCTGAAATTTAAGTTGATATATTTGAATAATCCATAAATTTCTGTTCTTTAAGAACTGCTGCTAGGCTATCGAAAAACATAATATGCTTACGTTATGTTAACAGTTCTCAAATATATTTTATGCACAATTTATTTTATATATAGAGTTTAAGCGCGGTGTGTTACCCATTGAAAGCGTCCTGAAACCCAAAACTACAACCTAGTGTTAAGCCTAAGCCAAAAGCTTCTCTAGAACTGTTATATTGTTCAACTGTAAGCTTTTTATGTTAAACTGTTTACATGCTGTTAAATGTTAAGTTTGTGTTCGCACGCTCTTAGAGCTTTTGTTGAAGCAACAGCTTTAAAGCTTGCATTTTAACTGGAGACTGAGCTTAATTGTTGAGTCGGAGCTTTCGATTGAGCTTTTGCTCAATTTCTAAAGCTTTCACTCAAACTTTACATGCGCTTATGTGTGCCATTGTGTTGCATAACAGCACAGTAATAGCCGCGGAACTAGGACATCGTATCACATGTTGCATTTCGAACCACTCACAACCACACACACACACACACACACAATAGATGTTACAGTTGCAGTTGTGTGTGTGTGTGTGTTTGGCATAGATTTGCGTGTTGCTCGATATTTTGGTTGCCTTTTGAATTTGCATTGTTGCTGTCAGTTTGTTAGTTGTTCTGCGGATGGTAGCTGACTTGGGTTAGCTTGTGGGAGGGGGGAGGGGGAAGGGGCTGGTTTGTCGCCCCGCCCCCGCCCCGCCCCACCTGACTCACATATATGGCCCCAACCAGCTGTCAGCATCCAGCATCAATCATAAATTATAATTCACTGACTCGCACAATTTAAGCTTTGAATGGTTTCCACGTTCTTTTGACAAAGATTAAAATTGTAATCAACTCTCCATTTTTTTTTAATATTTTTTTTAACATATATAAAAAAACACATTGTTCTTGTGCATCAGAAAATGAAAAGTGTGGCTTAACGCATGCGAAATAACGATTTTTCTGGACTGTTAAGTTTGCAGTTTGCTCAAATTGTTTTGTCAGAATATTTAAATCCAAGCGGGCATTAATATGAGAATATAATATAATTATCATTAGGAATCTCTCGATCCTTCATGTTTCTTTAGCTTATGGAAGGGTAAAAGACATCAATTCTCACGATATATTCTCCATATCTCAAGACCGGGATTTGGATAGACTCCCCGCATAATATTTATATATTCTCTATGGGAATAACCTTTCTTTATAGCTCCTAGTAAAACCTATAGACCCTTCGTGCACTCGTCTAATAATCTATTCCATCTTTTCTTTATAGTGCACATCTTTGGAATATCCTGTCCAAGAATATTTTGTTTTGCTTTGTGCCTGCCCACAACACTCCCGAAATCCATCTGCCTTCTTCATACAGCTTTAAAATATTTAAAAGCAATTAAAAGAACTCCAGATAGGATTCCCAAAAATTAATCTAATGCACTCTATTGTGACTAACTAAATGCTGCAGGAACTTGTAAGTTTAGAAGGAACTTCAGTTAGGATTTGTAAAAATCAAACTTAATTTTTATATTGCGACTAAGAAAATGTTCACGGATCTAGCAGAAATATACGCAACTAGAAAACTGGCAGTTCTTCATTATGATTTTTTTAGATAGTCTAAAAAAGGGACTTACCAGTGTTGATCAATGCCGCGTGCTGCTGGCGAACTTCATTGGGGCCATGTGCTGAAATTAATGAAATGCTGATTAGAAAATGTAGTCAAAGGTGGCTGCTGCTGCGGCTGCTGATAAGCAAAAACTTTATAGGTGCGGCAAAGTGTGAGGAGGAACTAGCTGAAGCTGAAGCTCAAGCTGAGGCTGAGGCTGGTTGCCGCACTTAATCGGCAACCGCGCTGGCCACAATGGGGTGCAGCACAGCGTGACAATGCCTGGTTAAAACTAATTTGTGTGTTGGCCCCCGAGGCTAGCCCCAGTCTACAGGCCCAACAAACACACACACAGATACACACATACACATACAGCTGCACGCACGAGCGCTCTTTTGGCAAATGGCGAACGTAGACGGAGCTGCTGCTGCTGCTGCTGGTGCATTGTGCGCTGTGTGCGGTAAAATGTAAAATGCAGTTATGCATTTCTTAAGTTGAATCAGCGGCAATGACAAAGCGGCTGCGGCACAAAGACGCGCCTTGCCAAGTGCATCTATGTGTGTGTGCTCCTGTGTGTGTGTGTGTGTGGGACACTCAAAAATGCAAAGAACCCAGCTGCGAAAATGCCGTGAAACTGCGAAGCTGATGACGTCGCCCGGGCGCTCGACTCTAGCCGCAGCTGGTAGCTGCGCTGGGCGTGGCAAAGTTTTTCACTGTGCACACACAATTTCCGTCCGCCCCCATTTTTTTATACCCCGAAACCCATTGAAAATGGGTATAATGTATTTGTGCGAATGTATGTAACAGGCAGAAGTAAGCATCAGCCGAGTCGATCTAGTCATGTCCGTCTGTCTGTCTGTCCGTCTGTCCGTATGTATGAACTTAAGGATCTCAGAACCTATAAGAGCTAGAGACTTGAAATTTTAGCTGTAGGTCCTCCTAGTCCCCGCGCAGATCTAGTTTCTTTCCGATATTCCATAACTTGCCCCGTTTCCAAGTAATCGATAAAAATCGATATCGAAATCCTGTTTTTTGAGCAATTTCGGCAAATAATATGAGCTAGAGTCACCAAACTGTACATGTAGCTTCTAGAATAGTATATATATATCGAGTATCTTTCATTTTATACCTATCGCCTGTCGGAAGAAGTGGGTTCAGGGTATCCCCTAGTCGGGAGCTCCCGACTAGAACCTCTTACTTGTTTTTTTCGTTTCGTTTTTCTGCCCGCGGCCTCAGCGTGTGTGTGTGTGTGTGTGTGTGTGTGTGTGCGTTGTCATTTTGGTTGGCTGCCCGGCGCTGTCGCGGCTGCCTTTTGTTGTTGTTTCATTTACTTTGCGGCATAAAACAAATGCACATAGCTCCGCTGGTTATTATCCACTTGCAGCGGCACCAAAGTGCCACCCGCCAAGATGACTAACAATGTGCCCCGTTGGCCGTGTAAGTTTCGCTTCTTCTTGTTCCTTGTTCCTTTCTCTTTTTTTTTTTTTTTGCCTGGCTTAATCAACACTCTGCTATCGTCAGCGTCAAACGTTGTCGCTGTTGTTTTTTTTTATTGTTGTTTGGACCACAAATTATTTTCATAGCTTTAGCTTAAAAGCTGAAATGCCGGCAAGCTGCGTCCGCCACGCTCCTTATCCTACTCCTGCTCCTGTTGTTGTTGTTGTTGTTGCAAACGCATTGCCATTGCCATTGGCCCTTGGCGCTGGCAAAGAATTAAAAATATTTACAGTATTCCAAGTGAGCGAGAGAAGGCAGCTGGCAAAACAAACAAGCGCAATCTGCATGACTTGGACGTGGTCCTGCCCAGATATGAAAGCCAACATTGCAGGAGACAACGCACAAAGCGAATCTCCCAGCTAGCAGCGGCCTATGTGTATGTATGTATGTGTGTGTGTGGTGTGGTGTATGTGTGGTGTGTGTGTGGTGTGTGTGTCACAGTGCCCAGCCCTTGGCTGCGGTTACAACAAAAAAAAGCATTCCAAACAAATATGAGCAACATAATTTTATAACACACAACCGCACACACTCTCGCACACACTCTCACACACACACACTCACACACCCCTGCACACGCGCACACAAATAATATAAGTAAATAAAAAAGTAGACTTGAATATCTGCAAGTTTTGGCGCTGAGTAAGACGCAGCTTTCAGTCAGTTTCCACTAATTTGTTGCCGAAACCCCGAAAAACAAATATCGACAGCTCGACTGGTTTTTGCCTCGATGTCCCCAGCTGCTTGGCTTAGTTAGTTCTGTGGCTCTGTCACGGATTAAGTCCTTGTGAACTTTTCGTGATTAATGATGCTTTGAAAACTTGTCATTATTTGACTGCCCCCCTCCCCCCTAGCTTTTCGCTTTTCGTATTGTGTATCTATTTTGTGGGCGCGTCATTTGCATCTATGTTTGGGGAATTCATCATTAAAATTGTACTTTAGGCTGCTTCCTATTAGTCCAGCTAAGCCCCTTTGATTATTTAGCTGTTATTTTGCATATTTACTATAACGAGCTTCGCTGCGCCTTTCTATGCGATTCTCATAACGTCAAGTCTCACTCATTAACTGAGTAGTTGTATCTCACTTCCTCGCTCTCTTAACTCCTCTCTCTCTCTCTAAATGTCGCCTTTCTATGCGATTCTCATAAAGTAAGGTCTCCTGTTTTATCTGCTGCTTAAATAAGCGAAAAATAGAATTAAATTTTTATATTTTCTTATCTATCGAGGTTTGCGTGTTGCTGCTGCTTTCATTTCTTGAATACTGTTTGGTCCTTGAGGTTCTTGACTTTCGTGCTCAAAGCATTTAAATGCTGTGCAATTGGTTTTGATTTCCGTTGCGGCCCCACACTGTTTTAATTGCGGCTGCTTGGCAAAGTGCCTGGCGAAAAGCCAGGAAAAAGCAAATGAAATTAGGCATATTTAAGCAGTGAATTAAGTGGAAATGTTTGCTTGTAAATGTATAATCAGTGCAGACAGTCGAAATAGACGTCCAACCAGCTAGGTATTTGTTACAGACACCAGCTTGAAGCGACCGCGGCTAATGAGTTCCAGCCACAAGCAAAAGCCAGACGCGGTCCGGGGTGTGAAACCCTAATGAGATGAATGCTCTTTAAAAACTTACACAAATATTTGGCAATTATTTAGTTTTGCGGGCTTTTCGATAGCGTTTCAAAGTCCCAACATTATAATAAGCGGCCAGAACAAATGTGTGTAGTACATAAAAAGTTGGCGGCGTGAATCGGCAGCAAAACACAAAAATAAAAATAAACTCGAACCGACCCGGCCTGGCACGTTCTGCGGGTGCTCTGTGTGGGCCGTTGGGCGTGTCAAAAGACAAACGCCAGCACAGCAGCTGCGGGTCAGCGGCTGCAAGTCGCTGTTGTCTTTTTTAAATGCTCATTACAAAATGGAATTGGCCACAAAAAAAAAAACAAAAAGAAGAAGAAAAGTTTTGATAAAAATCCTATTATAAACATAAATAAATAGAGTGCCAGCAGGGCAGGCAAATGCCAGGCCCGCACACACAGCAACAGGACACACACACACACACACACACACACACAAACAGGACTCGTCGGCTGTGCAAACATTGCGAGCTCTGACTTGTAGGCACAACGTCGGCGCAGCAGCCTTTGCCGGCAAAGTCAAACAATGAGGCAGCCCAGTCCTTAAAAGGACAAACCGAAACTTCATTAGTGCCTCTCATCTAGCATCTCGACTCATCTCATTCACTATGTACAAGTATACATGAGGGCTGCAGGCCAGACACTAAAATTCACATACAAATACACTGAGCGAAACGCAAAAGACCATTTTATATTTAAGCGTAGCCGGGTGTTTTTTAAGAATAATATCCTCCCATTATCATAGATTGCTTCCCAAGAGAAAAAGATCCTCAAGTTCAATTCTGTATATCTGATGCATCAATTATATATGAGATATATATAGCCACACGAGTTTTTTAAAAATATGAACCTCATATCATGTAGTAAGCAGTCCCATTTCAAATGGGTTCAGTTCCAGAACTGATTCTACATTTAATATCTTAAAACTTTTACTTAAAACATAAGAATAAGATGACAAAATATTTCTCTAATAATAAATATTAAACGCTCAAAGAGCTAATTGCTGGAAGAGGCGAACTTGAATTGTGGAAAAATATTAGATATCATATTATATTCTGTAAGGTTTAACTTACGAGTATTCACTGTAAGCCTGAAATTTATATGACTGTGTTTTACAACTCCTATGCCAAAGTTCTCACTAATTTTCAAAGTTCATATATATTTGTTTTTGACATTCCTTGCTAATTTCTCTCACGTGTAATTTCTACACGTGCTTTTCTAGCTAGGAATTTCAAATGAGGCAGTCTTTTCTCCTTCTTTTTTTTTAGTAGTTTTCCGCTGAGCGGCTTTCAGTCGCCAGTTAGCAGTCATTGGGTTGGCTTTTCTTGCGGTTTATTATGCGCACGGTTGACTGTAGGCATATTCAATATTCATATTTCGCAGCGAACGGAAAATTTATTGCCTTAAAAGAAAAACCAACACACACACACACACACACACATGGCATGCTCGTAGGTGTATGTGCGGAAACACATTGATTGGGTTTGGGGCCACTTGTGTGCCATCTTGTGGGTAGCTGAAGGGGGGGGGGGTTGGGCGGGGCGGGTGCTGTTGAGCTGTCGCGTAACCTTTTGTTGCCATTCTCGAACTAGAAAATTGTTTGTTTGGCGCAAACCGTTGGGCGCAAAAATTTAATCTCAAATTGAAGGCATTTTTGCACAGCGGCGCCTAAGCGAAATTGCCTCGCACAGCCGCAGGTGACATTTCAAGAGAATTTGCCAAAAATAAAGGTGAAACAGAATTCAAGTGACCGTAAATGTCGCCAAGTTTTCTTTTGCTTTAAGCCAGTAAACATTTTCCGACCACAATTGCTGCACAATTTCGAACTAATATTTGTATTCACGCAATTTATGACTCATAAATTGAGTATTTTGTGTGTGTGTGTGTGTGGCTTGTTTTTTACTTTCCCTTATGGGTTGTTGCCAGAAATTTATGAGCTTGTCGCCACGAAAATTATGCTAAAATTATTTACTTAGAAAAAGAACGGACAAGATTCCATTTTACAGAGTTAGAAAAAAGTGCTTGCCAAAAAGAAGAAAGTTGCGAAAGAAGCATTCGCTGCGATATATTGTACTTATCTAATAATATATATGTAATTTCAATAAGTCGATCTTAAAGGGAAGTCTAGCTTGGGGTGAGCAATAAATTTAATAATTGCTGCGATGATAGGGAACAGGTAATCCAAAGCCAAAACTCTGTTCAAGTTTTGCCATAATAATTTCTAAAGTTTCAACTTTAATTATATTATTATAGATAATTTTTTTAATAATATAATTATTACTTTTATGATTTTTTATAATTATTGCCTTTAAAGTAAGGCGAGAGTTTAATTACTTTGCTGCCATTATACAAATTAGTGTTTTGTTCAGTTGACATGCCATAGAGAAATTAAAGCTATCAAATCGGTTTGCATCAAGCTTTAATTACACTCCATTTGTGTATATCTTTTTGGGAGCTTATTAAATTGCATGCTGATTGGTTTCTGTTGATAACTCGGCTGCTCGGACTGACTATATAAATGCGTTGAATATGCACTGAGAAATCAGTAACAATTTTCACTATGAAGCAGTTCGCATTATTTGGTGTATTCTTCTTGATGCTGGCCGTTGCCCTGGTGAGTGGGAAAAAACCTCAATAGGTAATCGTAGCTGGAGATCTAACAATGTGCTTCTCGTGTGTGTGGTTATGTAGGCCGCTATGCCGCAGATGCCAGAGATGCCGCAAATGCCCGGTAAGCATTTGGGTCAGATATTAAACTCCGGTTTTCTGAAGCAGAGCGCCGGACAGCAGGGACCACCACGTGGCCAGAATGGACCCCCACCGCCGCATGGCCAAAATGATCAAAACTAAATATGGAATACTGGACTTCGACTAACGTAACTGGGCAAAATGAAATGTATTTTGATAAAATAGAAATAGTTTAATAGCACATAACTTTCAATAAAATTTGGCATATGTACATATATTAAAACAGGCTTAATCAGGCTAACATATGTTAGACAACAGTTATTCATTAACATCTGTAAAAACCACAATAACAGTTCCTTACTGTGGGCAACAACATCGTGAACACTGAACATTCTGTTGCTTTACAGCGACTTAGCATAGCAATAACATAACATTCCATTGAAATGCCAACTAACATTTCATAGAATTTCTATTTAACTTTTCAGCGAACATTCTGTGAACTAACAGATACGAAAAGTTTTTAAACATTTTCCGAGAAAGTTGCTAACTGATAAACAATTTGATTGGCAACTTAACCGAATAAAATAATCAATGCTGGAAAATGTTTCAATAAGCAACATTTTAAACGCAGCTCGAAAGTTCAAATATTTGTTAAACACTGAAAGAGAGAGAGCGAGAGGGAGGGGGGAGGGAAAGGAGGAAAAAACTTGTAAGTTAAGAACATGAAGTGGAATGTAAAGTTTTTTATGTAGAACCGGAACCGCAGCTTAAAAGTAAGCAGAAACTTTCACTTAAAGAACAATTCGCATATGCAGCATGCACAAACATATATAACTATAATATATATATATATATATAGTTGTATTTGTATAATAGATGTACATGTATATATTGTTCTCGACTCGCGCATTTCCAGACAAGCAACTGGGACCTTTCCAGCCGGCAAACTTTATTAATAAAATGCACAAAGCGAACGAATTATGAGCATCAAATTCATAAACATAGTCATAGTGCATTGCCGTAGGTCCATTGTGCTGCCAACTAGACGCTGTAGCCGTCCGGGAGGGGGCTGCGATGGGCGTGGCAATGCACTGTTCAAAAAGCGTGTAACTGCAACTTCTTGTGTCATTTATTTCACTTTTACGAATTGCGTGTGCTTATTGCCAAAAATGAGTTTTTGCCTGCGAGCGTTTTATAATTGCATTACCTTGTCTCAAGTCTGGCTGACTTGCCACACCCACTGTGCCGCCCACTGCCCCCACTGCCCCCGCAGCCCCTCACCGCCCCTCACAGCCCCTCCCGCTGCTGCGTCGCATTACTCTAATTTCCGAACTATGTAGCTGGGCGCTCATGTGTGAATGCACCTGCGAGTACATCCAAAAAGTTCTGCCAATGCTATCGCCTTAGCATGTTACAGCTAACACACACACACACTCGCACACACACACACACAGATAGCAGGGCAGGTGCTGTCTTGGATTACCAAATGCCTGATGAAAACTTACAGCTGAAAGGAGAAATATTTTCGTTGACGGCGGGGGCAAGTAATGAATCTGCTTGCCATATCCAATAACCATATCGAAACAACTCGACGCATCCATCAGCATACATACATAATTTCCGTTATGAGCTGCCACGAGGGGGCGTGGCAGGGGCAGGGGCGGGGCAGCGCACACACAACACAGCGAGATAGCGGCATGTCGAGCTGCTTGCCACATTAGCAGCGCACGTTGCAGGGCAGACCATAAACAAAATGCAAGTGGCAAGCATTGAGTGAAAGCTCACACATAGAGATTTTCACTCCAAGCGTGCAACACGTGACGCTACGCATTGAGTGAAAAAGCCTGGCCGAGGCAACACCCAAGGATGCTGCGCCCAGAGTCCAACATGTTGCTTGCCACAGTTCGGCCCACAAAAGCGAACGAAAAGCGAGTGAAAAGCCGAGCCGAGGCGCCGCACGAGCGAAATACACGAGGCACGAGCTCGACGAACTGATAAAGCCAACGGCTGCCTCTGCTGCTGCCGCTGCTGCTGCCTCTGCTGCTGCTGCCTCTGCTGCTGCTGCTGTTGCTGCCACAGCTACAGCGCTTGGCTAAGCGTGGCAGCTGGCTCGCGCTTCGGTCAGTTGAACATTTTCCATGCTGTGATCAAGTTGTCTTTTCCTCTGAGCGCCGAGCGCTGTGCACGCCTTGGACTTGGAGCATAAAAATACGCATTCCGCGTATCGCCAAAAGTCGGAAAAAACAAACAAAATACAACCAAAAATTAATGGCTGAGCATCAAGTGCAGTGCGTTTGACTGTGTGTGTGTGTGTGTGTGTGTGTGTGTGGGAAGCGTGCCTAATGGCTTGAGAAATTGCTGCGTTTTGTAGGCGTGGCTCACAGGCAACATAAAATTGCAGCTGCAGTTGAGCGGAGACCCATAGACGCCAACAACTTGGCCGGAAGCGGGCAATAAGCAATTGAAATGGCGCCTGCAATGCGAGATGTGTGTGTGTGAGTGTATGAGTGTGTGTGTGTGTGTGGGGGTGTGTGAAAGTATGTGTGTGGCTTGTCACAGGCGCAATTGTTAAGAGAACTTTGGCTAACTGCAGCAATTCAGTTGCTAAATTGTTGCTAATTGCAAGGGCTGTGTGTGTGTGTGTGTGTGTGTGTGTGTGAGTGTGGCACTTATACATGTATATGTATGGATATAAATATGTATTTATTTATATGCATATTACAGTTACAGCTCAACGGCAAACAATTTGTGAAACGACGGACTGACTTACATGCATTTTATTAGTACATAATATCAAAAATCAATCCAATTGAATAAACACCAACAACAACTTTTTTGTAACTTAATTACAACGTAAAAAAACAAACAAACAAACAAATAACAACAAAGCGAGCAGAAACAATAACAGCAACAATTTAAACAATTCAACGGTTTCGTCTGAAAAAAAGCACACACAACAAAAATAATAATAAAAAACTGAATTAAAAGCAAATAAAAAGAAATGAAGTGCCGACAAAATTAACAACAACAACAACAACAACAACTGCGGCTGATATGAAATTAAAGTCAACTTGAATGGGCAGCATATCAGAAAGCGTTATCGACTTATCGCTGTTATCGAAATCGATATCGATATCGAAATAATTGAAGAGAGAGAAAACAAATTGAACTTGAGGAAGCGGGGAGTGAGGCGCCAGGGCAGCCAGGGCAGCCAGTCCCAATGAAATCAACGAAGACGCATAAATCCAGCATGGAGCCCAAAATTGTAATGTACAACAGTAAAAATATATACACACACACACACACACACGCACACACATGCACACTCACAAGAGTTTTGCACCAAGTCATGCGTCACTTCACTTTTTTAGCTTGATATTTCTTATTTTTTTGTGACTTAAATATTGAATAATATTAATAGCATTTCATGCTCATTGTTGCACACACACACACACACACAGCACACACACACACAGCACACACAGCACACAATTTCTATGCAAAATCATTTTTCAAACATTTTCTGCACTTAAACGTATACACATATATATATATATTTTTTTGCAAGTTAAAAGCTTTTTGGTCCATTGCCATTTTAGACGCAATTTCAGCTTTCATTTAACAATGACTTTCCCTTCGCACACAAAATGCAATTTGTAATTTTATTCCATTGAATTTAACCAAAAATACTCTCCTCTAACTGCCATAATAAGTAAGTAAAAAAATATATTTTGCAATTTATATTTTACATTGTGTGTTAAGTCTTATCTAACAACTAGCTATTGGCATTATGTATTGGAAAATTGTTGCAAATTGAGTCTGAAGTTGTGGAAAATCTGCATATACAAAGCGAGCAGTTATTTGCTTTCAATTATACGTATTATATCTTCACGCACAATCTACTTGACTCTGCGGCAATTATGCAAATATCAGATATATATATAAATATACACACAAATATGTTGTATTCATGCATACGATTATGTGGTATTTGCGCAAATAAACTTACATTGTTTGTAGACAGACAGAAACACACACAAATGTATGTCTGCGACAGACTTTGGAAATAATTAACTCAGTACGTGTCATAAACTTGAAGAAAAAGCGTCGGGATTAATATGAAAACTGTGCAGCCATATGCGCCGCACTTTTATAACTATCGCAACAAATTTAACATGAACTGAATATATGAATTCTGAGAAAGCGCGTGCTGAAAATTTAATTAGAATTGATTAACAAACATAAAAGTTATTCAAGATTATATTTTCTTTGGTGCTTAACAGCGTATAATTAACAGAATGCTGCTGCTCTCTTTAACAGCTGTTAATGTAGCATAGTTCGCTTATGCTAACAGCGCTGACATACAACTGTACATTTTCTAAGTATTCCATGTGTATCAATAACAGAAACATCTCGATATTGCCTTGCTTTGTACTTTTTGCCATAGTACAGCACTTGTTAACTAGGCGATAAATTGATTTACAGTCCTTACAGAGTCATAAACAGATAACGCGCTTTTCACACATTTCGAATAGTTTGGCATTTGGCAATTTAGTCCAATTGCTCAATAATGTACTATATTTGTGCATTTCGTTTTGCAAAGGGCTGGAGGGCAAGGGCATACCAATCGAAATAGTTGGATAATTAATAATGCATAGATTACCAGCTAAATTCAGCGAGTGTCGGTAATGGTTACCACGCAACTGGGCGTGGCCGGATGCCCAATGGGAAATGTACAACAAATTGAAAAAAAAAAAAACGGCACCTAGAATATTTGAACATTCATTCAATAATTCATGATTTCTGCATAACCAAATGATGTGAGCGAGCCTATGTTAAGTGACATGTTTAATATTTGTGCAATTTGTCGATTATTTTCAGCTGCGCAAATTGTTTAATTAAGTGCATTTAAATATTATTTTATCCAATTGGAAATTGTACATTTGATGCAACAAATCGAATTGGAAATTGCAAGAATTTTTGTATTAAAATATGCAGCAGCACAAGCGCATATCGAATGCCAAAGAATTGGGTAAAAGAATATATGAAGAGTGAAATCTCGCTGTTGGAAAAGCAAGCAAAATTCGAATACTATGTTTCTTAAAGCTGTAAGAAGTAGTCTGCATACCACATCGTATAGATAAGTATGTGTGTGGCATAATAATTTATACGGTCTAATATGCATACATCATTTGGCAAAAGAATCGGCAGAGTTAAGTACCGCACGCAGACAATAGAAAATGAACTAAAACTAAAGTCGTAGAAGCGAGAGTCCGACTTTGTGGCTGAGCAAATTTACATTCAAAATAGATTGAATATATAGCTGACTGATAGTATATATATATATATATATATATAGAGTAGATACATATATGTCGCAGCATAAATCTGTGGCTGCTGCCAATTAAGGAAACTATTTGAGAAGCGGGCAAACGGGCAAAACAACGCAATTTGGATGTCTGCCAAGTGGCTGCAATTATGCTAAAATTGTACAAACACTTAAACAGCCAGCATAGGAGGGCAATTTAAACGGTTTAACAGTCAATCACAGTGGTATTTTGATACCCTACACTGATGATGGGGGGCGGCGGCAATAAACTGTTGACAGAACGTGTACAATTTCCGACTTTCCCGTCGGTTGAGTTGGTTTCTTATTAATTTATTATTGAAAATTCAATTCAAGTGTGTGGCAGTGTATTCGAGTGTCTGTTTGATTATTTCTGCTTGTTTTAATTAAATGTTGCGGCAAATTAACTTGAGCTGCAATCAATTTGCAGCTTCATTCGCCGTAGCTAAGCGATTGTCCATCTCCCGGTCAATTAAAATGCCACCAAAAACACACACAAATTTCCTGCCGGTTAAAAGCGAATTAAGCAGCATTTTAATTAGCCAACTTGAGACGCGGTTCAATGCACGCAGAGCAAATATTTTGAGCCGTGTTGTTGCCGTTTCTCCCTGTTATATATGCTAATTTATGCATCGAAATTATTTAAAAATTAATTAATGTAATTTCTATAAAAACTCATAGGCAAAAAAAAGAGAGAAGAAGAAGCTGAGGAGGGCATGTGAATGCGAATAACATTTGCCCTGTCCAATAGCCCATTAACTCTGCATGCCATACATTTTTAATTAGAAAAGTTTGGGCACTTCTCCTCCCCCGCCCGCCAACGAAAGTTCAGCGCGCATCAAATAAATGTAAATATATGCGTACATGTACACACACACATACACACACACACACATATATGTATGGAGATGTAAACATGAAATTAATCGTAGCATACTGTTGTGCGTTGGCGTAGGTGAATCGCGAGTGAAACTGAAGCAACTAATTTATTTCATTTCCAACTTGATGGCAACAAGTTAAATTAGCCAAAATAAAAAAAAGAATATAAAAGAGATAGTATATATGCGAAATTGCAACATAATGCTGCCGAAAAATAAACGAAGCGAGACAACACTCCACTCCAAGCAGTTTGGCGGCATCATCAGCGCCCCAGCCACTTTGCTGGTAACCAAAAGGCCATTACTCATACGCCCCGTTGTCCAATTTAGTGCTTGCCAGCTAGCGACCTCAGCACCGTGGGTTAAGCGTGAGCTTCTTGTGGCAGAGACTCTGTTTTAAAATTGTTAAGAGTTGTTTCTCTTTAAACAGCTTTCTATTTCGATTTGAACGTAACATATGTTAATTACCCTACGTTTAACAGCTTTTGTTACTGTAACATTTAATTAGTGCCTTTTCTTATGTTAACTCAACATTAGATTTACTTTAAATGTTAAAGCAGTAGCTGCTATGTTAACTTAGCATTCAGCTAAATGCAGTTCCATTCACGTTTGCATATTTGTTTGGTATTTTCATTTCTATTGCTGAATTTACAGTTTGCTTTGTTTTGGGTATTTCTTAATTTATGCGCACATTTTGCCCACGGTAAAGTGACCAAAAATAAAACAACAACACACACAAAATGCAGCTGTAGATATGGCAAAGTGCCGTTGACGTTGACGCTGACGCTGACGGCGCTGCCAACGCTTTTGCTCTCATGCTGTTATCTCAGTGGCGTGCTAAACGTTTTGCTAGCGCCATTTGTTTCTGTTGCTGTTGTTGTTGCTGCTGCTGTTGCTGCTGCTGTTGTTGTTGTTGTCTCTGTTGTTGCTGTTGATGGAATTATTATGTGCTCAACGAACCGCAACAAAAAATCTGTTGCTGCTATTCCTGTTGCTCCTCTCTCTGCGGTTTTTCATTTGTTCAACTTTTAAATACACACACAGAGAGACACGCATATTTGTTGTGTGTGTATTTGTGGTTGTGTGTGTTGCGACTATTTTCAACTTGTGCGCTCACTTTTATCTTTTGACGCAGCATTTGCACGTTTTCTGCTGACTGTAAATGTTCAATATTTGTGTGCAGCTGCGTAATGGGGCGTGGTCAACCAATATTAATCAACAGCTATTTATTTTTGTGCACCTGCTCACACACACACACTCGCACACACGCACACACACTGCAGCAGTCGTAAATCAAACTGGACTAAAACAAATGATGCTGACAAAAGCTGCTTGTTATTTCGTTTTATAATCCTGTTATCCATTGTGCTAGGCAAAAATGACGGCCTGTCAACGGTTCGAGGGATCAAAACGAAATTCAATGCATTTGCAAATGTTCGCAATTTAATAATAAAATTCCAGCACACACACACACACACACACACACACACAGACACAGCAATACACATAGACGGGCAGTCAACGACTCGGCTGGAGTTCGACTTCGTTTGACACTGTGGCTCGACCCACTCGTCTCTGCCAAATCTCGGCTGAGTTGGTTACTAAAAATTCCGCAACACGTAAAATTCCACAAACTGGCGCAGCACATTCCGGCCGCATGCCATAAACGTTACGTCCCTGGCAGCTCACCTGGACCAAGCCATAGCTGCCTGTCCCGGCTCATCCGCATCCGCATCCGCATGCTCATCCATAAGCCCAAGTCAAGGCTGGAGCTGGAGCTGGAGCCGCAGGCTAATAGCCAAAGCGCAGACGGCAACTCACATAGCTCTGCTACTTATTTTACCTGCTTGTTGCCTTATTTGTTGTTCTCGTTGTTGTTGTTGTTGTTGTTGCTCTTGTTGCATACTTTTAGCTTACAAATTCCGCTCGAGAGAAACGCAACGGCAACGGCAACGCATGCATGAGCACGTTTGCCTATTTTACGGCATATCCCATGAATTTCAATTTCTTCCCCCCGCTGCCCCACCCCCCCTCCCTTACCCACCCAAAAGCCTGGCTGCAGCGCGCCGCTTGTTGGCAAACATAAGCAGAATAAACGAGACAGTAACTAGCTCCAAAAGTAACTAAGAAAGTTGTTACAGTTCAGGCCAACTTGTAAATACCCTGTAAAAGGCTTAAAACGGGTGCTCAATGCAGTATATTCGACTGGACTTAATCTTCGCATTTGTTAGTTGTTGCTCTAACTTAAGTTTTTAGTTCTGAGTTGGGACTTGTTTCCTTCCTATTATAAATTATGGTTAGAAAGTTTTCACAAGACTTAGATGTATATCATATTTCAAGATACAACAGAACTCACATCCCAAATTTGCATTCCCTATATTATATAGTCTCTGAGAACGTTAAGGTCAGATATTACAGACAATACAGACTTGCATATTTCTTCTCTAGAATCTCACTTACAATTGCCTGACTTAATTACTATCCAGACTCTTCTCCACAATCTCCCAAACGATTGCTTGACTCTATTAACACCCATTTTCACCCACTATTAATTACAGGGTATATATATAGAGGCAGTAAAATGTGCTCAGGCATAAATTGCATGCAATTTCTACAAATTAGTGCCTAATTTGACTGAGCCCAACTTAAACGTGGCCAGCAATTAGACGCTCGTATCCTAGTTACTAATAGTTATATATAGAGCTCTTATTATATCTCTTATTGCCACTAAAAATACCTTTATACACAGGTGCGCACAGGTCGTGCTCAATTAGAGTTCCTCGCTTATTTGTCCACAGTTTCTTGTTTGTATGTCCTTGAATAAATACATATAAATATATATTCGATATCAAGGCTATTATGTTCATATTTAAGTATTTGTGCTTGGTATTTGATTTGCCTGTTTGTTTTCTTTGATCCCAATTCATTTGACTTAATCCCACGTGTGTGTACATAGCGAAGGTGTTTTTTATTTAATACAAACATTAACTATATTGAATTTAACTTTTTAAAATGAACTTGGCACAGTGCGAGTAAAATAATAGTAATTAAAATTAATATTAATATAATATGCCTATGCAATTATATCATTTTTTAAACAAAATAAGTTAGGTAATTAACTTTACAACGGGTCTTGCTGGAAAAAAATATGGGCGAAAGAATATATTATAACAGATTATATATTCTACACCAGAGAGAATAAACAACTTTGTAGCATGACGAAAATATTAAAGCTAACCAAAAGAAAATGCCGCCTAGATTTTTCAAAGTAATCAAATTTTCTTTGAGCTTCGTGCGTCAGAGCAATCTCTTGGAGTCTAAAAAATCGAGGATTTTTTTCCAGATTTTCTTCCGGCTCATGCAGCTGCACCCAAAGGACAAATAGAGCTGAAAGAGTTCGCTCCGGTCATACGTTCACAAATTTGTGGCCAGTTTCTAAGAGCAGAGCTCTATGCCTGGTTCAGACTTGGCTTATGGTTTATGTAGCTCCAGGCGTGGCGTGAGTAAGGTTTAACCAATTGGAGCTGTCAACGCCCAGCAAATTGTGCCTGAAATATTTATGGCCGGCGGTTAACTGGAAAACGTGATATGCTTACGATAATGTGTCTGTGTGTCTCTGTGTGTCTGTGTTTCTGATTGGAATTTCCCACAATAATTGTGTTTGATTGTGTGTGGGCGTGGCATGAAGCATATAAATTTACATGGTGAACAGCATAAACACAGCCGCGAGCCACGTTTTGTTTTGCAGCAGATTTTCTTTTAGTTTTAATTAATATTTATATAAAAGCATGCGCAGCAGCTTGTTTCGTTTCGTTCCCCACCCCACATTTTCGACGCCCGCTTAACCCCGACAGACCCAAAAGCCTTGACACAGATATTCGCAGGCATTGCCACTGCGCTGCCAATGCCAACGGCAACAGTTGCAACAGTTGCAGCTGCAGTTGCAACCGATAAGCGATAAGCAGTCAACGAAATGCTTTTTACAGAGAGCTGACACTTGATTATACCCTGTAGAGCATGCCCAGAGGTGGGTCAATTGGGGGATGTAGATGAATGGTATGAAGTCCTTCCATATCTCGTCTCTTTTCCTAGTATATGCATCTAGATACTTCCTACCTACTGAAGCTTCGAGTTAAAATTGCCAAGAGGGGGGTCAATTGGGGGATATAGATGAATGGTATGAAGTCCTTCTTTTCCTAGTATATGAATCGAGATACTTCCTACCTACTGAAGCTTCGAGCTTATAGATACCCATCTAGTGAAAGGAGTATCCCCTAGTCGTACATTTCGCTAAGTTCTCTCTCTTTTTTTCAATTTAGCTTTTAGTGGCGCGACTGTTTTGCGTTAATTTAACACAACATGAAAAACCTATTAGTTGACAATTAAGCGTGCCCTGCAATCAGTTGGCAGCTTGTCCTTGAGGTCGGCGCGTGATGTGGGCCTTGGGTTGGGTCTAAAATTCCCCAATCGCATTGCCCGGCTGCTGTCGCAACTCATTTCGGAGCTCATTTAATGCGCGCGTAATTCAATCGAGTGGCCAGACAAAGTAAACTCAACAAGTAAATCCGAAGGACCAAACCAGAACAAGAACCAGAACCAGAACCCCAAGCACACCATCAATGTTGCCCCCAAGTGCTGCCCCCAAGTGCTGCGCTTCGGGTTAATGCGTTTACAATCGTTGGTTGGGGGCAGGGAAGAATTTCTGTGCGTTCTGTGTCTTGAACCTTTTTTCGGCTTAATGTCATCTTAAATGCCTTCAATTACTCTTCGTGCTGTCTGTGATCCCATTTTTGGGTCGCCTGCTCACGGGTTTTCTTCTTGTTATTTTTCTTTTGGTAACTTTGAAGCCATCATTTGCATGAGCCACGCCCTGGTCCGGCTATAGATAAGGCCGCGTCGGCAGATTTATATAAATTTCGTGGGCAGGCAAAATGCCGCGAGGCATCCACCGCAAACCACATTAATCACAGGAGCGCGGCCTCGAGTTATGCAAGCAGAGCCAAAGCAGAACATGACGTATGTCCTGCCAAGAGACGAATGTCCTGTGTGTGTGCAAGAATAAACTTATTAAACAATTTATAAAGTTTTACTTGTAACATTTTTATTTGCTTGACTGCACAGCCCCGTAGGCGTGGCTGGGCGGTTGGGGGCGTGGCAGCGGTTTCTGCAATCAGCATGTTGCGATTCCAATTTCATTTAGTTGGCGAGACTTCTCTGCTTATGCCCAATGCTCATATCCGGCTTTTGCATATGAAATTGATATTTTATGCAAAATATTTACACAGTCTCTGTCAGCGGGGCGGGGAGAAGGAGCCAGAGCTCAGCTGCTTCTTGGAGAGTTTTCTGACAGCGACCCACGTTGGGCGCCGGCGCCAAAAAAAAAAAAAAAACAGGTGTAAGTGAAAAAAATGTGTTGCAAATCGTTTGTCGCTCTGTGGCTTTGTTTATTTCCGTGCTGTGAGTCCTTTTGTAGCCTTTGTCGTGTCAGATTTTATGTGCTTGCTGCCGCCTCGGCTATAAAAAGGCACACACACACACAGACACACAAAGTCAGGTGTGCGTGTGAGGTTCTGCTGTCTGCGGTTGTCTCGCCTCGACGGTTTTAAACAACTACCAAAATGTTTTACTTGATGCTGCTCATTTGTTGTAGCTGCTTCAGCTTGTGGATGTCCTAAGTACATGCAATTTGTTGGCCATTTTACACGGCAGCGCTTGTCAGTCTCTCTCACACACACGCACACACACACACACGCGCGCACACATACCTGAACTGTAAACATGTTCCACATGAGCAGCGCAGAAATTGAATAAAGTTGCCCCTTAGCGTTGAAAGCAGCATGAAAGAGTCGGCAATAGAGCCAAAGGGCGGGTAAACCCCAGCATCATTCAATAAAAAATTAATATGAAACAAACAGGGTCAGTTAACAACGTAAAGCCGCCGATTAAATACCCTTACCAGATATTTAAAAAATATAAAATACGTTTACATATATAAAATTGTTTGTGCTGATTGATGAGCATCCTATTATCCTAAGCGTAAGAAGAAAGCTTGTCAAAGTTTGCATACAAAACCTCAACGCAGCCATAGAACTGGCTTAGAGCGTCGAACTGACAAGCGAGAGGTCGCTGGTTCAAATCTAGCAGCAGAGCGTTACACACTAACTTACAAATAATAAATACTTTTTATAAGAGTATATAAAAACACATTCAATGAGCTGCTGCGGCAGCGAGGCGCCAAGCAGTTCGCCTTCCCTTCCACACTTCAGCCAGAGCCACCGACTGACTGCATCGCTGATGAACAGATGAGCTTATCTGTGTGTGTCTGTGTGTGTTAGTGTTAGCTTAAATCAGAGGTAATATGGTTTTATGGACGCCGCGAGCCGGCACATATATAGATATATACAATCCTGTTCACCCGCTCAAGTAGCCCCCAAATGCAGCGCAACAAAAGCATACTAATAAAAACATATACATGCGTTATATCCCCTTTGTGTGCGCCTGTGTGTGTGTGTGTGGGTGTGTGTGTATGTTTTTGTGTCATGTAAGCGGATATGCATGCAACACTTCTTCTTTTTTTTTGTTGTGTTCTGCAACGTTGATTATACTAAACTTGTTTACTTATGCTGCTCGTGTCTGGCGCCTGCCGCAAACCCCCCTACGACCCCCCACCCCTTACTAACTTGTTTGTGTGCGCGTGTGTGTGTGTGTGTTGTAAAAGTGCAACTTTCAGCATTACCGCACACTCAATGCCAACCCCAAGCCCGCGTCTGTGCAAATTTTGAACTTATCCGCGCGCTGAGCAAGAGCTATGCAAACAGCAAATGCCAAACGAAACACTGTGCGACAACCCTACCGAGCATTTTTGGGGGGCAACCCATTTGTTACCGGTTGGCTAGCTCGAAATTCAGCCAAAAGTTGATTGCGGAACAAGAAGTGCTTTGCAATTGAACTCTGTTAATGATATTAGAGCTTCGAACACTCAACGAATTTTGAACGATTAAAATAAATGAGTTCTCATATCACGTTCAAAATTTATGTACATTATAGATATTAACTGAATAATAGATAACGTTGAAAAACTATTATTTTTTATACCAACTATAAAAAGCTTAAAAAACGCAGTGTTTCAACTTTAACCTAATTTTACTTTCATTATAAATTCTGTATACATTTATTATAATATATATATATTTTTATTATATGTATATTTATTTAATTGCTTTATCATTTTATAATCTATTAACTTATTTGTTCATTATTTTAACAACCTTATAAAGAAAACGATTCAAACATGTTCTTGCAACAACTCCACTTAACAATCCATTCCACAATTTGTATAGCATACATTTAAGGGCACAGTAGCTAAGCAGATATTTACCCCAAAACCAATTGTCTACCGCTCTTTAATATGGCATAGCACTTTAAAACCCAAAGTACTCAACCATATTCTGACATAGAATAACAAATTTACATAAATTTCTCAGAAATTTGCATAGCATACTTTTTTAGGGCATCTGTTTTGTTGCATTTTCGTGCTCGCTGGTTTTCGTGATACCGTGAAAATGCGGTTAGAGTGAAATTCACAAAAGCGGGTGAATGTGAGAAATTAATTCCTTTCAATGTACTTAAAGGGAAATCGTAATTTGTGCAGTTGATAAGCCGAAAAACAATGAATTGCTGGAAAATTGAAACTTTTCTAGCTCATGAATAATACAATTAACTAATGGAAAATTTTTAGGATTTTCAGCTCAATGTGCCAGAGATACAATATGAAAAGTTCTTGCTGATAAAATTGCCAAATTTCGAAACTAGTTGGGGTTTTTTAAAGCCCAGTCATGTCAGACATGTAGTTGTTGTTGCAGTTGCGAACAAGGCTCGTGGTTGGGCTTTTAGGAAAACTTGGGCACATAATAGGTACACGAGTGTGTGTGTGTGTGTGTGCAAACTAAGCTGAGCACACAGGTCGAAATTAATTTTTGCCAGTGCTAAGTAATATGGGTACAGGCCCAAAACTGTGGCCAGGCGCAGGCAGGTGTGGCCACAGCTGCGCCACGCTGCTGATTTAAGGGCTAACCATAAAGATAGTTAAAGGGGTAGGTGAGGGGGAGGGGGTGAGGGGGCCACAGTTGCAGTTGAAATCCCAATTGAGTGCAGTAAGCGGACGCTTGAATGGCATTACGATAGCAAGCAGAAGAGTTTGTGCTCAAGTATGGCCATAAATAAGTGAACTTCACAATCGAGAGACGGGCCACAAAGCCAGACAAAGCGCCGTGCGGCTTGGGGCAAGTTGCAATTCAATAAGCAGCAGCAGCAGCAGAGGGAAGCAGGAAGTGCGAGCGAGAGCGAGCATGACAGAGATTGAGTAGTATAGAGAGACAGGCGAGCTGCTTAGCTGCTGCGAGTTCTGGTTGCAGCGCAGCGACTGCTTACTAATTATAGATAAATAAATTATATAATTGACTGACTCACAACGACACCAGCACACACACACACACACACACACACACACAGATACACAGATACACAGAGGGCACACCCCCTTGCACGTAACCGTGAATGGAGCTGCGAACAGCGCACAATGAGCTAATTTTAAACAAATATTTATGCAGCAATTAAAACGGTTCAGTTGACTTCAGCGTCGCGTTGACGACAGACTCTGAACTAACGGCATAAGCTGCTGTACTACACACACACACAAACTTACACACACAAAAGATATTGTGCGGCTGTATGCAGCTAAATTTGCTGCACAAACAAAAAGCATGAGAAAATTGCTTGCAATTCAGACCATGAATGATGAATGCTTCCACAAGCTAGTCTAACTTTGACTCTGATAGTGCACCATGGGCAACATTTACAATTTAAGTGGCATAAATTAGTTGCTCAAGCATAGAGCATGAATAAAAAACTTTTAAAGTAGTTGCAATTTAGAAAAAAGCCACTTGCTACAGCTCTGTTAGCTTAACAGCTTATGCATTGGCTTAACATGAGTGTAAAGCATTTATTTTCTGTTAAATAAACTTTACAGAAATGTAAGGGCTTGTCTTTGTGATAACACGAAATAAGCTTTAGATATGATTCAAATTTTTGTTTCATGATGTATATACATACTGCTGCTTAACATTGCAGTTAAAGGTTTAATGGCATTCATTAATTTTAAGTAACAAAGCCATTTATGTTTACATAACTGTCACATAACATTTACATAGCTGAGCTATGTTCACAGTTCTGTTACTTAACATAACACTGTGCTGTCTTTCAATGCAGATGTAGACGTTGCTGTTAAGTTCGTTGGAAATGTACAGAAGGAACTGTTATTTGATTTTGACAGAAATGAGCTACTTTAAGCAATTTCTGATAAGTAATCCACCGTGCAATAGTTTTAGCCTTGGTCTTGTCAGCTTCATCAACATCAGTGTGTGTGTGTGTGTGTGTGTCTCTGTCTCTAGTTGGCCTGTCCTCTGTATGCCGCCGTCTACCTCTCAGTCTCGGTTGTGGTAACTTTTCGACCGCATTCAACTTTTGCTGGTTACGCCAATCAAAATGCGAGTGCAAAGTGCAAAGACGTATTGAGATTTTGCCATTAAGCCATCATACTCGAAGGCAAGAGCAACTTACAAATGCCATCGCCAAAAGGATCAGCAGCATCAGCAGGCCTCCGTACGTGTGTGTGTGAGTGTGTGGGGAGGGGTTGGGCAATTGCAAGTCAGCTTAGCCCCAATGCTAAGTCACTTTATGCCAGCGTGTGCCCCTCTCATGTGTGAAGTGTCAGAAATGTCTTTGGGTTTTGCTTTTGCTTTGAGCTGGCAACACTTTTATCTGCCCCGCCCACACTCATCTGCCTAATTGAATTCCTTAGCGCTGCCTCCTGCCACCCCCAATCGCTAGCTGCCATGTTGTTCAAGGAAATCTCGACGACTGTTTCCTTTTCCGTTCGAGTGCTGCTGGCGTGGCGTGACATGGGTTGCACCCTGCTGCCTGCTGCCTGCTGCCTGCTCCTGCTGCCAGCTCCTCCTCCTTATCCTCCCCCTGCTCCTGCTGCTGTCGACTGGCTCTGCCACTTTTGCACGGCTGTCAACTGGCGTCCGTTCGCCGCCTGCTGTCAAACTATGCGCCTAAGTATGTCGATGTCGCCCTCGCATGCCTTGAATACCATTTCTATATGCCATTTTTAATAACTGTGTCAATCGTCTAGATTACGTATCTGTGTGTGATTGTGTGTGTGTGTACAACCACTTTGTTCGTTTATTAACAGCCTCCAATTGCCTAGTCCAGTGCTTTGCATATTGATTTCTGTTTGATCACAAGCTGATTGTAATTAGCGGCTGCCCACTGACCACACACGCACACACGCACACACTTAAATTTGCATTTACTTTAATTAATTGAAACTGCCACAGCTGTCAATACACACACACACACACAGACATTTAGCATGCCATAATTGCTAATTGATCTAATCGACTTTGGGCCATCTATTAATAATAAATGTTGTGTTTATGCCATAATTGGGCTGGCATTTGACCAGCCGCCCTTTGTTCGCTCTTGTCACAAGTTTTCGTTATACAATGGATTTTCATATATTTACCAACTGGTTTTCAGGCAATTCAATTTTCGAATTGCACACTTTTCATTAACAAAATATATTCTATTTGCCTAAAATGCAACAGGCAAATGTCAATTGTGGGCTAGGCTGATCAACTAGCAAATGCCCTTTATTTCTGTACATTTTCCAAAGTAAATTACATTTGCAAATTGTGCTTAAATGAGTTTAGTTTATTTAGTTCTGGGCGGCACGACCCTGCCACGTGTGCGACAAATTAGTTTTAATCGCATGTCAAATGTCTGATAGCGACAAAAGTTTGGCTTGTTTGTTTGCCAAAATGGGGGGTCGGGGGGGTTGGGGCTCGTTGTTAGGGGATTCGGCGTCGCGTTGAGGGTTTCAGCGAAACAGTTTTCATTATCATGCCTCGATTGGTGCTTGGCAAGCGCGTTATTTGATGCTTTATGCCAAGGTCTTTGATCTTTTATGCGCTTTATCTATGGGTCGCTACACACACACAAATACGAGAGTAGGGGCTGGGTTGGTAAAGTAAACAAAAAAGAATGTAAATTCCCGGCACAATGGGCCCAAATGGCGGCCTTGATGTCGCCGGGCGGCTGTCCCCAGCAGAGGCCACGCCCATTGAACGCTTAAAACGTGAATTAATAACATAATAATGCGCTAATCTAGCGTAGATTGAACAAAACTGATTATGCAAAATAACAACAACAGCGAACAACAGCAGCAAAGTTGTCAAATGCAAGTCGCCAGCCCACGCGTCGTATGCGCGATTTTGATGCTGCTTTATATATATATATATATGTATGTGTGTGTGTGTGTGCATGTATGGGTATATGCCTGATAAGCTCAGTGCTCGGTTAGGGGCTGCTCGCTGGGCTTATGGCTTGGCTGAAGTGCCACACTCAGCGGTTTTCTTGTTAATAGTTGGCGCTGGCAAGTGGAAGCTTAATTAACATAAGGGAGCACATTTCAGAATGCAGCCCGTCCCCCGCCTCTAAATCCAAGCCCATTCCGTCACCCGTTCGCCCCGTCGATGAGTATGTGCTTGAAAGCTTTTAGCCAGCCAGCCAGCCAGCCAGCACACACAGAGACAACACACATAGAGCTGGGCGTGTGTCGTGTTTTAATTTGAGACAGATTTATGCAGGAATCCACAGCACGTGTTTGCGTTTTAAAAATCGAATTTGTAGCATATTGGCCTGATGCTCAGCTGTCACAACTTAACACAGCTTAAAACAATTTAACACCGACCTAGCACGACTTAGCACTGAGCAAACACGAATGGGCAGTGGACTAACACGACTTAATATGAAGAATATGAATCAAATCGATCTAACACAGAGCTAAAAAGACTTCCCACTCACCTAACACGACTTAGAGCTGGCCTAACACGACCTAACAGCTGTTAACATTACCTAACACGATCTAACATTGAACAATCACCAGGTAACACGACTTCGTGCTAACCTAACACGACTTGGAGCTGGCCCAATACGTGTTATCATTACTTATCACGACTTATAACTGACTTAGGACGACTTAACAGAAGTTTACATAACTTTACACGACTTAACACTAACCTAACATGACTTGGAACTGACTTAACACGACTTAATACTACTTAACATGACTTCAAATTAATCTAACACATCTTAGCATGATTGAATACGGCTCAACACGATTTAACAGTCATATAGCAAGGCCTAGCAATTGACTAACAAGACTCAACTTGACTTAACACTAATTTAACACGACTTGACACGACTTAATACTAATTAAACGCGAGTCAACACGACTTCGCATTAATCAAACACGACTCAACGGGAGTTGACACGAATGCACCATAAAATATATTAAAAAGTACAAAAGAAAATTGCCGTGTCCACAGTTTGTCGTGTCACGTTATTAACAAATAGGTAACAGGCACGCGTCCATCTCTAAGACAGATCACAGACACAAATCTGGCAAATATGCCCAGCCCCAAACACGCTGGCTGCGCTCTCTAAAACGCATATTATGGCAGAGTTTTTCAAGTGCGAATCCGTCAAGTGCGCCCACCAAATGCAAATGTTGCCAGTTTCTTTTTTTTTGTCAAATGTCAATACACATGCACACAAGGATGCCATTATATACGTGTGTGTGTATTGAGTAAAATGCAAGCTGCGAGTTTTACAATAGCTGAGCTCGAAAATAAAAACAGTCGCAACTACTTTATAGAGCAATGTGATTAAAATGACGTCTGCGACAGTTCACAAACTGGCACAATGTCCTGCCGAGTGCAGGCGGCAGCTGGCAGCGGGACAGGACTTGTGCATTTCCTTGACCGAAACGCAACCCGAAGCAACGTTTTCTATGCTTTATTTATTTTATTTTATTTTTTTAGCCACATTCTGTATTATGTACGGCCGCCATTGTTTGGGTGTGAGAGTATGTGTGTGTGTGTGTGTGTGCACTAAAAATAGCTGCGCCATGTTTGTGGCTCTTTGTGGCTATATAGAGGATAATGATGACGTCAGCTGATTTCGTATCCGCAGAAGCAGAAACAAAAAAAAACAACAGAAGCTACGATTGCAGCAAAAGGACATTTTTTTCGTTAGGAGTCCACCAGGCAGATTATTTCTTTTTCCCATTTTATTTTTCGTATCTGCTCGGCAAAGTATGTTAAAGCAAGAAGAACAACAAGAACAATGTCAGCAGAGCAACAACAGCCGCCGCAGCTGGAAAACAATCAACTTTTCTTTACTCGTTGTTGTTGCTGTTGTTTTCTTTGTCGACAAACATTTGCGCGACATGCGCGCAGGAAATCGAGTGTGCAACATTTGCCTCCCACTTTACTCACATTGCTTTTACCCGTTTTTTTTTTATGCCCAGCACAAGCTCAGGTAACATAGTCGTCCTTGACGCAGCTGCAACTGCTGCCTATCCTTCGCTCTCTCTGGCTTTCCAGCAGCTAGCCTGGTTTGCCCGGCTGAGCCCTGCGGCAACATCATCTTCAATCAGTTGGCCTATCTGGCCCACTTGGGTGGGCCACTTTCGCTACACTTGAACCTTTGTTTATGCAAATCAAAACTGTTGCCCATGGCCCACTTCGCCTCTTTGTTGCCCAGCTTTTGTCGGCATTTTCGACCAGAGCGCTTTTCATCAACATCATCAGCAGCAATCTGCCCTCCCCTCCTCCTCCAACCGCGCCTTGTACCTTTCTTTGCCTTGGCTGACTTCCGCCTTTGCTAAGCTATTTGCATGCCAAAAAGTGTTGCCTACTTTTGTGCGCTACTCAAGGCGATTGCCGTCCAAATTGCAATGCATCGCGCTTAATAGCTGTTTAGTTGTGCACACAAACTGTGTCTGTGTGTGTGTGTGCGTGCAATTAAGCCTTTGTCTCGGGAGATGCAACATGCGCTTTGTCCATGCTGCTTTGTGGCTGTCCTCAGTCAGCTGAAGTTGACGTTCACATTGACGATGACGTTGACGCTGACGCTGACGCTAACGTTGACGTTGACGTTAAAGTTGACGTTGACCAAAGAGGCCACCGTCACAATGGGCAAAATTTACGACGTTTGCCGCACAAACTGTGGCAAAATAGCAAATTGCTTATTAAACAGCAGCTCCGCTTAACAGCTGTTAAATTAACATAAGTATTACATAAAATGAGCAACTTGCATAGAAAATGAAATGTTATGTGGCTGCAATGTTAGCATAATTAGAACATGTTGAGATAACAGAGTTGTAAGCTTGAAACATGTAAGAATTTTTCTATTGAGTAACAACTATTTAAAGTTTTAGAGCAGCCCGTTACATGCATCACATATCGCTTAACTTGTTTTTAATTAACTAGAAAACGAGTAGAAGCAGCAGCAGCAGCAGCAGCAGAAGAACTATGTAAGCACTTAGTTATCCTGACATTGACAAAGCAGCTTAGGACACGCTTTTGTCTATTTGTGCGTGCAGTATTTTGAAACGCCAAAGCAATTAAAGTCAAACAACGGGCAACACAAAAAAAGAAAGAAGAAAAGTCAATGGAAAGTTTTGCCGGAAAACTCTTAAAAGTCACAAAACTTACGACTCACATTTCCATTTAAGCTTTAGCTTCTTGGAAAAATTGTTCTTACAACTGTTTAACTGAATAAGAGTTGCGCAAATACGAGTACTCGAGCCTTCAAAAAGAAAGTTGCGCCTTCACTCGCTTCCCTTTTGTTGTAAATAGTAGTAGCTCGTGTTTGCCTGCCTGCCACGCCCAGCCATTGTAATCGGACATTTTGTCTGCTGCCAACTCGTACGAGTCGGCTAAGCAGCAAAGCGCAAAAAAAACGAGAACTTGTGCACAACTTTTGCGCACAACAGGGGGCGTGGCCGCCTTACACAGAGAACTCAAAGGGAACTGTGAAACAGAAAAAAAAACAACAAAAAAATAAGGCCAATAAGACAATTTTTAATATGCATAAATCAAAGAAGAGACGCCAGCAGCAGCGGCACGCCCAACGCTATCAATTTGCCGCCCTCCTTTTTTTCCGTTTCTTCATCATTTTTTTTTCGCCCACGCGTGGCAAACTGTAGAAAGGTCCGGCTGCCGGATCGTGCACCCAGTCAGTCAGTCAGTCTGTCTGTCAGTCACTCGAGTCAGGAGCTACTCACAAGTCAGGCCAGTCACAACCTTCCGCTTCCTGGTAGAGGAGAGCTGACATCACGAGCGCTGACATCTCTTTGCCCGGCTGATGGCTGTCAATTGATGTGCAACAACAGAGGTTGGCTAAAAAAACTCAACTGAGCTCGCTGTATTGACCTATCTTGGCCAGCTGCCATTTGGCCGATAACAATTTGTGGTCATCATAAAGCCAACACACACACACACACAGATCGAGCTCAACATTTCCGCAGACAGCGCTGAGTTTGAGTTTCAGTTTTCAGTTTGAGCCGGCGAATGCGCCTGACTTTGACAGCTCGTCTAATCTGCCGCCCACTCGCACACATTTCCGTGTCGCTGACAATTCATTTTATGCATCTCCTGCTGCTACTGCTGCTGCTGCTGATGCATTGCGTCACTTTACACAGCCACGTTGTGACGCACAGCATCACCCGCTGTGGCCACATGCGGTGCAGATTACGCATACGCCACGTGGCACAACTTTTCTTTTTTTTTTTTGGTTAAACTCTATTTGCAGACAGATTAACAAGCGCATGCGGTATGCTGGGCAAGTTTCTAATATGCTTTTGAGCAGCTCTAAAAGCGCACACACACTCGCACACACACACACACACCTTAGAACATATCCCCAGCTTGGTTTTTCGACTGCAAAACGTGCCGAAAGTAACGCTAGCTGGCCTTATGCCATTTGCATATTTATGCGCCGCTTTGCGTCGGCTTTCAAGTGTTCTAGCTCTCGACTCTATATCCCTTTTCTTTGGTTACAAATATATATATATGTATTTTATTGTTGTGCCCTGGCAAATATTGAAATTGGCATAGAAATTAAAAAGCTTTTAATGTAAACAGCCCCAAAGGTTCTCAGATCCTTGACGCCCAGTTTGCCGCCTTTGGCCATTTTTATTTTCAGTTTTTCTGCTAAATTGCCACGCCCACTTGTCGCTATATGTTTACTTGGGGCCTTTTTGTGATTTATATTATGTGGAAAAATTGAACAAACGCGGCCGCCCCCTAAACAAGATTCTTATGCGCATGTGATTGTTGTAGAAGATAAAGTAGAGCCCGAGCCGAAGCTTAACTGTGCCTAAGTAAATACACAAAATGATCTTGGCCCTATTATCAGAGCCATTTTGGGGGCTTAGGCTCAATAAAGGGCAGAATTCGAAATATATTGAAACATTTTCAAATAAATTGAAAATTGCCTGAGTAGCGTTTGGGCTAGGTTAAGTTTTAGGGGTACATCTTGTCCAGAAACTTCATAACTTTCACAGTCCAAAGATAAAATTCTCCCGCTTTTTATGTATATATATATAGGACTAAGTGTACTAAATGTACCCCTAGAACTGAAGCTAACCTAAACACAAATCATATACTACTCTATATATTAATATATTTATACATTTCAAGCTTCACTTTAACGGCTCAACGTTCACTTTAATAAAATGTTTCTGACATTAATTCAAAAGTTGTAATAAATAAAAATATTCTCACCCTTAAATTGAATTCTACCAAATATGCATAGAATAAATCCACTGAGTTGGGGCCAAAGTTTATGCCCTCAGGCTGAGTCTCGCTCTCAAAAGTTTTGAATTGTACGCCCAACCATTTTTCGAAACAGATATGACTCGGATTTCATTTGGGCTGTTTGGTTTAAGGTTAACTTTTTGTTGCAATCGGTTTTGCAGCCTTGTTATATGCCCATATTTCAATATCTTAAATATCTGCTGTTTCGTCTATGGCAACAATCAGGCTGCGGAGGCCGTGAAACTTCAAACAGGCCCACATGCCAAAGGCTGCGTTTTTTTTTCGCCCGCCCAAAAACATGTGCGGGCCCAGCTGGGCATGGGCATTTTTTTTTTGCTTTTTTGTCGAAAAATGTCAACGAGCACGTTTGCTGCCACAGATACTCGTGTTACGGATGCGGACACAGATACAGATACAAATGTGCTCGAATAGCTCGCTTGAACTATGACCAACAAATTTGCCATTGCCAAAATGTGAAGTGCTCGGTGCGTCTCTGTGTGTGTGTGTGTGTCTGTGTGTTATGCTTTAATTTTGCATTTGGCAATTTTCATTTTGGCTAAATGTGCGTTGGGCTGCTCGACACACTGTTTGCTGCTGCGTCCTCCAAAAGCAAACAGCAAACCAAACTGGGCCTCGACGACTGAATAAACAAGGGAAAACAAACACGACACACACACACACACACACGCACACTTGGGCACGAAAAAAAAACAATTTTAGCATTTTACTTTGTGCGGCAGGCAACAACAAAGCCAAAGTATTGACCAGCTTTTGTTAGCCTGAGATACAGACACATCCAGATACTTAAATATGTAGCCAAGTGTATGTAAGTGCTGCGCGTGTGTGTGTGTGCGTGTGTGTGTGTGTGTGTGCGTATGTATTGGTTCAATATTTTTTGACAATCTTGGCAGCACATGAGCCGCACTGCGTTCCGACAATCAAAAAATAACATCAAGAGTTGGCGGCATTTCCGGCCAAAAAGGGTGCTCCAATTTTTGGCTAGGCAAGGGGATCAGAAAGAGGGCGTGGTTGGGTGGCTTTCATGTGTGTGTGTGTGTTTTGTGTCTATTGGCCCGCAGCACTTTTTGCGTATAATTATGGCAGCATAAACAACAACACACGCAAACACACACACACACGCACAGTCAGTAGGAGTTGGGGCCAAATCGAACAGCTGTTTCCATCTGCATGATCAGCCTTCCCCTCGGCCTTCCCCTCGCCCTCGTCTTCGGCCTCGTCATGTCCGTGTTAATGGATTTTACTGTTTTTGCAGGCTTTTGCTGTTGTTGTTTTTTGTTTTCTGTGCTGCACAGTTGCATAATTGAAAATTAATTATTTACAAATTGTTAAATTGGCAGCCGCTTAATCAGCTGCCCGCCAAGGAGAGAGCAGCAGGAGTTATCAATCAAAAGCCGCTTAACTAGACATCAAAATGGCTCGCAATTGCAAACTTTCATTAGATATTGTTAGGCAGAACTTCCAACTACAGTTAAACCTCTTTCTGAAGAACAACCCAAGCTAGGGTTCTATTGCTTGTGCTTTGCCATGGATTCAATCAAAACTTTGTCAAAACTTAGTCTATTTTCCGAGTTATCAATCAAAAGTAGCTTTACTAGCCGCCAATTGCAAACTTGCATTAGATATTGATAGGCAGGACTTCTAACTACAGTAAAACCTCTTTCTGAAGAACAAGTCCAACTCATAACTTTGTCAAAACTTTCCCGAGTTACCAGTCAAAAGCTGCTTAACCAGCCGTCAAAATAGCTTCCAAATGCAAACTTTCATTAGATATTGATAGGAAGAACTCTTAACTACAGTCAAACCTCTTTAGGAAGAACAAATTTAAGTCCGCTTTTTATTTCTTATGTGTTTACATAACTTCAATTTGTCAAAACTTTGTCAAAACTCAGTCAATTTCACCGAGCCAAACCTTTAAAGTTTCTTGTTCGTTCTCTAAATTAGTTTCCCTTCACAATATTTTTTTATATTTTTTGTGGAAAATAAAAACATGAATGTTTAAATTTGTTGTGCCAAATAAATCTATATTCTCCCCTTGTACTTTGATTTTTATGTACGGAATGTTTAAATTTTGGTAACTCAATATATTTTACTTAGTTCTTATTTGATGCCGGCTAGAAAAATTACATTTGCAAAATTGATTCCGTTTTATTTTTGGATCAAATATCAAATAAAAAATGATCCCAAATTAGGCCTGAAAGCAGCTCAACTGTAAATATACATTCTTTTTGCTGCATATTAATTAAGTTTTCTTGTTGTTTTCAACATTCCCATTAATTTGTTTAATTTTCAATTTTTCCCGCATTCAAATTATTTTCCTAATGCTTAAACTATCTATTAAATTGGAATTTTTCAGCCTTGGGCATTTCTTTCATTCTGTTTGGCAAGCTTTTAGCATACCTCTCAATACCTTTTTTGTTAGTTGCCATCAACTGACGTCTCTTTGAATCGTTTGGCAAATGATGATTCAATTTAGGCAAGCCCGACTGTATACACATGCTTATTTACTCAAGAAACTGTAGAACCTGGCTGCCGTTTGCAATTGAATTCGCTCGCATTTGATTTATATTGGAATTTATTCCCTTGGCTGTGTTACAAATTGATTGATTAATTCAATAAAGCGCTGATAGCTAGCGACTGCATAACTTGACCCGGCACACCCCACGTTGGGCGCCAATATTGGCCCTTTGGCAGCCTCACCTGCAAACAGGCAACAACAACAACCACAAAACAAATAGCAGGGCAAAAAATATACAGGAAAAAACAACATGAAATGAATATCCATTTCAGAGATTGGCCTTTTATGCAACCGAACTCTGAACTGAGCTGGCCTGAGCCGAGCCGAGCCGAGCTGAGCTGAGCTGAGAGCCGTGTGATTAGAGTAATGCACTTGCCATGATGTATTTGTGCGGCACTTGCAACACTTGCAACAACTACTTACTGTTAAGTATGAACAGCAAAAGTCAATATAATAAACAAGGCGAGTCGAGAGGGTCGAGCTGGCATCCTGCTGTCGAATAGCATCAAATGAACAAGGCTATAAAAATAAGAATGAGAGCAGAAGCTACTAAACACTCGCCGCACTTTAAATACCCTTATCTATTAAAGGAATAAAAAGAAGTGCACACTTATAGCTAGATAGTTAATTATAGTTATAGAAGTAACATATTGATAAGATTTTGACCATGATATGGGATCAAGTTAAGCTAAGTTTGCCTGGCATATTTGGTAGAACACAAAGGTTTGCCATATAAACTATATGATATAGGCATACGATCTGTAATAAGTTGACATTCATGCTGCCTGCAACAAAATCTTGCATCTAGGACAAAGCTTTCTTATGTTAACCGACAATTAATACTCTTTAGGAATATATATAGTATTTGCTTTATGTGGTCTCAGAAATGTTTTCTTCAATGCGTTATACCTATCGCAACTTGTTTGTAGTACCCGCTACAAGGCCATAAAAACAATTGCCAACTGTCAATATGTCACAAACAAATACACACACACACACACGCACACACACATACGCACACACACATGCGTACACACCAGTACCCGCAGGATAACGGCATTGTTGTCCATATGCCCTGTCGCTCGACAACAGTCTTTAATTTGCTTTTGCCAACGGAATACAATAGCAAATAACCATAACGGGGCGGCCACGCCCATTAGCCCGCCCACTCGATCTATCGTGAATGAAAAAATGCGAACGGAATTGATATTGATGCAAATGAAAAATGTCAACTATTCGCGCGACGCAAGTAACTCGCAACAGCAAGTATTTTCTGTAACATGCACAATGAGCGTGAATGTGTGTGAATGTGAGTGTGTGTGAGTGTGTGTGTATATATCTGTGTGTTTCTGCTGGCAAAAGCTGTAACATGGCGACATCGGCGACTTTGTGCTTGTGCTTCCAATGTTTATTTATTCATTACAAGTAATACGCGAATGCTTTCCCCCTTCCCCCAACCCCCTCACAGTACCCTACCCCAGCGGCTGCCACGCCCCTAACCCGCCTCAACCATCCAGCGCAGCTGTGTAATGTAATATTTTTGTACATTTTAGATGCATGTCATTTGGCCAGGTGCATTTTGAAAAGAAGAAGACTTGAAAAAAACAACACGTTAGTGCAAAACGCTGCGTGGAGAAAATGTGAAAATATGATTAGGACTTGGAGCAGGTGATGCGACTCTCGACTCTTGACTAGACAGACCAAGCGTGACAAACAGATGAGCGAGGGGGGGGGACGTTCCTTTGTAATTACGTAAAGAGCATAAATAATGCCGCGCTGCGCTAATGAAAAGTCAGCCAAAGCAAATGCTGCTCTATAAGAGCATTACATTTGGCTCGCTTTCTCTTTATCCCCCTCGCCCCGCTCGATTGCCCACTAAGCTGCGGCTAAGCGACTTTTTTTTTGACAACAAGAGCAATTTTTTGATTAAAGTGGACTTTGCTTTCATAAAGCCAGAATCTATGCCAAATAGTTAAGAGACTTTGCATATGTCAAAGCTAAAATACTTTCGAAGCTGTAAATATATATTTAAGTAAAAAATTGAAAATTATTTGATATTTTTTGCTTCATTTTCATTAAGCAAGTTTGTTGAATGAAATCCTTACAAACATGTCCCAATGTCCAAGCTCAAAGAACTCGAAGACTATAAAAGGATTCTCTCATGAATTCGTTAACAATTTGTAACAACATATGTTTGCTCTAAAAATAAATAAATTTCATTTAAACAGAACTCTAAAGAAATATGATCCGACTGAATACCTTTTGTTTCATGTTTTCTAAGAAAGTTTCGCTCGGCATATTTACAAAGAATTGTATCAAAGAAATTGTTTTTATTTTACTTTTTCTATAAAATACAATAATATAAATGGTAGCATGAAAGGATTCACGTAGCTACTCGAAACAAATTTGCCAAGAATTTCAACAAAGTTCTTTATGAATCGTTGGCAGCTAATAAATGCAGCAAATATTTGGAAAAGTTTGTTTATATTTTCACTCAACAGTTGCCCACAATTGAAGCGAGTGCATATGCAGTCAATATTTATGAGTACTCGGTACGTATAATGCACAGACATTCTGCCGTATAATGTATGTCCGTAAGCTTGATGTGTGTCTCAATTAAGTTGAACTGCCAACTGGGCCTTCGCTCGACTGCGGCCAGTTTACAATTTGCAGGTTATTCATGTGGGCGTGTTTATGCGCACATATGTGCTTCTGTGTTCATGTGTTCGTTTGTTTGTTTGTTTGTTTGTGGCACGGACATTCAAACCGTAAACATTTCAACAAGCTTTCATATCAGTAAAGAGCGTAGCGAAGAGTCCGGCCCGTAAATTACAAGCGAATGCGCCAATTAATCATACGCACTGTGTGCCCAAGCGTGACAAGGCCACACACACACAGAGAAAGGGAAAGAGAGAGTGAGAGAGAGAGAGTGAGAGGGAGAAGGAGAAAAGATGGTCACGCCCCACATTTCATAAATAGGCAACCAAATTTAAACCAGGCGCATTTGTTTTGCCATGTAGAAGAAATATATTATATTCTCCTTTGCTACCCTAGAAAATAGTTCAAGTAAGGCTGGGATTGGCTTGTGCCTAAGCATGTTACAGACAGTAGAAGACTGTTTTAAATATATAAGATTTAATATTCGCTCGATCTGGATACTTAGGAGAAGTTTGATCTATCCCCAACCTCTCTTTACTCAGAGAACTCAGTAATTCTAGGTGCTATAACCAACAAATTGGGTATATAGCTTCCTATATGCACTATGTCCATAAATGTTCTATCTCCAACTGCATAAAAAGAAATTGATTAAGTATATTATTGATTTAGTTGACTCAAAAGGTTATTTAAGCCAATATATTCTAGCTGCAGGGTATCTCTCTTCGAGCCTTCAATTGTGTGACTTTATTGCTTCATGCCATAAAAGAAAATTAATTTGCATTTGGTAAGATAAAATGCGTTTATTAGAAATAATAAATGCATATCCATAAATTTTCCACAGCTCTGCAGTTTCTCTAAATTGCCTGGCCTGGCCAACAGGTGGCGCCAGCTGCTACTCCAGCTCCTTCTCCTGCTGCTCCTGCTGCTGTTCGTCTGCTTGTCCACTTTGAATGGGCAAAAAATGTGAATGTCAGGTGTACGGCAGCAGGTCCTTTGCAACGCAATACACGCACTCTCGTTCTCGCCCCATAAATTGAATATATATGGACAGCTAGTTGGTGGCCTTCTATGTGGTCCTCTGACAGGTTCGGCAAGTACTGCTGACCCCTTGGTCAAAATTCATGAATTTTAAAGCTGGCGACCGTTGAGGCTTCGCCCGCCGTGTGTCCTTACCGGTGCGCTTCGGTCAGCTCCTGTCGTATCCTGTTGTGTTGTGTCCATTATTATGCTATCAAACACACACCCTCACACATACACACACACAGAGAGAGGCACTTCCAACACACATTCGCACAGATTGACAACTCTGCTAATTTTCTACTCAAATGAAATTTTCGCTCAAATTACATTTTCCAACTTGCCGCTCAGATTACATTTGTGTGGCCGTAGCTATATCTGTCTGGATGCCAACTCACATCCTGTCTGTCCCCCTCCCCCCCGCCTGCCCGCCTAACGACATGTTTGGTCGAAATTGTATTAGGAATTCTAATTTATTTGTCGTTTAACTGTTGCCAATTTTAACGCAAACGGATGTGCGGCCGCATGAGACCTGGCAATTGAGATGCGACATGAAGCCAATATATACACACAGGACAAATAGTCATATATATGTGTCCAACAGACAACTCAGACGGATATTATTGATGGTTGATCGATATGCCCAGTTGCCAGGGCGTGTACTAGGAAAATCAATTGGGGAAAAACAAGGAAAATGCATGCCACTTGCAATCATCTAGCACAGATTTCTTGCCTGCCACAGCTCTAATTGAATTTTGCTGCAACCTTGCTGTGTGTGTGTAATACAAAAATGTTTATCGATTTATTGTCGGGAGAAACAACAATATTTTTTCGGTTTGGAAAATATGCAATTGCTTTCAACTGATTGCACTAAGCAGGAAAGTACTTTACGGCATGAATGGAAAAGCTTCATATTTTTGGGGCACTTTAAATAAGAGGAAGAATAAATGGAGAATTGATGTTAGCTTTAAAATGGAACACTTGGAATAATCAACATAGTATATTTTAATATGATTTATAATATACTTGCGGGTATACAACGACCTTACCCGTGGCACGTATAAAATAAATACTCTCAGTTATGGGGGTGGGAAATTTCGACCTATGTCTATATAAGATATTTGAGGGTATCACTGTTACATGAATTTCGACCAAAAAAAATGTTGCCATATTAAGATGCCAGATTGTTCTACAGGTCAAACCATGAACAATAAGCCAAACCTTTTGAAAACCGTTTGAGTTTTGGCCGAGTTATGGGGGTGGGAAATTTTGACCTATGGGTATATAGGATATTTGAGGGTACCATTTTCACTTGAATTTCGACAAAAAAAAATGTTGCCATATTTAGATGGACGATTGATCTAGAGGCCAAACCATGAACAAAAGGCGAAACCTAATGAAAATTGGTTGAGTTTTGGCCGAGTTATGGGAATGGGAAATTTTGACATGTTTCTATATAGGATATTTGAGGGTATCATTGTTACATGAATTTCGACCAAAAATAATGTTGCCAGATTTAGATGCACGATTGATCTAGGGGCCAAACCATGAACAACGAGCCAAGCCTCGTGAAAATCGGATGAGATTTGACCGAGTTATGGGGGTGGGAAATTTAGACCTATGTCTATATGGGATATTAGAGGTAACATTTGCACATGAATTTCGACCAAAAAAAAATGTTCCAGATTTAGATGCTAGATTCTTCTGCAGGTCACACCATTAACAAAAAGCAAAACCTTATGAAAATCGGTTAGGTTTTGGCTGAGTTATGGGGGTGGGAAATTTCGACCTATGTCTATATGGGATATATGTATATGGTTACCATTTCCACATAAATTTCGACCCGAAATAATGTTACCATATTTAGATGCCAGAATGTTCTACAGGTCAAACCATGAAAAAAGAACCAAACCTCGTGAAAATCGGTTAAGTTTTGGCCGAGTTATGGGTATGGGAAATTTCGATCTATGTCTATATAGGATAAAAGCGGATATACCCCGGCCTTACCTGTGTCACGTTTAAAATAAATAAAAAAAAGAATGCCTAAGAAAAAGCTTTGATCTCTTCTATACGATTGCGGGTATTGTTGCGACATTCCGATAGACCCGAACCCAACGAGAGTTCATGTATTCATGAAGAAGCTTTTGCCTCAAGAGGGATTACAATAGATTCTAAGTATCACAACAAACATACTTTTAATTAATAAAGCATTAAAGGTCCCGCAATGTAAAGGTGTAACTTTGAGTCTGAAGCAAATGCAACGCAACAAATCGCGGTTTTATTCAAACAAAGCCCCAAAAAGCATTCAAAAACAGAATAGAGGAAGGATAAAGGAAACACTTTGAGTACTTTTTTCCTTCGCCTCTAACCAGTTTAATTAATGGCGAAAGCAAATATTTTCGCAGATGTTCATTGTTTCTTTTTGTTTCTGGTCCTGCAAATTGAATACAGCTTTGGCTATCCTTTGAATATGGAACGGGCATCGGAATATGCTTGAAATGTAATCAGCTTAGCGAATGCCTAGAAATAGCTCGATTCACTGAATCGTATTAGTATGCACTGGCACGGACTAACAATGTCAGCTGCAGCTCTCGCCAAATGCGCACATAAGAATATTACGTATACGCCTCATCGTTTTTTTTGTGGTTTTTTTTTTATCTATGCGTGTTTCTTTTTTTTGTGCGACTGAAGTTGACAAACTGCACGGCGGGCATCAGGCAAAGTTCTGCGTCATTGCCATATATCCTGGCCGCGTGTTCAGGTGCTCTGACAATGGGCGTAAACGGGCGTGGCTGCCGTGTAAAAGCAACAAAATGAACATGGGCGCGTATGATGAAGCGCCTGGCAATGGCAGGGAAATGACGACACTTGAAATTGTTCTGCGTGGCTCTTCCTGCCCTCAGCCGCGGCTCTGGGCTCTGGACTCTTGTCTCTGGCACTGACAGTAGCTCCGGCTCCGGCAATGCCATGTGCCCGGCGTCGTCGCAACAGGACACATTCGTCAAAATGCTGGCGACATTCATCACGTCATTCACGTCAACATGAACATCAGCAGCAGCGCGGGTCGGGTTCAGCGTCATTGTCTCTATCAGCGTTTAGAATGCGCTTACTTTAAGCACATAACTTAGCCCGATACCCTGCGCTTAAACGGGTCAGAAAGAGTTGCCTGACTTTGCTGCCCGTTAATGCTCTCAGAGAGGGTAAGACTCTAATGGGATGTATATATAGAAATTATGGAATATATGCTATTTTTGATCCATTACAAGAAGCATTTATATAAAAAAAATAATAAAAATCATGGAGATAAATCTAAATGGAAATTGTTGACGAATACCCTGCAAATCCGAAAAACTACACCAACTTTCTTAATCTTAAAGCTCGGGTCAACAAATTGCTGCTAATGATATTCTTGAAAGATGAGCAGAGAGTTGTTAAATCAAGCTTATGCCACGCCCTCTGTCACTTGGCTTTCCCTTCTCCATTTTAAATCCCTTCTATCACACACTTTACAAACTAGAGTCCAACTGTTTCAACGACTGCTTGGGCATAGAAATCGAATAAAGTTGTGCCACGCCCACCAAAAACACATCTACAACTAGACTTCCGTTCAGTTTCGCTTTACACTGAAAAGAAAGTGTATATCGTAGTTCGTCTAAGTTCTGCTCTAGATGGTTTTTTCACTTTTTGCTTGCGTCCTAAAAATAAGATTAATTAGCTGTAACTGTAACTGTAACTGTGGCTGGCGGGCTTTATCTGGAGCTTTATCTAAAGCTATGGCGCATAACTGTGGCTAAAGCTGAAGCGGAATCGGAATCGGCAGCAGAAGCTGATGTCGAGCGATTTAGACGGGCAAAAACACCTGAGATTTCCGTTTCCGTTGGGATTGCAAAATGCTGCATGTTCTTGTTACCGTTACGCTTTGTTCCGTTCTGTTGCGCCCTCTCTCTCTCGCTCTCCCTCTCTCTCTCCCTCTCTCTTTCTGCATCATTTTGTGGCTGTTGTGCTCTCTGTCATGTCGTGTATTCTGTGCTGCTGCGTTTCCTGTTGCCTTGCCAATATCCGCTAACCGTTTATATTTACCTTTACCTTTACCATTACCTTTATTGTTACCTTTGCCTTCACCGTTAGCTGTACCGTTAGCTGTATTGTTGGCCCTACCTTTGGCCTGTTGTCGCTCTTGTTTCTTCAGCTCGTGCGGCAGCCCCTAATTTATTTATGTTGTCAAATTACACGACATAAATGAATCAATGGCTCCTGCGGCAATTGCCCAATACAGTGGCAGGTCATGTGCCACAGTCCTGCCAAGGACACACCTGTATAAATATACCTGTGTGTGTGTGCGTGTGTGTGTGTGTGTTTTTGTGTGTGGCTGCCATTTTCAATTTGTGCTGCAGATGCGGCTGACTTATTATGAAAAATTGTGCACTGATTAATACAGGCAGCGGGGCGTGGCAGCAGCAGCTACTTATTGTAGCCACACACACACACACACCCTCATCCACCCACCCCCGCACACACACATACACACACACAGAGCCTCAAGTACGTGCTGATTGCACTTGGCCTCGCTGATTGCAGCGCTCGCCTTGTTGGCAGGACATCATTTAAGCCAGCATTGAGCACAAATTGCCAAATACTTGAGCGCATAAATCAATTAATTTCGAATGTCAGTTGACATTGTAAACATAAACATAAACACACACACACACACACACAGCACACCACAACAACCGCAACAACAACTTCTCACAAATCTTGATCAAATCTAGCTGCCACACAGCGGGGCGCTTCTGCCCCCTCCCAGCTTCAGAAATAGCGCCCAAAATAGACAAACCAATATACATAGACTTATGTGTGTGTGGCAAGTTTCACGCCCTGCGACCACATACAGCTGAGACCCAGCCCCAACCCCAACCCCAACCCCAACCCCACGACCTACGAACCTACGCCACAGTCGATACTCAAAATGTCTACAGACTGGCTTTTATCTATGTGGCTGGGGTCCTTCTTGTTGTCGTTTTGGGTAGTGCGACGTCATTTAATGAAGCGTTCGCTTTGTTATTTACTTGGGCTTTCAATATGTGGGTTGCTTTTTTTGCCACTTTTATTAATGGTTCCCGTGCGTTTTCAATACGGCGGCTAAGGCGCCCTGCAACGCACGTAGCCCAAATGAATAAAAAATATGTCTCCTTAACCACAATAGGCTCTCAATGGCATGTATGTACATATATTTAAAATGAGTCTTAGGCTTTTGAAATTTATGCCTTTTTCTATGCCGCATTCATTTAAAGCAGTATCCCAATTGGCTTTAACTTTCTTGTACAATTTCCCACTCTAAATCTTTAAAGCAAAGTCTTTAATTTAATATAAATTGGTTATCGTTTAAGATTTGCGGCTTAGGTCCCAGTTAGTGCTGTAAAGTGTTGTCTAGTGTTGACAATTAGTGTTGTAAAGTTATCTAATAGTTGATAAATGGTTTTTATAGCTTGAATTTCTAATTTTATTTCAATTTAAGCTTTCTTCTCATTTGTAGTCTCCTCTCCTCTCAAAAAGCTTCCATTTGCTTCATTTAATCAATTTATGTTTTGCCTTTTACAACACACGCAATTCCGATGTTTCTGTTGACGCTTAAAAGGCAGCTGTTAAACTTAACGAGCACTGTACACTTTAACAGACTCTCTGAAATCCATATAGATATTGGCCAATTGGGGAGCTTTGGCCCATATGTCAGAGCCTCCACCTATTTTATTTGTATATAGTAGAATAAATCTCGTGTGCGCATATTTATTTGCTCGTAATGTTATCACATCTAATTGAAAGCGGTATTAAACAACAATTTGGCATAATCCATTCGAATTTATGTACATGCCACATAAGCAACACGAAAAAAGTTGGCCGGATGTGCGCAAAGAAAACGAAGACCGAAGACAGCACGAGAAATAATTACGCAAACACACACACAAGCACACAAACACACAAACACACACACATATGTACAGAGGCTATAAAAAAGAATACAGTCGATATATGCGAAGTAAAATTGATAAAGCAGCTGTTGACCCAAGACGCAGTTTTAAGCTGTCATTGTTATACCCTGTAGCCATAAAAAGGCTAACAAAAAAGGCTAAAATAAATCAACGCAAATTGGGGTAAAATGCAGAACAAGGCAATTGTAAGGCTGTAAGAAACATAAAGTAACAATTCACAAAAAAAAGCTAATTTATCGCCTATCTATCGCTTTTCTATCTTCCAGCCTCTAGCAGCGTAATTATGCATGTGTGCATCTGAATTTTCGACTCAATTGCAGGGCATCTGCTAGTCGAATACATGCGAGACGTGTCCACTTGTCTGTTTGCAAAATATGTAACTGTTAAAATGAAAGTTTATGCCATGCCTTTCATTACCCATTTGTTCTTGTGTGACCAGTGGCCGGGCGATAAGTGAAATAAAATGAGCTTTCGGCTCAAGTTGGCCCCGAACCCGACCTCAAACCCATGACCCGACCCACGACCCACTCCCCGACCCCTGTTCCCTGTCCCCATTACCCAATCGAGGCCAGTAAGCAGCTTGCGGTCTTGTAAATTCATTTAGCAAACTGGCTAGGAATGCTTGGCGACCATTTTTGTGCGCAAAACTTTTGAGATTTAGTTCAAGTCTACGGCTCTCTAAGTTGGCCAGCTCGACAATTCATCAAAATGCAGGCGGGCGGAAGGCGTGGCCCAGAGGGTTAGACATTTGGGTGCACACTCGCACTGGGCCATGGATTTAACGAATGCTTTTGTGCGAGTACCACAAAAATCGTAAAAAACTTTCTTGCCAGTCGGATACAGAGTGTGTCTCTGTGTGTGTGTGTGTAAATTGTTGTCAAACTGTAGCGAAAACATTTCAAGACGCTGAAAATTCTGTTGTGCAAAGTTTTGTCCAGTTATTTAATTGAATTTAGCACCCAAAGGCGTTGCGACCTCTTTCCCCCTCTTAACCTCTCGCCCTCTCGCCATCTCTCTCCGTCTCTCTCTCTCTCACGCTCTATGTCACTCTCTATATTGTATTTATTTTGTTATTTGCCCGCTTAGATTTGTCCTTGCCCCGCCACGAAAATGATGTGGGGGGACGGGCTGGGCTGCAGTTGCGCTTGCAGCCGCATTTTGCGGAAAGTTTCTATGACTGTTTATTAAAGAGCTAAGCACACTTAATAAGCTTATGGACGGGGGGCGTGGCGCATGTCGGCCATGGCCCCAGTGTTGAGCAGTGGCCCGTTACGACGAGTGTTGAGCAGAAAATGTTTGCCATTCACACAATTCACAAAACAATTCAAATTAAATAGAAACTCACAAATGCCTTAGACTGGCTTTGACTCTGCCTCCCGCTCTCTCCCTCCTTCCCCCTCTCTCTCTTTCTCTTGACAGCACTGCAACTGGTAGAGCAGCAGCTGCTGGAATGTGTTTTAAAATAATATTGCATAATAGCCGACAGAGCAGCCATAAGAAGCCGTGGCATTGGCTGCACTGTGGGCAAAATGTTTAACTTTTTAGGTCACAAAAAGAATTTACTATATATCAATATTATTTATATGTTTTCATACATTTTAGGCTCTTATATTATATTAAAAAATGCCTAAAATGCAATTAGTTTATCTCATTCCCAAACAGCTCTAATTACTTGCTGTTAACTTAACAGCTTCTGATTTTGCTTACATTTCTGCTATATAACATAACAGTTTTTACATATTAACTGCTTAGCAAATGTAAAACATTTAAGATACAACAAAATGCAATGTTAACAAGCAGAAATGTTAAGATGAAAGTAATCATTAAAAACTGTTAAGTGTATAACAGAAATATGTTATTCTATAGACTATTCAATAACTTTTTAGCCCACAGTGCCAAAGCCAGAAGCAATGCAAGAAATAGCTGAGCATGCTTAAGTTTGTTTTGTATGCGTACGTGTGTATGTGCGTGTGTGTGTGTTTGCGTGCAAACATTTTAATTGCTCAAACATAAGTCGAACAAATTGAGTGTCCCAGGCTCGGTGTCGAGCACTTTGCTTTGCCAATGGGCTGCCGCAAAGATGAGAATGCATTTTACTGCATAATTCGTGCGGCACTTAATCGGATTGCGCGCTGTGTGCAAATCAAATACAATAAAGAGTAAAGTCTTTTGCCAGGAGGCAGCAGAGCTTCATTAATATGCGTAAAACGCAACGGAAACCGCGCCGGATTTAATAATATTAAAACGTCGGCAACGACGACGACGACGACGACGTCTGTCGCAACCTTCGCTTACCACTTAACATAATGATGACTGTGGGCGGAGCGGGACGGGGCGGGGCGGGGCAAGGCGGTATGCGGTGGATTGCGGCGTCGTTTGCTGTGGTGTGGTCTGGTTTTTGGGTCGCCATTAAACACAATTAATTGCTCACACTTAACACAGCCGAAACAGTCAGACCGGAAGCACAGAAACTGCCGTCAACAGTCGTCAGTCAGCTGTCCGTCATTATACAACACTGGCAGCTCATGCTGTCCTGCCCCCTGTAGGCCCACTGCCCGTGCGGGTTTCTTAATTACGCACGTATGGCTATTTAAATTGGCTTTTCTGCCGGTTCGAAATGTTAGTTTTATGTTAATTAACCATTGTTTATGCCAATTATGGCATCTGTGCTGAGCCAGAAGCTTCTGCTGCTATGCTGCCAATCCTCTAGAGCTAGGCACGAGTCAGCATTTGTCGGGATTGCGGCTAGTGGAGCGGGGACAACAAGGCCTGGGCATACATTGATAATAATTTGCAGCTGTTGTCTGCTAGATAACTTTAATTATGGCTCATCTTTATGAGCACATCCATACTTAAAATGGAAAGCCATAAGCTGTATGGGTCAGGAAAACCAGAAACCAAACAATACTCTGCTTTTAAGCTTACTTGACGCGTTTTAGGCATAATATAGTGTACACATACAGTAGTCACTCGCACAAGAGAACGCTTCGGTTTGAGAAGTTCCTATAACATGCCTATAATTACAATTTAGGGAAGAGCTACTTTTACATACTTTAAATAAAAATTGTTGTAAATAACAAACTATATTTGCAATTGCAGACCTAAGTTGGTCTAAACAGTAATTCGAGCAGGTTGCAGGTTCGAATCCCGGGCTAGCGTAAAGATTAACAGAGCGTTCGATTTTAAAGTGCGCATATCAGCTTTTAGCTATACTCTATATTCTATACATAAAATAATCATAAATGAAGCTGTGCTCAATAAATGAGTTGTCTAACTGACGTTTGGGTTCCCGGCTCGAATCCCGGGCTAACATTAAGTCATAATTGCCAAGCAAGCTCTGCGTATATTTTATGGCATGCCTCACTTTAATTCGCAGCAAATTAATAATGCTCTCTGCTAAGAAATTGCTGCTGCTATCAAAATCATAGTTTAATATATGAATGAATATTTTTGGCCACGTCTACAATGGCTCAAGCATATCAAAAACAAATCCGATTTGTTTGGCTCCTGCTCCTGTAATATATATGTATATATATATATATATATAAGTGTGCAGGGGGACTTACACTTAATTCGTCTCAGATTTTGATATGCGACGGAATTTGACAAGTGCTCCTGAAACGGAATTCTCGAATATGCGCGCGCTCGCTAGGCTGGGGCTAGCTGGGGGCTTTCGCTGTCTGCTCAAAGACAAAGGGACATGGGTATCCAAGGATCTGTGTCGCACACACACACACACACACACACACGCACACTCGCTCACACCTCGCCTTTGCTGTGCCATTGTTGCCAGCGCCAGACGCTGTCATATACACATGTGATTACTTATTGTGCTGCGAGTGTGTGTGTGTGTGTGTGTGTGTGTGTCTGTGTGCGTTTCAGTGTTGGTAAATGTGTGCATATAATGTGCTCTCTTTTGGTTTATTTATTTATATACACACACACATATAACCGCCACATTTCATTTCACTTAAGCTTTTTTAAACATATTTAAAGTACGTGATGTTTAATGTCTTCAGAGCATTTACCCCACACACACACACACGCGCAGGTCGCTTAGGGTGTGTGTGTGTGTGGATTTCATTCTTTACCTTTTGCATAAGCAAATTTTAATATGTTTAACTCGTTTCGGGCGGGCATGAACCACTTTCAAGTCGCAGAGCGTTAATTTTTGAACAGCAGCCGCACCCTTCGAACTCTGCCCTGTGTGTGTGTGTGTGTGTGTGTGTGTGTGTGTGTGTGTGTGTGTGGCCTAGGCACATAAATGTCAACTGGCGCACTCATCCATCAATGAGCTTTGAAAAATTAACACTGTGAGCGACAGTGCCAAAGGACATCCAACCAGGATGAGAGCAGCCAGCGCAGCTTGTGGACTCGCCGGCTGCGGCCTGTCGCTTTAAATTATGCAAAACGTTACAATTCCCTGGCTCAAAAAAGGTGTGGCCAAAATGATGAATTGTGTGCTGCCAAAGAGTTGCGCGCCAGTCTGCCCCGACCACCTACCCCTCAACCGCCCGACTGTAATGTGGGCCACGGCGGGTTATATTGGAACCTGGTCAAACACAACGTGACGAGTTTTACAGTGTGTCCGATCCACCTGTCCAAATAGATTCAATTCGATTAACTCGCATTGCACATCGGCATCCCAAAAGTGGCTACGTGACCAACGGCTGGGCGGGTCGCATTCGAGGATTGTAATTCAAATTTATTCACAGCGCGGAAAAAAAAGCGAACGTTCTTTAAATAGATAAGTCTAGGCAGGAGCCAGGCATTTACGTAGGGCTTAAGGAATGAAAATGTTGCTTTTAGCTTCATTAAAAATTGGGGGATTTGGGGGCGGGGGAGGGTGGGCAGGGATTGCTAAATACAAATTGTTTAAGCCTAGGCATATAAAAGACTACATTCCGAGTTTTATGTCACCAGCTTTGATGAGCTATGAAATCCCTTAATACATATGGTAGCTAGGGGAAGGTAGGAGTTCGTTTAACTCTTCTATTTATGCTATGAACGATTTAAAGTCGCATTAGGTGTTTTCCAACACTATAAAGATCACTTTTATTAAGTGTTCTTAACGAAAACCCAACACAAAGTAATACGACTGAAGAAAGTTTAAGGCTAGAGGTAGATAAGAGTTCGTTACACTCTTCTATTTATGCTATGAACGATTTAAAGTCGCATTAAGTGTTTTCCAACACTATAAAGAACACTTTTATTTAGTGTTCTAAACGAAAACCTAACATAAGGAAATACAACTAAAGTAAGTTTAAGGATGCGAGAAAAGAAATAAGAGTCTTATTAAATAGATAGGTAGATAGAGTTCATTTAACTCTTCTATTTATGCTATGAACGATTTAAAGTCGCATTTAGTGTTTTCCAACACTATAAAGAACACTATTATTTAGTGCTCTAAAAGAAAACATAACATACGGAAATGCAACTAAAGCAAGTTTAAGGATGCGAGTAAAGAAAAATCAAATATATATTTTTATGATTCTATGTAACTGCAGCTCTCAGCTCCGACTCAATTTGCAACAAAATATATTTTCCAGTGCGTATATATAAGCATTTGTTGCTTTCTTTTTTTGTTGTTTTCGCCATCTGCAATTTACTTTGATTTTTATTTTTTCAAAAGCAAACACCAACAAGAGTTCAAAGCCAGCAAAATGCAACCAAAAACAACACCAAAAACCCACCAAAGCCTGTCACAAAACACACCACCCCCTCCCCCCACCCCCCTCCACCCCACTCCAGCTTGCTAATATGTTTTTATTTTTATGTATTTCTCTTGTCTACTTCTAGTTGTGCTTTTGTATTTGCCCATTTTAATGAGTGTAGCTAAAAACAACAACAACAAAAACTAAAAAAAAAAAATAAACCAAATACAAAGCATTTTTTACATCAACAACAATCATCAATACACGAATGTGACAATAAAAACAAAGTCAAGTAGTAAAAAACTCAAAAAGCAAATTAAAAACGAGAGCAAATCAAATTTTAGTTGCACCACAACAACAACAACAAGAACAACCACAGTGATAAAGGGAGAGAACAACAAAAAACAACAATAAGAACAACAAGACACGATTTCCGATCAACTTAGTTGCCTTTAAAGCTGCATATATCCTGATTATCCTGCACATTTACCATCTCGGTGTCTAGCGTGTGTCCTTGTGTGTGTCCTTGTGTGTGTGCTTGTCCAGTGCCAAGTGTCCCGTGTCCTTAGACCCGACGCCTACACACACTTTCCTGCCTTCACTTGCTCGCTCTCTCTCTCTCCATCTCTCTCTCTCTCTCTCTCTTGCTCTCTCTCTCTCTCTGTGTGTCTTTCTTTATCTCACTATCCAGCCCTGTTTTTTGGCTGTCTAGCACTAAGCACTAGCGCACCACCAGCACCACCAGCCAGAGGCCAACAACCAACAACAACAACAACAAGAAAAAGAACAACAACAATAAGAACAAGTACAAGAATTAGCACCACCGACCAGGTCAGTGTCTGTGTGATTACCCCACTCCTGCTCGCCACACCATCCACATACCAGCACCACAATTGCACATTACTACCATAGATACCCACGGCAGTATTACTACCGCATGGAGCGCGGCACCAGCGGTGGTCAGCAGCAACAGTCGCAGTCGCAGTCGCACCACCCGCACCACCACCATCAACAGCAGCAGCAGCAGCACCACCCGCACCACCAGCAACAGCAGCAGCAGCATCAGTCGCGGCATCAGCATGTGGTATCGGTGCATAGCTACGATCCGTATATGATTGCCGGCGATGCGGATGAGGAGCATACCTCGGGCACATCCTCCTTTGATAATCCGGCAACGAAAAAGAAACCGCCCAAGCTGAAGCCCATCCATCGTTCCCTATCGATGGCCATTGATAATTATGCACCGATAGCGACCGAATTGGATTTAGATTTAGATGATGGCTTCATTGTGCATGAGCAGCCGCTGATCCACCGCTCGGCGTCGCCGCTGCCCGTGCGCTCGTCTGCACCGCCGCAGACCCTAGCACTCCCAGCACAACAACAACAACAACAACATATTCCCCAACATATACCCGGTGGCGGCGGCAGCGGTTCCGTGTCGCCGGCACTGTCTGCACGCCAGCAGCACCACCACCTACAACAACAACAACAACAGCACCACCTTAAACAACAACAGCACCACCAGCTGCATATGCACACATTCCAGCAACTGGCCGCACAGGCAGCTGCTGCACGACACCACCAGCTGCCACATACGCATGCAACGCATCAGCACCGCCAGCACACGCACCCGAGCTCGAGCAGCTCACCCACCTTGCACGCGGTCAGCCCAGTGCAACAGCAACAACAACAACAACAACAACACCATCTGCAACGACAACAACAACAACATCAGCCGGATATCTATCTGGTCAGCGGCGGCGGCAGCAGCAGCCTGGGCGACAATGTGGGCGGTCTGGGCATGGGATTGGGCCTGGGTCGCTCACAGCTGGGCGGCAGCGGCAGCACATCACCGATACAGTTTATCGATGTCGATGATATGCTGCCGCAACAGCAGCTGCACCACCCGCATCCGCATCCGCACGCGCAGCAGCAGCAGCTGCAGCTGAAAAAGAATTTGTTCCGGCGCTCAGACACAATTGACGTTCATCCGTCTACCAATTTTCAGATGAAGAAAACGCATTCCTTCCACGCCCAACAGGATCCCGCCGCCATGGAGCAAATCCAGCTGGCCGTCGCCGCCGGCTCGGCAACCTCCAGTCGTCGCACCAGCTCGGTGCGCGCCAATTTCCTGATGCCCGGCCCGCCCGCCGGCAAGGCGGAGATCTCCCGTTCGCCCTCGCCGAGTCGCCGCGGCTGTCGTTCGCATCGCTCCTTCAACGATCCCGGCCGACGGCCCAGCAGCAAGCCGGAGTCCATGGTGGAGTCCCAAATCCGTCATCCCTCGCTGAACGATGATCTGCTGGAGCCGCTCGACGGCCGTTCGCTGTTTCCGCCAACGAATCTGTCGCTGGAGAACGAGCTGTTTGTGGAGTCGCGTTCGCGCAGCAATAGCCATACAAAAATGGAGGAGCTGGGCGTGGCTGAGCTGGCGGCCGCCGCTGTGGCCGTGCAGCGCATGCGCAAGAGCTCCGGTTCGTTTGAGGAGACGGCGCCTGTTTTAGCCGCCGGCCACAGCGCCACCCATCCGCCCGCCGCCTCCGCCTCGAACAGCATTAAGCAAAAGCGCGAACCGCATCCACATTCGCGCCAGCAGAGCACCCACAGCCTCGAGCTGGACGGACGCCCCTCCACCAGCAGCGCCGCCGCCGCCGCCCACACAATGCAGCTGCACAGCGCGGCGACCGCCGCGAGCGCCGCATATCATTTTAAGCGCGGCGCACAACACGGACGCTCACTGTACCTGTCGCCCAGCAATCTGGAGGAGCTGACCGTGCATCGGCCCGGCCTGCTGGCGGCAGCGGCCGCCTTCCAGGGCACCAATGCCAGCGCCAGCGTCAAACAGGCCAAGGCCCTGCACAGCGCCAGCGTACGGCTGCGCAGCTACCGCGAGGCTCTGAGCGCCACCAAGAAGTCCAAGAGCTTTATTGGCGAGAGCAGCGGCGCCACCTCAACCGGTGGCGATGATTTTGAGCTTGGCTCGGCCTCACCCCACCGAAGGAACAGTCGCCCGCTGTCGTCGGCGGTGTCCAGCGTGGCGGCCGGCACCGCCGCTGTGGTCAACGTGGACGAGATAAAGCGCAGTCCGCGTCCCATTACCGCCGCCGCCGTTGCGGCCGCGTTCATCGAGGAGAAACGGCCGTCGTTCGAGCGCAAATCCTCGCTCACCTACGAGCACGAGCTGACCGATGCCGCCTTTGCCGCTCAGGTGCTGCGTCCCTTCCACCATAAGCTGGCCGCCGGACGCAAGGCGTCCCTGAGCGGCGGTTCGCACAAGCTCAAAAAGAAATCGCTGAGCGACGATACCGACGAGGACGAGGAGGCGGACCGCAAGCGCAAGCGCATCGTTTGCATTGTCCTGGCGACGGTGCTGTTGTGCCTGGTGTGCGCCAGCGTATTTGTGCTCATTGTCACGCTCACCTCCGGCCAGGGTCAGTCCGGCAAGAAGTCGCACACCTTCAGCCGGGACACGCCCGTCCACTACACGGGCATGCGACCATCATGAACTCCAACAACAACAACAACAGCAACAACTACTTGGCCCAGCTTTCACTTCCGTTTCCGCTGCGCTAACATGCACCTCAACTTCAACTTCTACTTCTACTTCTTCGTCTTCTTTTTCTTCACCACTTCTGTGTCCTGCTCTCTGTGTGTGCGTGCGTGTAATTGTCAGCCGCTTCGATTGTTCTCTCCAGCGCCACAACGGTCAACCAGCTGCCAGCAGCTGGCTAATTGAGGATGAGCCGCAGCCGCAGCCGCAGCGGAAACAACAACAACAATTGGCCGCAATTCGTGAGAATTACAATTGAAAAAGCACGCACCTAGCCGCGCGCCTGTAAGTAGGCAATGCCTTTTTATCTCAACTATTTCCGTTTTCCTTTTCAGTTATCGCACTTTTTATTTTGTTATCGTTATCGATTTTCATAAAGAACTACTTTCGCAGTGGAAACCAGTTCGGATTTGTTCAACACAGTGCAATATATAAATAACCAACACGTTTACCAACACTACACAAAGGACGCACGAAAACACGACACGCGATCAGCTCTAGTTGACTGTTTATCAAAACCTAACAAAAAACGTAACCAAAAAATAAATAAATAATAAATAAATAGCTACTCTTGAAGTGGAAACCAGTTCGGATTTGTTCAACACAGTGCAAACTATAAAATACAACACGTTTACCAACACTACACAAAGCAAAAAGCACATCAAGGCAGTTTAAAGAGAAAAATTACTGAATTTATATAAAATATCGCTAAATTTGCGATGATTTGCTCACGTTCGTGTCACGCATGAAAACACGACACGCGTTCAGCTCTGTTAATCAAAACCTAACCAAAAAACTAAATAAATAAATACCAAAAAAAACAGCTCAATTTATGAATTGTTTTTCTGGCACAAAGTATTTTCGACTTTTTCGACAAGCCAATAACAAATGTCAATAATAATTTTCAATCATTTGTTTTTTCTTCTTACTTTACCATACAAAAATTCTTTGCCCATGGCATGATTTTTAAATAAGGCAACTTTTTGACCAAATATGTAAGTCATATTTGTGGCCAGCGTGAGCTTTGCTGCCAGCGATGTGTGATAAAAAGTAACTTTTGTGTGAAATTCCGTTAAAAAGATTGCAGATTTTGTAAATAATGGTTGACAAACAAAACTGCAACTCACTTATAAATATTTGAAAATGTTTCTTATTAATATTAAACGTAGCAAAATCAGGATTTAAGCTTACCTTGAGTTGAAAGTTGAAGTTGAAAAAAGATGTCGAACATTTTTTAAGTAAAATATATACGGCAAAACAAGCTGAAATTCGATTTCGAAAAGATAAGATTAGAACATAAATCAATTGCAATCGATATATCGATATATATCGATATATATCGATATATATCGATATATCATTTAAAAATAGGCCATAAAGTAATCGAGATATTGAAATTTTTAGCATTTAGGGAAAATTTGAATTGAAAACTTCTCCTCCTTTCTTTCTTTTCTTAAGTTAATCAACTATTATTGAAACATGTTAGACATATTATCCCATATAATATATACATATAAATCCCGTTAGATCTTTAAATTCAACTAGAGTTCATGCTCTCTATAAAATTGCGAACAAATCCGAATGCAATTGGTTTCCATTCTTCGATGCCATTCGATTTTCGTATTACATATGCAAACGCATACAGGATAGTTATCAGACAGACTGAGGGTGGATGGGTGGGTGAAAGAAGGGTGGGTCAGTTGGCCATATGCCCCCCATAAAGCCATATAAATACCGTTACGTATTCCCCAATGAGCAGCTGCCAGATGCTGACTTACGAAAATTGAGCTGGCAAAAGCTCAGCAAATCTCGAGCATTACATAACCGACTCAATGACTAAGCGGCTGCCTGACTAACTGACTTGCAAACACCAGCACACACACACACACACACACACACGCACACACACACACGTGCGTTGGCCATAAAAAATGATGCTTACCTCGACTTTAATGACTGTGGCTGTGACTGCAGCAGCAGCAACAAGCAGCAGCAGCAGCCAAAGCCAAACCAAACTAATCAGCACTGTGTGTGTGAGAGTGTGTGAGAGAGTGTGTGTGTGTGTGTGTGTGTGTGTGTGTGTGTGTGTGTGTGTGTTGTTTAGCCAAGCACAGACAATGACAATGGGCTGTGAGCACTCACTGACTGACTGACTGACTGACTGACTGACTGACTGACTGCGGGACAGTGGGGCCTGCGTCTGCAAGGACCTTTTTGTTATCATGCTCACTTTTTATACTTTCACTTAATAGTTATGTGTGTTGTTTGCGTGTGTGTGTGCGTGTGTGCATCATTACGGGCAACGTGGCAACGGCTGTGGCATCCTTTTTATATGTGCGCCCACAGACATGCACGCTTATTTACACACACGCACGCACACACACACACAGAGACACGTTATTTTGCGTTTACGACATGAAACTAGGTTACTTTTTCATGTGCGCGTGAGTGAGTGTTGCAGCAACAACAACAACAACAACGACGACGAGAAGGAGCAACAATTGTTTACTGTTGGCAACGTGCCTCGTCCTGGTGACATTGCCCGCTCAGTTGGCTTCACGTCCTTGTCAGTGTCCTGTGAACGCCACTCGGCGTGAGCAAATGCCCACGCGACCAAGGCACGCCAAACAGCAAAAAGCAACAACAACAACGACAGCAAAAACCTCCTTTAGCCACGCCCACAAAAAACGCATCAACATCAAATTGACAGGCACATAGAATGCGTCTGATGGAAATGTCAAAGATATGTCTTTACTCTCATTTTTATACCCAAATAATAGGCATCAAATAATGAAAATGTCATCAGAGATACCACAAAAAAATAATAAAGAAAAGAAAGCACAACTATTTTAAGCACGTCGAAGTGTGAATACCCTTACTAGGCTCTAGTTGTTGGGCTTATCAAGAATATATGCATATCCTCTAAGGAGTTATACCTTATACATTTCGACCTATATTATATGAAAAGTGTGGTTATGTTCGATAATTTGAGGTTAGGTCAGAATAGTTGAGGTTAGGTTAGATAAATTGAGGTTAGGTTAACTTAATTGAGGTTAGGTTAGATTTGTTGAAGTTAGGTTAGATCAATTAAGGTTATGTTGGATATGTTGAGGTTAGGTTAGCTTAATTGAGGTTAGGTTAGAACAGTTGAGCTTAGGTTAACTTAGTTGAGGTTAGGTTGGAATAGTTGAGGTATGATTGAAATTATTGAGGTTAAGTTAGAATAGTTTAGGTTAGATTGAAATAATTGAGGTTAGGTTTTCTAAATTGAGGTTAGGTTAGCTAAATTGGGGTTAGGTTTGGTGGCTCGATCTCTCACTTCGCACACGTCAAACGTTCTTTTGTTCATTTACTCCGTGAAAAAACAAATAAAAAACGACAAACAAAACACTAATTAATAAAATGAATTATTAATGAATTTACTATCGCTCAAATAGAAAAAAAGCTTAAACAATTGAATTCTTTAAAATTATTAAAACATTTGTTTGTGCGTCATTTACACGCATTAAAATAATTGTAATTATAAATATAATTATGCATATCAGTGCTATAGCGCACTTTCAACTGAAATATAAGCCGAGCCGACTTTTCATTTAATACCGTTAAATGTCAGAGTCAGTGAACGCAAAAGTTCAACTCATCAGGGCGGGGAAAAGCGCGTGGAAAATGCATGATGGAAATTTAAACAAGCATAAATAATCGAAAAACGAAATTAATATTGAACATGATAAGCAACAACAACAAAAAAAAAAGAAACAACAATGAAAAGAGGAAATACAATTATTAATAACAGTTTTTTAAAGGTGTTTTCAATTGCAGCGAGAAATCCATTAATCGAGCTAAAAGCCGATTTAAAAAGGGCCCAAATATTAATTTAGTTTGAAGCGAAAATCCGCCCTAAGTTCAGTTCGAATAAAAAAGAGTGTGATTAATGCCAAGTACAGTGGTCGCTCGCTAAATCGAACGCTTTCTAATTAATATACCGAAATACATTAAATAGATTTTTTCAGCATTTTTTCTAGCCCCATTTTATAGGAAATAATTTATAATTATATATAATATTTATGTAAAATTATTTAAAATCTTTCAATTTATTTCGTTATGCAAGTAACTACTGTAGTTATCTTATTTCACCTTAATTTTCTGATTTTCTTATTAAAACACTTTGCTAATTGATTTTTTATTAGTTTTTTACTTTATAAAATATATATTTTCTATTCTCTCAAGTTCCTCGAGGTACGCAGCTCAGCGTAATTAATTTTTCCTTTATGCGCTTTATTTTCATTTTGTGAAAACCTGCATTTAATAGCCTTTGCCCATATTTGAGGCAAAGCCAAAAAGGGAAACCTCAAAATTGCATCAATAATTTCAATTAAAGAGCAACAAAACAACAACAACAACACACACACACACACACACACACACACACACACACACAGCACCTGCACGCCGCAAGTGAAGCAACTTCAGCCCTACTCGGAGGCAGGAAACTAATTAGTTACATTGTAGTTACATAGTCGTCGGTCTTCATCCGTCATGACGGCACATCAGGAGGCAGCTGCCCGGGCCGGTTGCTGCTGTTGCTTTCAACGCCGCATTTATAATTAAACAACATGAAAGACACAGAGAAGCAACACACACACAGCACACCTGGTCACACACACAAACACACACAGCTGGTCACACGGCACACAAAGCCAGTGACAAAGTGAGGCTGAAAGTTACACGGCGGCATTTATGAGCGCCCATAATGGCTGTTAACAATTTAACTTGTTTACCAGTGGGAAAGTTCTATGTTAATTGGTCTCAAATAGCCACACACGCACACACACACGCACACACGCACACACACACACGCACACACACACACGCACGCACATGCCGCGGGCTGTGCCCCATTGTGCTCGGTAGCTGTGTGTGCGGCACTTGCCAAGTGAATAATGGCAGCCAGCTGCAGCGTCACCTGTGACTGCCCCTCACCCCCCCCCCCCTCCCCCTGTCGTCATTAACACATTGCGCCTACGCCTGAAAGCGCCTGGCGGCTGCTGCAACGGGACAGAACGATTACAACCACAGAGCACGTGATCCGCTCCAGACTCTTGTTTGAGCTTTTTGTGCGCTTGCCTCATGCCACTTGCAACTTGCCCCTCTTCATTTTAACGCTTGCCCAGCTACAGTTAATTTTTTTTGGCACAGCCGCATTCTTGTGCCTTGTGCATATATTAAATTTAATTTGTTATTTTAATACCCTCTAAAAGCTGTTGCCCCAGGGAGTTGTTAGCCGCATTTGTCAAGTTGTGATTTGTTAAGCTCTTAAAGTCAAATAAAGTGAGCTCTTCGCAACGCCTGAATTGCTACAATATATTTCATATATACCCTGTAATTTCTTTTTAAATGTTGTTAGTTGAAGAAGAGTGGCCACTGTTACAGTAAAACGCTTGCGAGTCCGAATTTTCTTAGCTTGTTATTTTTTACTTAAAAGTATGATTTCACGCTTTCAAACTGAGATTATTTTTACACACAGAACCCATCAAAAAGGGATAAAAAGGGTCGAATGTATTTGTGCAAATGTCTTTAACAGGCATAAAAAAGCATCTCTGACATTATTATTACTTATTATAATTATTATTTTATTTATTATATATTTTATTATATTTTTAAACAAGCTCGCCTTCATATTCACGCACATATTACAGGGTATCTTCACAGTCGTCTACTTAAGGCTTATCCATATCCCATTTTTTTTGGCTTTAATAAACGAGTAACTAATTTTGCAATTAAATAAAAGCGTTCGTAAATTACTTGAATAGTTGGTCGACGTTTTTTGTGGGTCTGTGTGTGTGCGTGTGTGTGTGTGTGTGAGAGATGGAGTCTGCCATTTGGGGCAAGTATTTTTTAATTAAATTTTTGTAGCGCACATTTGGTGCAGGCAGGGTTAAACGAGAGCGAGTATTTGCAGCTGCAACGCATGCAGATGCGGCAGCCAAACAACATGCCACAGTTGCAGCAACTGTGTTGCAATATCAAGTTAAATCATTGGAAAAACTAAAAAAAAAAACTAAAAACGACAGCTACCAAAAAGCGGAACAAAGTAAAACCAAACAAGTTGTGGGCCAAGCGAACAGCTCGAAACACAATCAGACCTGCGGGCAGACCAACTTTCTGCCACCCCCACTCCCCCCCTCCCTCCCCCACCTACCGCTGCCAGTGTGTGCACATGTGATTGATTGGCAAACAAATTTTTGACACTTTACACCAGCATCTGTTGCAGCAGCAGCAGCAGCAGAAGCAGTTCGTGCCACGCCCACATGGCATAAGTCAATTTGTTTGCCATTAATTAAAAGTGTTGTAAAATGCACAAAAGCGTCGCGCAAACAACATCGAAAAACTCCAGGCGTGGGCTGGGGCTGGGGCCAGGGCTGTATTTGGCATATGGCGATAAACCGGAAACGGAAACAGAACGCGCGTCGCGTCGCGTACAAATGTTGAACTGTGCTTAAAGTAAATAGTCTGGATTGATGAAAGTTATATTCAAGAATTCATCAACAGGCATTTACTTCAACTGCAGTTTAAACGAAATGCAACAGAAGAAGGATACGAAGCGTGAAAAGTGCCAAAAAAAAAATAATCATAAACGAAAACTTGTTCCATTAGAGCTTAAACAAATGCTATATTTAAACATTATATATGTTATTTAACCGATCTTTATTAAACTTGTTAAATTTCTTGTTTGTTTCGACCAGTGCGTCAGGAGAACGAGCGCAGCATGCGCGATAACCTGGAGCGCACTCTGATGATGAAGAACCTCACGGAGCTGAATCTGCAGCGGCAGCAGCAGCTGCTGCATCAGGCGAAACAGCAGCAGCAGCAGCAGCAGCAGCAGCAACATCTGGCTCAGCAGTTGCTGCAGATTCCATGACAAACGCTTGACGGGCATTTCTAATGGCAGAGGGTTATGCGTGCCCTGTTACTATTTACCAACACTGACACTGGCATTGTTCAACACTAAACAACCGACAAAAGTTATGCGCACAATATAGGAAACAAAAAAACACTTTGTTAACTACAATTAAACGAATTGGAGCATGTGAAGGGACGCTACAGTGGACAAAATTAACTAATTAAGCTGATAAAAATTTAGAAAAAAAACAACCTATTTGTTTGATATGCGGAGCAGAATTAAGCAACAAACCAAACACAATACGAGTATTTAGCAGATTGTTAGTCAAAGTTGTAAGAAAACAAAAACAAAAACTAAAACTAAAACGAAAACTAAAACAAAAACAAATCAAAAAAGTGATCCAGTTTAGGCCTCAGTTGTGTGGGCAGAAAAATATGTTATTTATAAAGTTGGTTCGATGCATTGTAAAAATGTATTTATTGTCATGTATGCTAAATGTAATTTACGATCTGTTACGATCCGTTACGATCTGTTACGATCCGTTACGATCTGTTGCGATCTGTTACGATCTGTTACGATCTGTTACGATCTGTTACGATCTGTTACGATCGGTTGCGATCGGTTGCGATCTGTTAAGATCCGTTACGATCTGTTACGATCTGTTGCGATCTGTTACGATCTGTTACGATCTGTTAGGATCTGTTACGATCTGTTGCGATCTGTTACGATCTGTTACGATCTGTTAGGATCTGTTTCTACGTCTTGAACTAGACGTAGTCATCGTTGTTGTTGCCAATGCGCTAGCTAATGTACAAGTATGCCGCCCTCTCTCTATATAATTTCCAAGCCACGCCCAAAAACAGTAAAACATTTTCGAGTTTGCAGTCAACGACTTAGAGATACTCTGTGCCCAGTGCCAAAAAAGCTTTGAGAGCTCTCGAAAAGTAATCAGTAGTCCGAAAAACTTATTTAACCTTCTTTTAATATAAACATTCTAATTTCTAGACATTGCTAGAGGTTCCTTTTTACGAGCGCACACTGTAGTATGCTAAGCTCTTGCTTCACTATAAAAATAGATTCCCCTTTGGCACGAGAACTACATATTAAATTCTACCCTTTTCTCATACAACCCGTTCCCTTAGTGTCTAGAGTATCGAAGTAACAAATATAACCCGTTTCCTCGGTGTCTAGAGTATTAATGTAATAGAGATATACCCCGTTTCCTTTGTGTATAGAGTATTAAAACGAATGATAAACAAAGGTTTCGCTAGTTTAGTTAGTGCTTCATTGGTTTCATTTCCAGTTTTAATTCAATTGATTAACTCGATAAACTCAACTTTAATTTCAAAGTAAAACCCATCGAATAAATACACCTCCCCCCTCCCCCCTCCCACCCTTTAACATTTCCCGCCCGATACGAACTTGTGTGCGGCGCGTTTGGCATATAGACGAAAAATAATAATAGTTGGTCAATAGTTGTGTATATCTGAAACAAAGTTGTTAACTGAAAAGTATTCGTAAGTGTAAAAGCACGTTAAAAGCGGCAAAAAGTTTTTGTATCCTTAAGTAAATGGTAACTAGGAAAAACTACAAATAAAAACAAAATACAAAAACCAAACAATTTTCATAATAACAATAAAAGGAATGCATTAGCATTATTCACACTTTGTTTGCGTGCGCCAAAGTTCAAAAGGAGAAAGGAATCGAGGGCGCAAATAATTGTTGTATAGCAAATAAACTAGACCTTAAACAATAAATATTAAAATACAATTTAAAAGAAAAACCATTGAAAAAAACAAAAAGAAAAAAATGTTACTTAAGTGCAAAACGAGCTTGTTGTCAAATTAATTTTAAAGTTAGCTAAAAAAAATAAGTCAAAATGAAAAGCAAAGAAAATGTCGCTGCGAAAACTGTTCAATTTTGTGCAATTGTAAATGTGTAAATGTGCACGATAACTGTGCTTTATCGAGATATATATACATATATATATATATATTATTTCGATCTGGGTCTTAGCTATGCAAACTTCAGGCAACTTCAATTGAATGTGTTAGTTTTTTGTATTTATATGCGTGTGTGTGTATGTGTGTGTGTAACTATTCTGTTGCCAATTTCAAAAAACCTTAGCTTGAAGCATATATAAATATATATATATATATATATATTCTATCGGTTTCAGCCGCAAAAGCAACTCAAAGCTCAATTTCAGGCACAGTACGCAGTCAACACTTTTGCTTTGCTCTTTGCTCCGGTCTAACTAATAAAAGAAGTTGAAGAAAATAGTGAAAGGATTACTTAATAATTGGTGGAATAGGAAACGGTTCCAAGCGAAACTAAAGATCGTCAAAAGGTAGCAGAAACAGCCCGAATTTTTGTGTAAGATTGTGCCTAATCGAAAATGAGAATTATCAAAAGAAAAACATAAAATATAAAAACAAATTAACTAGAATAATAATTGTGTGTATATCGAAAGCAGCTAATAGAGCTGCTTAGTTAAATTAAACAAACTAAATCGATGTCAATAACGTTAACTGTATTTCAAATCAAAAACAAACTCATTTTTTGCAATACAGAGTTCATGGTAAAAAAAAAAACAAATATAAAAATCGTAAATGAAAAGCTTTAAATTAAATCAATTTCGAAAGACGACTTAAACGAATAAGAAGTTTAAGTTAAATGCGTGCAGCAAATGCAATAATGAATAACAAATTAAACAATCAAACACACACCCGCACACACACACTCACACACACGCACACACACGCACACATTTACACGCTAGTTAACTGCAGTTCACATAGGTAAAATTTGCATTTTTGGCAGGTGCATTGCGCAATCAATTTAACTTTCGGCAGGACACGAACTAAAACTACACGCACACATGCACAAACAATGCCTAAAGCATGTAATAAATATGCACACACATCTTTGTAAACTCCCACACACACACACACACACACACACTCACGAACACAGCTAGAAAGCAAAGGATAAGCTGCATTAAGGCTCAAGGCAAACACAAATCTGAATTAAATGTTAAAATGAAATGGAATTTCGCAAAAAGCAAAGTACTTTGTAATTGCATTTAACATAAGTAAATTGAATATATACATATATATAACTAAAATAATACAGAAAAGCGAAATTAATTTAGTTGAGAACAAAACAAAACTTAATAACATTTAAGCTGAATTATTATACAATACAAAGAAGAGTAAAACAAAAAAACAAACAAACAAAAGTACTTGGTAATCAGTTCATCAATGAAATTCAGATGTCGAGGCTCCAAATTGTTTTCCAATATTTAAAGAAGCTCTTCAACACTTGAGTAGCCTTTGAAAGTGTCAAAAACTTTGTTTGAGCAATTATTTACAAAGTACACACACACACACACACACCCACACACACCCACACACACACACAAGGATCATGGCAAAAATGTAAATAGCGAAATTTAAGTGTAATAAAACAATAATGAAATGATGCTTGATACGTATGTAAATCAAAAGTTGACGACTTGCGGTAAATAAATTAGTTTATACAAGTGTACATACATACGATGATGCCCATGTATGTACATATATCTGATTAACAAAGAATAAAAAACAAAATACAAAAAACATCAATTTAATAACTAATATGTGCAAGAATTCAAACTTAATTGTTAATTGTTGCTCGAAATCAAAATGGAAATCAAACATTTGAACGCATTCAGCGTTTTATTCATCAAACAAAAATGTTGAACTCAACTAACAAGCAGTAAATATAATATTAAATTTAAATAACAAACAAAAATGCAAATCAAATTGTGTCACCTGTTTAGTATATCAGTGTATTTGTAACTGAAAGGTATTGAAATGCGAAACAAAACAAAAAATAAAAACAACTTGAACAAACATGAAAACAATGAAAATAAATGGAATTTTTAAATGGAAATGGCATATTTTCTTTTAATGGAACAGATGCGTAAGTATGAGGGGCTGGTTGATCAAAAGTAGTTTATTTACATTTTTATTGCATTTTAAACATATTTCTCGTCGCTCTTAACTCCACTAATTTTCAAATTGCAATTTAAATTTGCCGCAACATTTTGGTGTTGCCACATCAGTCGATTGCTAACAGTATTCTTAAAATTTAACACTTTCACTCCTCACTTACTCCTCACGTAGGTAAATAAGAGTACGTTTAACAGCTTGCGCTCGCTAAATATATGTTAAATGACCTACCCATCCAAATCTATTAACATTAGGGATGAGCAATAGAATAACGATGAGCACTGCGCTCTGTTAAGGCTCGCTTATCAGTGAGTAGCAGCTGCTCTCACTGTTAATAACAGTTAGCTAGCCATTATCGCAACAGAGTGACAAGGTAGCGCATAATGTTATGCTTAGAGAGAGAACCAGATGAACAACGGTCAGGGCCTTAGTTTAGTTCAGTGAATCGTTCGATCGAACTTATTCCGAACGAGTCGACACAACGCTAACAGAAAGCCTGTTGCGCAGAAAATGGGGAAACGAACACAATTAATTAGCAATCAACGGCAGTAAATAAACTGCATTACGCGAGGAAAACAAAAGCATTCGAAACGTTAAATCCAAACAAACTAAATAAACATTCGACTAACGACAACGCAGCCTAGCCACAGCCGCCGCAGTAACAGCAGCAACAGCAGCAACAGAAACAGAAGCAGATCAGCAAAACAACAAGCAAGTCGCGCACGGCTCAATGAAAAGAAACGAAGAAAAACAGTTTATTTTTGTGTTTAGCTGCCTGCCATACCCCGCCAGCGTTTGTCGCGTGTGCCAACGTGATTGTGTGCGTGCGTGCGTGTGTGTGTGTGTGTATGAAAATATTTAAAAACAAAATCTTCCGCGCAGACGGTCAACGCACAGGGCAGGGGCAGCGGCAGGGGCAGGGCGCAGGGGTCGCAGACAGTGCACAGAGAGACAATCAAAAAAGCAGCGACAGCAGCAGACATATAAACAACATCAGCAGCAGCCAGCAGCAGCGGCGGCGGCAGCGACGTCGACGTCGTGCTCGGTGACGCGTCGCGAGGTGCTCGAGGTCAGTTCAGCACATTTCGCGCACGGCCGTTTAATACATCTCCACCCCAACTCACCTCAACCCCCGTACCCAACCCCACCAGAACGGCCCGAACGGCCACCCGCAAACGCACGCGCGGCGACGTTTCAAATTCTCAGTCGACGACAAAAAAACAGCATCGGTAAACACCGAAAAACGAAATAAGTTAACGAGAGACTCACGCGCAACTCTTTTATTGTTTAACTGATAACCTGTGCGCAGCTGATAAATATCAAGTGAAAAGTGGAAACAAATTATTGCAATTGCCCAAGCGCCAAGTGCGAATGCGAATGCGCCCTCAATTTGTATGCCATCAGCAGCAGCACACACATTCACATTCACATTCGGCACACAACACGCACGCATCCACACATACACACACCCGTTCGCATTCCCCCCAACAGACGACCACTGACGTCAGTCGGCTGGATCGTTATCGTTATCCGAAAATGGTGATACCGGGGCCGGAGCCCATCACGGGCGCCATTGCCACAGCCGGATTTAACCGTACACCGTTAACGGAGCTGAGCGGCGAGACGCGCCGCCAGCTGGCATGCATGCTGAATCGCAAGAAGGTGCTGCGCTCCGAGGAGGGCTACGAGCGGGACTGGCGCGGCATTGCGTCGCTGTCGGGCCAGCGTGGCTATGTGGATGAGTTCGCGAATATGCCCATGGATCTGGTGCTGAACAGCTGGATCAAGCATAATCCACAGACAGCCGAGGTGGGGCATCTGGAACAGTTTCTGGGCATCATCGATCGCTGGGATGTGCGCGACGATATACAGGAGAATCTGAGTGCGTACTACCCTACCCTAATATGAGACAGAGAGCAGCCAGAGAGAGAGAGTAACCATTTCCCATTCCCATTCCAGCCAAGGACACAAATCGCTACAATGTGAAGCAACAGCAGCTCGAGCAATTGGCCATATCCGCGCGCGACAGTCCCACGCCCACGGTCAAGTGCCTGGAGCGGAACAACAACAATAGCCTGGCCCGCGATGTCAACCTGCTCAGCATTGACGACGAGAAGTGCCTGCAGAATGGACAGCCGCTGCCCAAATACAATGCCTGTGTGCTGTACGCCGAGGCGGACATTGAACATGCGACAGACATCATGAATAATCTAGAGTCTCCGCCCTATAATCTCAAGGTAAACTATTCCAAAATCTCTGCTATAAATACACGATATAACCCACACACACACACACACACACTCACACACACAGCTGTTCTTGAGGCATCGGGACCTGCTGCTGGGCGTGCCGTTCGAGCATGTCGAGCTGTCACAGTTCATGGCGACGCGCTGCAATCATTTGATCGTCGTTCTCACGGATGAGTTTCTCAAGAGTCGCGAGAACACGTATCTGGTCAACTTTACGCAAAAGCTGCAAATCGGTAGGCAACACAAACGAAAGGGGACATCTGCTTAATATTGTTGTTAATCGAATCGAATTGAATTGAATTGAATTCTTGTAGAGAACAACACGCGCAAGATAATACCCATATTGTACAAGCACAACATGATTATACCGCAGACGCTGGCCATATATACGCACGTCAACTACACGGACACCTCCAGCCTGTTCAATTTCTGGGACAAGCTGGCCCGTTCGCTGCAGGATGTGGACACTGCGTCCATATACAGCGCCAGCCAGCAGCTCTACACGTAAGCACAACAACAACTGGAGCAACTGCATCCATAACAACTCAATCTTTGTATTCCACACAGCCCCACAGCACCGGAAGCGAGTGCTTCACAGCCGGAAACGCCGCGCATACTTATCAACGATGCGGACGTCACGGATCTATCCGATTGGAATCTAAGCGAGACAAAGCTCAAGTCGATGTCGGGCAACACGACGGCGCCGTTGCCCGAACTGAAAGTCAAGCGCAAGGATAAGCTGCTGCAGAAACTGACGCTCAATTTTAGTACCTCGCCGCGCAACGGCAGCGCCGGCAAACCGCTCCGACATGCGCATTCGGTTAGCGCCATCAACATGCAGGAGCAGCAGAGCACGCTCAACGCCAGCAACTCCAATCTATCAACATATTCGGAGAACAAGAAGAGATCCAACAAGTGGAGCTCCAAGCTGCTGAAGAAGTTTACGCGCAGCACCACCAAACTGCAAACGCCGTGCTGATTGGCAGGCAGCAAAAAAGTAGCAGGCAGCTTCGCTGGCAACACACGTGGCATGCTGCCTGTGTGAATGTGAATTTCCTTAAATTGCGACCAGTTTAATTGGCATGCAACAACAACAGTGTCAATCCATCAACCAGTCACCGAGTCACCAGATAGCGACACCAACCACCCTCCATTTAATAGTGATTTTTCGTTTGTAATCTTTAGCCTAAACCTAAAAAAAAAAAAGAAACGCCAACTAACTTAAATGTATTTAGACGCACTTGTTAATCTATGTAAGTCAACAACGAATAAAGACAATATATATATATATACATAAACGCACACAAACGCACAAACACACGCACATGTAAAGACAATAATCTATACTAGTTATAAAGAACCATATGTACACACACAAGAGCTAAAAAAGTGCCTGGAAAACAGAAAACGGCAGAAAACAGCAGAAAACAAAAACAAACCTGCAAACGAATTGCCAATTGTAAGGTTAATCGAAGCACACGCAATTAGCTGTTAGTCACGAGTCTGATAAGTGACTTACTTAATTCAATTAACTTAACAAACAAACGCCCAGCCTTATAGAGATACACACTGTGCCCCCTCCCCCTCTCCATACCCCCCTTCAGACAAATACCGCCCAGTTTGTTTGCATTCTCGAGTCGTAATCGTGTGTCTCGCCAGTCTAGAAACGAATGATGAATAACTTGTGCGCGTTAGATATAGTGTGTGAATTTGATGAATAATGTACATGTATCTGTACTATATATATATTAGTTTGTATATAAGCATATGACAGCTGTGTGTGTCTGATAAAGCCGCAGCTTTCGTCACATTTTTTTTTAAGTAATTGTCGTCGCAAAGTGGAGCTGAGCAACGCTTTATGTGCCACACACACACACACACACACACATACATATACCTATTTATAAGTCACGCGCCTATATAATAACCTGTACTTGCACAACCTGGGTGATATATTTCACGAAAAGAAAAAGTCGCGTGCTCTGGCATACGCCGTACTTAAACAATTCTATGAATGAGCTAATGTGTGTTTGCTTCGAAATCGGGCAATAAACATTTAAATAATATGCACCATATACCATATACTATATACTATATAATTGCTAGCGCTCAATCTTTGTAGTTAACGTTAAATGGAAAAGCAAGTTTTTATGTTTTTTTTTCTTGTTAAATAAACAGTCTTGTTTCTTTGTGCAATAATTAACTTGAACTCGATCTCATGTCAATGTGTGTTAAATTCACTTTGAGTTCATTTCCGTTCGGCCGTTGCAATAAATTAATTCAAATTTGTTTAAATTTTTTTTTTTTTTGTATTTATTTTTCATTTTATTGTTTAAATCGCTTCATAAATAACCTTTTTGTTTTTGGTTTTGTTTTGTTTTTGTTTTTTTGTTTACTTTTGTTCATGTTTCTTGTAATCGAATTTTGTTATTGTTTTTGGTTTTTGTTTTTTGTTTTACCCATGGTGAATGTTTACTTTAGTCCAATTTTTGTTTTTTGTTTTTTATGAATGTTTACTTTGTTAGTTAATTTGTTATGTATTTTTACTTTTGCATGTTTCAAATGTGTTAACCATGCCTTACATGTGTGTGTGTGTGTGTGTGTCTTTTATAATTATTATAATAGCTCCTTTTACTCGTTTGTGTGTTGTTTCATTATTTTATTATTATTTTTAAATTTTATTTTGTATGTTTTACATTTACGTTTTGAACAAATGTTTGTTGTTTGTTCTCACAACTTGAGCTTGTTCTTTATTTTAACTTTGTTTTGTTTTCTTTTTTTGTTTGCTTTTTAATTGAATTGTTTTTTTTGGTTTTTTGTTTCTTTATTTTCTGTTCTTCATTTGTTGTATGTGTATATGTATATTTTTTGTTTATTTATTAAGTTTTATTTGCATTTTTAACAAAATTAATAAAAAACAATTCATTATTTGGTTTTCTTTGCTTTCACTTAATTTGTTTTTTTATGTTTTCCTTTTTGGTTTTTTGTATATATTTTAATTGATCAATTTATTCGTAATTTGTAATATTAAAACAATGTAACGTATAATCTTGCTCTTGCAACTTTTCAACTATTTTCCCCAACTTGTTTACTTTTGCCGCTTTTCCATAGCCAACCGCTTTCAAGCTTAACTAATGCAAATGATTTTGGTTTTCCCTTCATTGGGAGGGGTTTCTTATATCATTTCTTTTTTTTTTTTTTTTTTTGTTGGTTTCATCTTATAAATCTAACTGATTGCATTTATACAGAGTGTTACGTGTTTAAGTTTTTGTCGGGCTTGGCTAAAAGATAAATGAGGAGGACTGTCTCGAACCTAGGTGAAGAGTCGGGAACATACTATATCTTCCACAAAACAAAATGTACTACAAACTTGTCTTTTAAGCGCAATTCTTTATAGTTAAATGTTAACAATGATTATGATTATGGAAGTCAGTTGAAGAAGTCAGTATTCAGTATGGAAATTTGAGTTTTTGTATGTTATATACTGCGAGTTTCTCTTATTATGTATGTAATGCATTGTATTTTGAGTATGTATAGGTTTTTTTTTGCTTTTTTGTTTTTCTTTTAATTTGTTTATATATGTATATTTATAATTGTGCACTGCAGCACTTGACTTCTTCTTCTCTATTTAATCATGACTCCCAAACTGTACTCTGCGGCTTATATCATATATCATTCTTGTTGCACGTTTCGCTTTTTTTATTTACTTCATTCTTATTTGTTGTGTGTTTTTTTTTCTTGACTTACTAATAAATTAAAACAACGCTAATGAATTCGTTTTTTCATTTGTTTTTTTTTTTGCTAATTGTGAGCTTCGTTTTTGGTTTTTTATTTCTCTGCTATAACTCTTTGTATTTATTATCATTTGTAATCAATTATCGATTTGATTTCCATTTAATTTGTGCCTTGGACAAACGCTTGCTTTCCAAAATTCTTGTTGAGCATTAATCTGTTCTGTCCCAATGCGTGTCGAGGTAAGGAATTTGGGGGAAAGGGTGAAAATTCATTTAATTCCAAGCACAATCAGACGACGGGGGGCAACGAGGGGAGAGAGAGGTGTAGGAGGAGCTGAGCAGCTGAAGAGCTGATAAGCCGAACGGAAATACCCTATCTATAGCTATTTTCATAGTTGATTGAAAGGTGGTCGGGGTTTGAGCAGAGATATTATATATATATAAGCTTATCGGGGCACTTGACATACATATGTATATATAAACATATATATGACCAGAGTTGTGAGCTGCGCCGAAGAATTTGTACAATTTTACACAACAATATTCAAAGGGGTTTTCTTATCTTTGTTGTTGTGCATCTTTTCCAATTATCTTAACCCAATTACAATAGTTCATGGAATTGCGATCCAAACGAATTAGGGGGGGAATTTTCATTATTGTTTAACAATTTAACATAAGAAATGCAAGTTTTTCTTCATTTTGTTTTTTTTTTGTTTTGTTTCATTTTTTCATTTTTGGCAGTGTTTCATTTGTATGTAATATGTTAATGTTAGTTTGGCTTTTAGACATACTTTATAAACTCTAATTACACAATGCTCGCATCGCTGATATTAAAAGAGGAACATAAAAGTTTGGGTATAGTGGTGTGTGTGCGGTATGGGTGTGTGTGTGTGTGTGTGTTTTCATTGCTATAAAATGTCTGATGATTTCTTTAGGTTTTCTTAATCATCATCAACTTCTTCGTCATCGTCTTGATTTAGTTACTACAATGTTATGTATATAACTACAGTTAATTACGTAATCATCATTAAGCCAGACGATCATTGTTTGAATTTTCATTATCATCATTCGCATTCGCATCATTTCCATTTACATTTGGAGTATGATTAATGCCAAAAGTGTTACCCATTTTGGGGCTGGGGCTGTACGCGACTGTTATGTTAACGTTTTACAACACTACAAATAACGGCAGTTTTGAAATGCTGATTCGAGAGGGAAAGTTTAACCTTATGTTTTTCATTTTTATATTCTTTGTTTCGTTTCTTTTTTGTTTTGTTTTATACTTATAATAGCCTAATAGAATGTTAGGAAACAACAACATATATGGAAGCCATGGAAAGCAACTGCAAGTAAATTGGGTTCGTTTTTCTATAGAGAATATACCAATGTGCTCTTTAAGGAATACAACTGAGGAACTACACAAAAGTATGCACATACATATGCATATAGTGATATATATACACATACATTGGCACGTTTGAATTTGGACTCTGCTACAGTTAGATATATGTACAGTGAAAGCTCGCTAGAGCGAACAACTACGAACTCGAGTTGTTCGTTTAAAAGATATGTCCTGAAAATAACAGGTTATTCCTTGAAAACATATTTGCTAAACAATTAACTAGAATTTAACATATATTCCTCTGCATATTATTTAAAAACTTAGAAACTAATATGGCACAAAATTAAAAAGTCTATTTGTTATATAAAGGAAAAGTTGTACTTCTCTCAGCTTCAGCTATGGCTATTGTGTTAAAAAAGAACTAAAACTCGTCAGTTGTTCGTTCTGAGACCCTTCACTGTACCTTATCCAGTGCCAAGCAGATGTTTAGTTAGTTAACAATCGGAGCATTTAAGTGCCCGACTTTGACAGCTGAGAAATGGTTTGTTTTAGGGGCTTTTTTGTTGATTTTTACAACTAAATAAGGCATGCGCTAGGCTGTTTGGCACACAAATGAATCAACGTTAACAACAATCATAATAAATATAGCGATAATTATAGTAATAATAATAATAATAAAAAATCAATAACAGAAATACCTTTTTTGTTAATTTATGTGCTTATTATCGGTTCGTTAATCGAATCGCTTACAACTTGTTGTTTTCCCGGCCAAATGACAAATTCGCTAAATGCTACGAAAAACGTTTCGTTCCTATTGGCTTCTGAATTTGTTATCATCCTTGTTATCCTTTATGTTAATTTCTGTTTCGTTTTGTGTGTGTGTGTTTTTTTTTTTTGTTATCCACTTTGTTGCTTACTTCACTATTGTACAATGTGCGGTTGCCGTTGTTTTTGTTTCTTTGGTTTTACTTAATTCTTTTATAATTCATAATAGGTTTTCTTTTATAAGTGTGTGTGTGTGTTTGTGTGTGAGGGCGTTCGGGGCGTGGCCAGTTGCCGCTGCGCGTGTCGTGTCTAAAAATGCGCTAATTATTGATACCTTTTTATCATCGTTTCTCCACTTTTGGAATTTGTTAATAAATGTTTGTTTGTTAGTTTTTGTTTTTTCGTTTAAATTCTATCCTCTTCGTCCTCCTCCTCGACCTCCTCGCCGTTCTCCTCGAGCTCCTCCTTGTAGCCAGGATGCTCGGATATGGCATAGTAGTTGCCATTGTAGATGACGCCCAGTTCGCGCAGCGCATCGCCGCGTATTGTCGCCTTTATCGTCCAGTTATAACAATCATCCGACTCGGACTCACGATCCAGACGCTCCACGTCCAGTATCTTGGAATTGAGGCGTTCCAGTATGATGCCGATATCCTTGATGCTGAGATGGCGCTTCTGATCGACAGACAGCTGATCGATGAGCAACAGAAATTTCTCCGTCGTCGTCTTATCATCCTCCATCACCGTGTTCTCCGTTTCGCTCTCGGAGCTGTCGCGCTCCGGTGCAATGTCCAGGAAGCGCACATGACCCTTGGCGCCCGACGAGCGACGCTGCATGCTGCCGCTGTTGCTGCCGCTGCCGCCCAGCATAGGATCCATAACCGATGAGGACATCGCCAGCGTCGCCTGATGCGCCTGCAGCTGCTGCTGCTGCGGACTGCTGCTGCCGTCCTGTATGGGCGAGGTGGCGACGCTCTTGTGCACGGCTATCTTGCGGCCCTCCTCGTGCAGGGCACAGCAATGGAAGTCGCACTCCGTGGTGCTGGGGCTGCCCGCCCGGCTGGGCGTGTGCGCATGATGGGCGCACTCGGGCGTATGCACATGTACCGCGCCGACGGCGCTATCAAAGGAGCCGCCCTGCTTGGAGAGACGGCGATTGCTGCCGGGTATCACAACGCCTGGCGGCAGGACAACGCCGCCCGGATGGTAAATGCTCGCCGGGCCCTCGTCGCTGATGACCGTTATTTGTGGGCTGGCATAGCGCGGCTGTGAGGACTGCGACGACACCGATTTGTTATCCAGCGAACTTTGCGCAGAGAGTCCCTTCTTCGAGGGCGAGTACTTGTCCGATGACAGCAGTCCATTGCTGCTGCCCAGGCCGGCGCCCATGCACATGCCGCCGCCTCCTCCACCACCACCACCTCCTCCTCCGCCGCCGCCGCCGCCTCCTCCACCGCCACCCTGGCGCTGATCCCAGTGCAGTACGACCGTGACACGCCCTTTATTATCCATAATCTTCCAAGATGGTGTCTCATCGTGCAGTTCCAGTGCATGGATCGTCTCACAGACGATTTTCGGTATAGCTGATATAGCTGCAAATAATATGTGAGCTGTGGATTGAAGTATGGTAAGAGATCCAAGCACTTACCAGCCTTTATGACATCCACACCCGTGGGATACCATCGTTCGCCCTGCCTCAACAGCAAGAGTACCGTATTGTTGGCCAGGGTGCGAAAGTATTCGCCATCCTCAATTTGGGTTCCATCACACTCCAGAACAACGCGCACGGGTTCTGAAGCAGGAACCCCCAATTTGTCCTTGCCGCGCACCAATAGCTCCTCAAATGTACCAACTACGACGCCTTTGCGCACATTCCGCCAACTATCCCAAATTTTCAGTGGTCGCTTGCCGCGAGACTCCTGTAAAGAAATCAAAGTCAGTGTTGGTAAATGCCATAAAGTTACAACTAGTTTGAGCTAGTTTAAAAATACATTAAAGGTCTCTTTAAGAATAGTTCAGGCTAAGAGCAACAGCCTGATGTATGATATATTCCCATACTTTGTCATACAATAATAAGTAAGAGTTTCTAGTCGGGAGCTCCCGACTAGGGGATACCCTGAACCCTCTTCTTCCGACAGGCGATAGGTATAAAATGAAAGATACTTGATATATATATACTATTCAAGATCCTACATGTCAAGTTAAGTGACTCTAGCTCATATTATTTGGCGAAATTGCTCAAAAAACAGGATTTCGATATCGATTTTTATCGATTACTTGGTAACGAGCCAAGTTATCGAATATCGGAAACAAACTCGATCTGCGCGGGCACTAGGAGGACCTACAGCTAAAATTTCAAGTCTCTAGCTCTTATAGGTTCTGAGATCCTTGCGTGCAAACATACGGACAGACGGACAGACGGACGGACGGACGGACAAATAGACGGACATGGATAGATCGACTCGGGAGTTGTTGCTGATCAAGAATATATATACTTTATGGGGTCGGAGATGGTTCCTTCTGCCTGTTACATACATTTGCACAAATACATAATACCCTTTTTACCCATTTTTAATGGGTTCAGGGTATAAAAACCCAATTTTCAATCGATATTCCTGTGCAAACTATATGATATAGTAGGTCGATGTCGGAAGAAACACAAAAGGACTCGTAATTCGCGTGTGTGGACGAGATACTTTGAAAAACAAATTAGTTTTTCATATGAAAAAGCATTTTACACGATTTTTTCGTATAAAGAATTTATGCTAAAATATTCCGAGTCTCATAAGATATTCAACTTTTGATAGAAGCACAGTTAAGCAATAAATAAAAGCTAGTTAAGCTCGATTTAGTTTCTTAAAAGATACGTGGATAAAAAAACCTGACCTAAGATAACATAAAGCAACTCAATAAATCTTCATTTATCACAGCCCGATCTTAAGTAAAATCTGCCAAACAAAAAGCTTTAAAACACGCAAATAAATTAAAGTCAATAAAAAATAATATATGTTTAAGTCGCCTGACTATAAAGATACAGATTCCACATTCATACAAAATATTGACAAGATTCAAAGAAAAGAAAAAGTTTGACCTTGATAACAAACCTCTTTTAAACAAAGTTAAGATGGCATATAAATATATAACTAAAATCTGTACTAAATTCTGCTCCTCATGCTTTCTCATAGGCAGAGTTTACTGTAGTAAGCACGCCGTTTAAGGCATATAAATAAATATATATGTATATATACACATATGTACGACATGTGCACACATATGTCAATTTTTGGGCGTGGGTGTGACACCTGTGTGTGTGTGTGTGACAAGTGGGTGTGGCAGGCCCGGGCAGCGTCATAAGTTACGCTACTAATTGAGGTTTGTAGTCGCTAAAAAAGGGGCGCAAGTGTCAAGGCCGCTGCCAGCTACAGTTCAGTCGATCTGCACGGGATTAGCGCACACAATTGCATACAACTCACATACATACATACATACACGCACACACGCCCACAAATCAGAAACGGTAAACGCAACAACAATTTACATTAACCAAAGCGAAGTTTTGAGATTTTCATTATATATTAACAGCGGTCACAGCTGTTGTGCACTAACAGCGCTCTGTTAGCTAACAGAGCTTTCACTGAAAGGAACACCAAGAACAACAACAACAAGCAGCAGCAGCAGCAGCAGCAGAAAGCATGTTTAATGTATTGCAAGGACATGAGTGTGGCGCTCCAGTGACCCAGTAACGAGTGCAGCACACGAGCTGAATAACAACAAAAAAATATGAAGAGACACACACACACACACATATACACAGCAATATACATAGTTATGTGTAGATGTAGCATGCACCCAACCCCGAGTTAAAAAACTATGAAAAATTACATGAAATACTTTTTGACATTTGCTTATTGGACATTTGCTTTTGTCAAATTGGAGTTGGCAGTCGAGCTGCAATTGCAATTGCAGTTTGTAGAGAAGTGTAATCAGTATTACGCACACACACACACACATACAGAGGTACACAACAGGCTGCGAGAGCGGAAGAGGCAGAGTCTTGTGTTTGTATGTGTGCTGCAAGCGCGCATTGGGATAGGTCAAGTCTGCTGCCATATGGCCATCAGCTGCTGCTGCTGCTGCTTTTGCAGCAAAGGGGCGTGTATGTATTTTTAAAGGAGAGGGAGTGGGGGGATTGCTGATTGATAGATATGTATGTATGAAACGGTAATTAGTTATCATCATTGTTTTACCCCAGATGGTGCATTTGTCGCAGCCGTCGGTCCCGTCGTTATGGCTGCGCCAGCATTTTGGTTGGCTGCCGCAGCAGCAGCGGCCGCTGCCGCCACTTGTCTGATGCTCAGGCAGTTGCACAGTGGCTTTGTCACGCCCAATGTGCACAGAGCATTGGACCACATGGTGGTGGTGTTGCAAGTGCTCGTTTCACCTTTCCCAGCCACTTTAATGCGATTCTGATTAGGCCTACTTCCAATTAGATGCGATTCGTTTAGTTGCCAGCAACAATAACAGCGTAGACAATAACATTAACAACGCGGCACACATAAAATTAACATTTTGTATGTTATATTATGTTAAATGTTTGTTTTATTTTAGGTTTTCCTCATAAAAACTGTTATATAAAATGCACACACGCACTGTGTTCCTCTTCTTTTTTTTTTTGCATATAGAAAATTATGTTTATAAAATCCTATAAATGCTTATAATGCTCCAAGCTTAAATCTAAGTTAAACGCGTTTTATTGTAGTTGTTTAAATGCCATTTGGAAAATTCGTCGCGTAAGGCTACAAAAATGTTAACAAATTGCAGCGCACTTACAAAAAACAAAAATAAAAAGACAAGAAAACGCACAAACACAAAATTGTGTAGTTAATAATAATAGAAAAAACACCGAGTATTAATTATTATCTTCGATGAGAAATTGGCTTTTCGACAGGTCTTTTTTTTTATTTTTTTTCGTTGGAATTTCTTTCTTGATTTCTTTTTTGGGCCACAGCAGCAGCAGCTGGCCTGGGCTGGGCAGGCGCCAGAGTTGTCAAGAGTTGACCTTCGCACTTTCACTTTACTACACTTGCGTGTGCCTGAAACCGCCGAGTTTTCATTTGGTGGGGGGTTGGGGCAACTGGGGCTGAGGTTGGGCCTGAGCCAGAGGCTGGGGCCAGGTGCTCTGAGCCTGCGTTCGATTTCAGTTTGTGTGGCACAGTTTCGTTTTCGTTTTTTTTTTCTATTTCGTTTTTTTTTTTTAGCACATTTAACACAAGCTTTGGGCTGTTGAAATTTGTACAAAAATGATTTGTAGTTGCTGCTGCTGCTGCCGTTGCAGTTGTCACACCCAGTTAAAAATTTAATATTTTAACAATGTGCCAGCGGAATCGCGTAGCTTGTGTAAAGCGCTCGTTAACGAAAGTAGCATCCTTGCTGGCTGTGGCTGGCTGCCTGGCACACACTGGGCTGCCTGCCTGCTCCTGTCTCCCGTTAACAGACTCTGTTAAGCGGCGCTGCTGCTGCTGCTGCTGCTGCAGCTGCAGAATGCAATGCAAAAGAGAGCATGAGAGCGAAAGTTGCGAGCAAAGCTTCCTATGCATGCATGCATGTGTGTGCGTGCTGTTGTGTGTGTGGGTGTGTGTCGCTCTGTTATTGCGTATTTTGTAGTAAATTAAATGTTAACGCGTAAGCTACTCGACTGCACTATGCGTTGCAACGCTCTCACTTCTTTCTGCACACACGCACTCACTCTCTTTGCCAGTAACATCTGTGCTTTGGCCTACATTTGGAATGTGATATAATCAGGGCGCGCTAAAGCTAACAGCTAACAAAACGGGCGGGCGCACACACGAACGCTCCACAAGTATTCAGGATGCACAGTGGCTCACAGCTAAACAGCGCCCAACTCCAGCCGCCACACAAATGCCAGAAGCTCTGTCAATTAGGCACAAACACAAGCACACACACACACACACACACACTCAGCCACATTCACACACAGGTGCACAGTTATGCATAGCGAGTGGGGGGTGGGGGGACGCTGAAAAGTTGCACAAGGTTGCAATTGGCTCGCTTTCATTTTCATTTGGTTCGCTCCGCTTTGCAGTAGTTGATTTAAGCAAAGCAGCGCTTTGGGTAAACATTTATTTTGAATCAATTTTTTGAATTAAGTTTTTCTATTTGTAAATCGACAGCAGGACACAGTCAACATTCTGAGCGCCTAATTACGTTTGCATATTTGCAGCGCTAAAAAGTATGCTATAGGCATATAATATAAGCAACTATTGCTACTCCCTAGTTATTTTAAATAAAAAAATTATAATGTTTACGTTGTCTTTTCCTTCTTCTGTCCTTAAAAAGCTACTCCCATTTCTACTCCAAATTATCTTCAAAAAGTGTTAATCTTGTCATAATTTAAATACTGTTACAATTGGTATATTTTTTTTAATTCAAAGCGCCAGTGTTGCTGCTTTGTCGAGAGCAGCGACATATTGCAATTTCATGTGCAGCAGCTCGCTCTGGCTCTCAGCACAGCATTGCCAGATGTAAGAAAATACAACATTTTAACCCAAAATGTTAACAGCGCCTTTAAGCTGACTATGTTTTGGACTGCATGCAAAAATACAATAAAATATATAATATTTGCTTGTTGCAAAGCGCTGGTAAACGAAAAAGTTCGTGATTTAGTTAATGATTTATATGCTTAAAATAAATCCACTGCAATTGCAACTGTATTTAAGAGCAATGTAATCAACATGTAGGTCATGTGCGAGTGCTGCTTAGCCGCCCGCCCACAAGCTTAATGCAGACTGATATGGGAGTGTCATTAAGTGCAACTCGTTGCATTCAAACAAATACGCACAAATATGTGTGTGCTTGTATGTTTGCGTTGGGCTGTTACTATAAATTTGGATACTCGCAGGAAAACAAAAAATATAAAAACATACCCGCAGACCACATACATAAACAACAACAACAAAATATATAAAGTAAATGTACGAAACGCAGGGCATCAACAAAAGCTACATGTGCACATTCAGTAGGGTGTATTACCATAGTTATTTGGGTCAAAGCTATTCACTCAGCCGCAAAGCAAAACGAAACGAAATGAAGAAACTGCATAAAGCATGCACACACACACACACACACTGACATACGCACACACACACACACACACACACGCACGCACATAAAATGCTTAACGGGGGCTTAGACCCAAAGCCAACGCAGCTCAGCGACTAAGTTGAAAACAAATGAGCGGAGAGTAAAGACAGGCCGGAATTGGGAAACAACTGTAAATCGACACGATAGGTGGAGAGTGGAGAGATATGTTACTGCTACTGTTACAGTTTTATGTTAGAAGTAACGGCAAAAACAGTATGTATATGTGTATAATATTTTAATTCACAAGCACTGCATAACTATGTATGTATGTATGTATGTGTGTGTGGGCCGGCACCCCCGCACTTTTCGCCTCACGCCATTTCGCTTAGCCCGCAAGAAATCTCACTTACCTCTCTGGCCATTACGACATGTCTCAAAAGCAGGGCCCGCTTAGAGGGTCTGCCATTTGCGTTGGCTTCAACGGCAACAACAACACGTCCTCTGACTCTGCCTCTGCCTCTGCGTCGTCGTTGTCGACGTGGTCGTTGGCGTTGTCGTCGTCGTCGTCGCCGTCGCGTCTGTCGTCCTTTGGCGGCGGCGGCTAACAGGAACAGCAACACCAACAACAACTGTGCACGGCTTACACTTTTCGCGCATACGAGTCTCTGTTTGTATGTATGTCTGCGTAAGTGTGTGAGTGTTTGTCTGTATGTATGTCCGCACAGCGTTGGCGGTAGCGGTGGCGGTGAGAGGGCACTCGCTGGGGAGAACGGCGGCAGTGGGCGGTTGGTTGGTGGGCGTGTGGAGTGTGCTTCAAAAATTCTCTACTACACGTTTATTTTCAATCTTCCCGCAACGCGCCGATGCTGTGTGCTGCTCTACTGCTGCTTCTTCCTTTTGACGTTCCTTTTTGGCACCGTGCTTTCTCTCTCTCACTCTTTGGCTCGGCTCTCTATGCCTTTTTTCGTGGTGTATGTAGGTGTGAGTGTGTGTGTGTACATACGTACATATGTTGGTGGTGCTGCTGCTCCTGCTGAGTGTGTATTGGTATTTGCCTTGTACAATTTGATTATTTATTTAAACAATTCTTTATTTAATTGCTTTGCTATAGCATTAATGCTGCCGCTTATCACTTTTATTTTATTTTATTTTATTTTTCTTTTAACTACGTACACCTACACCCACTATAATACACACACACACATATCGACATATATGTACGTAGGTGCGGCTGCGATGTCGGCGAAGATTTGCTGTTGGCAGTGTTTGTGTGCGTGTGTGTGTACCGTTATCATTTTATTCACATTGAACACATTTTTGAATCCGATCTGCAATTAATTGTCGCGTTTGTTTTTTATTTATTGTTTTTTGTTGGCAATTAGAACAACAATAAAAATGGGCACATGAGCAAAATCTTAAAGGCGCACACGCACACATATGTACATACAGGACACGCTTAATCTCTTGGTTTGCTTCTATTTTCTAGTATTGGTAGTACCCACGCCTTTCATTTGTCACTTTTCACTTCATTCAGACGAGTTCCGTGTTCACTTTTTTTTCGAAGATTTTCAAACGAATTCTAGTATAAATATTTTTTGTTCAAAGCACGAAACTAATGCAGTTTAATTACAAAACAAACACATTTTAACAGTCAAAAGCACAGAACAAACACGCAAATCAATGCTCCGCAGAGGCCCAGTGCTAAAAACGGCTAACCGTCACGTTGCTGAACACTGAGGCAGCATCGAGTTCTAACAACACTGATATTAATCGAGCAACTTACTCGCCATTTAACAGAAATACCGCACACCTAACAGAATTACCAAATATAGTAAACTGTCCCTTGTTTAAATTTATTAGAAAAACTGGTGATCTTAAAAACAATCAACAGGGGTGAATAAAATACAGCTAAAACTACAGTTTATATAAAGAAAATATACATCAGCTAGCGTTGAAATAACACTCAACGAGCAGCAAAAATAAGGCAATTCAAACTTGTGTGACCTATTGAAAATTCCAATCGGAACATTTTCGATATACTGAATAGCATGCTATAAAAAAGTAAAGTAATCGTCAAGTCCGATATATTACATTTATTTCGCCATCCCTGGACGGCAGCCGAAACTTGCTTAAAATTTTACACAAAATTACGTGTCTCGATTGGAATTTCGCAATATGGTTGACAATCTACCGCCCCTAGAACCCAGTCTGCAAAACCTTGTGGAACAGGAATCTCTAAAATGGATATTCGTAGGCGGCAAAGGCGGCGTGGGCAAAACAACTTGCAGGTGAGACAGAGACAGTCCCAACAGCAGCAACAACAAAAACAACAACTTGAATGCCGTGCAAATCCAATTAATCCATCCGCAGCTCCAGCTTGGCGGTGCAACTGGCCAAAGTGCGCGAATCGGTGCTGATCATCTCCACAGATCCGGCGCACAACATATCAGATGCGTTCGATCAAAAGTTCACCAAGGTGCCGACTAAGGTCAATGGCTTTGACAATTTGTTTGCCATGGAAATCGATCCGAACGCGGGTCTCAGCGAGCTGCCCGACGAGTATTTCGATGGCGAGAACGAGGCATTGCGTGTCAGCAAGGGTGTCATGCAGGAGATGATCAATGCGCTGCCCGGCATCGACGAGGCAATGAGCTACGCCGAGGTGATGAAGCTGGTGAAGGGCATGAACTTCTCGGTCGTGGTCTTTGATACGGCGCCCACGGGGCATACGCTGCGCCTGATCGCATTCCCGCAGGTGGTCGAAAAGGGTTTGGGCAAGCTGCTGCGTCTAAAGATGAAGCTGGCACCGCTCCTGACGCAGTTCGTCTCCATGCTGGGCATGGCCGATGTGAATGCGGACACATTGTCACAAAAATTGGATGACATGCTGCGCGTCATAACGCAGGTCAACGAGCAGTTCAAGAATCCGGTAAGCAGTGGGAAAATTATGTATTTGAGTCCACAATTCATGCGTCTTTTTGCAGGATCAAACCACATTTGTTTGCGTGTGCATTGCCGAGTTCTTCTCGCTGTACGAAACGGAGCGTCTGGTCCAGGAGCTGACCAAATGCGGCATCGATGTGCACAACATTATTGTCAATCAATTGTTGTTTTTGGGCAAATCGCATAATAGCTGCAGCATGTGCGCATCGCGGTTCAAGATCCAGGAGAAATATCTCGATCAGATTGCAGATTTATATGAGGACTTCCACGTTACCAAGCTGCCATTGCTTGAAAAAGAAGTGCGCGGCCCGGAGAGCATTAAAACATTTTCGGAAAACCTAATGATACCCTACAAGCCGAAAGAAACTGCGCCTATGTAGGCATTTGTTTGTATGCATCGTTCTAGTTTGTAAGATTTTTGATGAACTTATTGTGTATATGTGGTTGCATGAAATATAAAAACCCAATTATGGTCTGGTGTCGCACGCGGTCAATTTTGAAAATGGCGGCTGCGTATTAAAGATTTATCGATGTATTGATTTCAACTAAATCTGAGCAGGGTCACTCTGAACCAATCAGTGCATTCGATATGCATGATTAAATATCGATAGCAAGAGGCACTAATTTGAATGTTTGTATCGAGCAGTTTAGTCATCTCTAAGTTTTATTTTGCGTCGTTTTGTTTGCTGCACAGCACTTTCGGGTTTTTGTTTTCTTCGTTGTTTTTAAGTCCTTGTCAAATGTAACACTGCACTCAACTTTGGCCATTTCTAATCGCTATCAAATTTAGAATTTATTAAATATTTCTGCCCGCTGCACACCCGCAACAACTAAACGAATTTCTCAAGGATTTCTAGGACTGCACAACGAAGGCAAACAGGTGAGTTAGCTGTCAGTTAATTGAGCGCCAAAGTTGCTCTAGGCTTATGTGTGCGTGTGTGTGTGTGTGCGTGTGCGTGTCAGTTTGTATGCGATCAATAATACAACAAAAGCCACCCCACACAAACAATCACCCACAATCGTCAACGCCACAACAATGTGTAATAATAATAACTACAACAACAGAATTTACTGCTGTGGTTCCATTTATAATATACATATGTATATACGCACACAAACGATAAAGTTGGACAACATTCATATGTGCTGATTGTTGTTGCTGTCGCTGTTTATGAGAACCCAACTGCCGCGTCGTTTCCGCATTTCCCTTTATGCACCAAACACAGGCACATCCGCTTGAGCTGAATGCCACATTTGTCCTTGGCGAAGCCGCCTTCCTGTGGGCCACAACCATTGCATGTCGCGTGACCTTAAGCTATTTGCCAACGGCTCGACTAGAATATGCATAGACATACATACATATATGCTCAGAGTGTAGGGTGTTTGCTTAATTAAATTGGTCGCGAGTCGACCCATTTTTGGGGCTAGCTCCTTTTATGGCAACGCCAACGGGCACGTATGCACCAAAAGCCGTTAGAATAGCCCAATAGAGAAAATTCCGTCAGTCGCATGAGGCAACACAATTTGCGGGTAAAGAACTCCCAATCAGTGTGTGGGGGCCATTATTCACCCGACACTATCTTGAGATGTTTGAGGCAGCCTTTTATCAATAAGATACGCGCTCATTACAGTGATGCCAACTGTCGCTTTAAAAAAGCAGCTGAATTCAATGTTAAAATGCTAAAAATAGCTGAATTAGCTTGCTGCACAAAGGAAAAAAGTTGAGTTGCCAAAAAAAAAGCTAACAAGTTGTTCACTCAAAGCCAAATTTGGCTACAAATAAGCTGAACTGGCAACGCTGCTGCATTGGAATTCCCCAATTTGGTGTGTGTGTGTGTGTGCTGTTTATATATATATGTATGTAATGCTTTATCAAACTCCCATGCTTGCTACTGGAAAGAGACAACAACAAAATGTCCGTCGCAGGCTTAAGACAGAGCCTATTGCTCTGGAGCGTTGACTACTGGAATCTGGAAGGTAAATTGAGAGATTTCCATAAAGTTGATTGATCTTCGGTTTCTTCAGTTTCACCTTTATCACGATTTGCAATTCAAATAACTAATAAAGCCTCCTTTCCAACCTCTTGTAGCTGTAATGGCGGACAATGTGTTCAAGTCGCACGATATTGGGTTACGCGCTCAAAAGAAAATACTCTCACGCATGGCAACGAAAAATATTGCGAAAACCTTTATTGACGGCACAACGGCCTCGCTGCTGGATAATCTCTACAAGCTCTGCAAGCTGCATACGGGCAACAAGGCGCGCGCCGAGAAACTGATTAAAAATATTATCAAAATTGTTATTAAAATTGGCGTTCTGCATCGCAATAATCAGTTTAGCTCGGAGGAATTGCAAAATGCGGAGAATTTTAAGCGCAAATTTCAGGTAAAGTTCAAAAAAATACACTGAGAATTTAAATGATTATTGTGGCTACCTTTGCAGAACACACAACTGTCCATCATATCGTTCTACGAGGTGGACTTCACCTTCGATCTGGCATATCTGCAAAAGTCCATACAGGAATCGCGTGTGGCACTCAAGTCGATTGTGCAGCCGCATTTAACGGACAAGTCCATTGGCCGCATCGACGAGGTGTTTGATTTCTTTGGCGATGCGGCCCTGCTGGAGCTGGCATTCAAACCGGACTCGCCATATCGCGAGGTGATGGGCAAAATTGTGGCCGACATCAACTCGGCCATGGAAACGGGTGACATATGAGCGGCAGTCATGCTGCAAGCTATTGAAAAAGGGGCTATTATCAAACCAAAAACAAACCAACAACAACAACAATAACAACTACAACAACATGAGATACTAACAACTAGTTAAAAGGCCTACAAAGTCCACCAAATAGAAAGTAACGTAGCGCGGCATAAAAGACAAGATGAGAAAAAGTGAAAACTCGTTAGACAAAAGGATTATTTTAATTGAATTGGTGATATCACAATTAACACTATTAAGTAGCAGTCAAAAACGTCCAGATTGATTTAATTTAAGCCAATGTTAACATTTTTTGTCGTTTAGATTTAAGAAGAAATGCATTTTGCCAAAGGAATTCACAAAAAAGCAAACAAACAAACAAAACTCAGATTGTTAACGCTAGCAAAATGCTTTTTATCAATGTATTTGTCGTTGATTCTATTCGTAATTGTGTACGTTATAAGTATATGTAAAAGTCTGTCTAAATATTGTATTGTATGTGTGTGCGTCTGCACAAATGTAGTTTAATATTTGATACTTTTGTCTGTTTTGATACTCCAAAACTCGCTCTTTAAATGCAATTATATACTCGCTTCATATCTAAGAACCTATCAAATATCTCTCTATATATATATATGTATAGCCCTGTACTTAATGTCCCTTTATCAAATTTTTGCTGATCTCCAGAAGAGTTTCCTAACTATTTTCACGACACGAGCGAATTGTTGCACCCATAAGAACGGAATTAAAGCCATTGCATATTAAATTGATTAAAATGTTAGTTAATACACATTCTAGAGTTGTTTGTCGACCCGATTTACGTACGTATTTCTTATTATGTATTCCAGCCTCATAGCCAAAGGCGTGCGGTTCAATAACCTTAAGCATTATTTATGATATTCCTCCCCTCCAAATTGTTTTTCCAAATAGATATTTAATGTACCCATAACATATCAAGAGATCAACACAATATCATATATATATGTATAGTTGATCGAGACAAACAAAATCCGTGGCACATATTTTCGATATTACACTTGATGGGATTCAAGTTTATAGTTTAGATTTTAAAAACGTGTTTTTATTTGTTTAGAAAACAAATTTATGTTGACTCCCCAATAAAAAACCAACAATGATTATTATAAAACTCAACTAATGACTTACTTTATTTGCCTAACAACTTCACTCGGCGCGTTTCTGCTCCAACATATCGCCTGCCTCCAGTTTCTGCTGCTTGAACAGCTCGATGAGCTTCTCTGTGGCCGTTTGTGGCACATCGAACGGCTGCGATGCTTCGGTGCTGGGGTAGTTTTGGCTGTTTGCATCGGGCGATCGCAGCAGAAAAGGCGTCCAGGCTCCTTGTATGGACGGCACATCTGTGTGCCACATTTTGCGCAGGCGCAACGAGCTGGAGCTGCCGTTTTGAGTCTTCAGCAGCTCAATCCATTTGGTTATCTCAGCCTGTGTGCTGTTCCGGCAGCTCAGCCATTCGCGATCACCATTCACTAAGTGGTCGAAATGCATATTAATATTATATTCCAACCTTTCCATACGGGGGCTACTCACAGTATTCGCCCACGAGAACAGGTGTACGATGGCGTCGTGGTTTCACATAGACTACAATGCCGGGATTCTCCTTGGCAAAGTCCACCAAATGGTTTTCAATGAAGTCCCTTTTCCAATAAATTAGGTGTTGCACATAAAAGAATATATGTTTTGTTTAGTTTTGCTTACCGCATGCCGCGGCTGGAGCCGTTGTTCTTGCAGAACTTCAGTGTGAGGCGCTGCAGCTGGCAGACATAGCGGCCGAGACCATTTTGTAGGGGTGCGCGCGGAAAACCGGATTTAAGAAACAGATGACTATTTGACATATTTAATGCTTTTTAATTAATATGCAGCCGCAGTTGCTGTTTTAATACAGACTTTCTCAATTTTCTTAACCAAAAGCGACGTAACCTCACGCCGTGTACAAATGTCAGCTGTTGCTGTTGCGCTCTTAGACAGGGTTGTTCAACAGAGCAAAGAGGGAGCAGTGTGCGAATAAGCAAAACAAAATATTAATGCAATGCAATATCCCTAATTAAAAACAGGATTTAACACATTTGCATTTGTTTGTATGTAACAATTAGCTAGCAGAGTGAAATCGCAGTTGTTGCTGCTACACACGCTGTTACCACAAACCGGTTTTCGTTGAGTGCGTGACACTGTGCGTCTGGCGTTCAACAGCCCTGCCTATTATAAGCGGCTGATAACGGCGAAAAGCGGCACGAAAGAGAGAGAGCGTCAATTCAAATGCAGCAGCAGCGTCGCGTCGTTTTTCTTTTGACTTCGGAAAAAAGAAAAGAGAATTAGAAAACGTGCAACGTGTTCGTGGAGCGCGCACTCTGGCTGCATTTTCAATTGATTGCATTGCCTTATCAGTGAATTATTTAGCACAGTAGCACGATAATGGCCACAGTGAGTTCAATTTATAAATACAATTAGCCATTGCAATCGCATTGTAAACAAATGCCGCCCCACAGACTATTGCAGGTTCAAAGTACCCGCAGCTTTGCAAGGCTGCTGCAGTCAACAACGACGTTGATGACGACGACGACGATGATGATGATGAGGAGGAGGAAGACGAGGAGGCAGATGAGTCGGGCTCGACCAGCTCGTTTAGCTTACAGGAATGCATAAACGAGTTTCGTGCGCGCCGCATCAGACGCGTCTCCACGCAAAGCCGTGGCGAGGAACCAACAGCAGCAGCGGCAGCACCAGCAACAGCAGCACCCATCGCCGCCGATACGCATCTAATCAACCAGAATCTGTGCAACAAGGCGCAGGAGCGCAGGGGCAAACCGTGCAAGAACGGTTTCTGCTATTGCTTCACCAGCGACAGCGGCGACTGCGCATCGACGGCCCCGCCACGTGCCGCATGGCACGTGCGGCAGCACAAACGCAGCAGGCGCTCCGAAAGCAATAAGGTGCGCTCTGAACCCAGCCGAATCCTCGTTTTATTTTCAGATCAATTCACATAACTAACAACTAATATATGCTGCGTTTTTTCATACAGGTTGGCGTGGCACAGCCGCCTCCGAGCAATCTGAATGGACAGCAGCGCCAGAATCCGGTTCAGTCACATCGCCACAAGCAGTCGGCCGTCTTTGCGGGTCACACCTCCATAGACGCCAGCCCACTGACCGCTGTCAGTAGCCTGCACGCGGTGGGCGAGAATGCGCCGCTTATACACATTATACAAGAGCTGCGCGACAATTGCGTCATTTCGGAGGTGCGCGTCAACAGGGAGAAGCTCGCCAGGGCCAGCAATTCAGCTGCAGCCAAGCTCAAAGTAGCTGCGCCAAAGATGCGTAAAACAGAGTGCATAGATTATGCTCCCACGGCGCCCGTGCTCTCGAACATTAGCGAGCAGGAGACGCCGCCGGAGGAGAGCGTGGAGGCCTTGCAGACGGGCGGCAGCCTGCACTCGACACGACGCAGCTCGCGTCGCAGCTCCAGCGGCGCTGGCGGGCGACTGCTGCAGAAGCGCCTCTCCCACGGACAGGTGAACTTTAAGACGCGCGACATGGAGCAGCCGCCGCCAAAGCCGCCGCGCCGCAGCTCACAGAGTCTCGATGGTAAATTCTCGCTATCATCGTTGACCTCGACGACGCCTTCGGTGCGGGATGCCGAGCGCGTCTTGGACGAATTTCTGCGCAAGCATGGCGTAAAGCTGCCGGCCGCAAAGATGGAGAACTTGCCCAAAGCCAAAAGCAAGCGTAAATCCTATCCGCTGGGTAAGTAAAAGGCGCACAGCTAACTCTCGGCAATAATTATTAACAAAGGTTTTGGCTAAATTAGCTCTACTTTAACTATTTGGTAGTTAGTTTTAATGCTTTCCGTTGATACCAAATTAATATACAATTAAAATTGTAGAAATAAAACAAAAATATGTCTTTGATATATTCATGTGCTTCCTTATAATATGCTTCCACAATTCCAGCTGAAATTGAGAAACCCGAGCGCATCGCTCCATTGCCCAGCTGCCCCTCGCTGAGCGACATTGAGCGTGTGGTGGAGTCCAAGCGTGGCGCACACTATGTCAAAAACATACACATGGCCAGCCGCAAGAGCGCCGTGGCCGATAAGCCGCTGAAGGAGTTCACGCTGGGCTGGACGGAGCCCAAGATCAACGATATGTTAAACTATGACACGGCCAAGCGGGCGCAGTTCAAGACGCACGCGGCAGAGCCAGCGCCACAGGTGGCCAGCAACATGGGCTGGCAGGCGCCAAAAGTGTCGCTGGATACGGTTGATGGTGTCAGCGATAATCTGGCCGTCAACATGGAGCAGAAGCACACGCCCATCAAGTATCCACGTCTGCCCGCCAACAAGCACAGCAGCAGCCAGAAATTCATTTGGGGCGAACAGTGGCGACAATTGACGCCCTGGAATGGCAACGGGCAGCGCACTGGGTTGCGCAAGAAGTCGAAAAACTTTCTGAACAATTCCAAAAAGAAAATACTGCGCTTTGTCTCGCCCAAGAAGAGCAACCAGCAGCAGCAGGAACCAGAGCAAAGCGAGCGCCGGCGACCCACGCCGCGTCTCTGCACCGTGGGCGTCCAGACATCCACATCCCAATTGGATCTGCAGTCACAGTCGCAGTCGCCGCCGGGCAGCTATCACTCGCCAGTGCAGTCAACACCAACCGTCAGCGGCAGACAGCATCAGTACAAGGCTAGCTCCGAGCAGCCCTACTTTGATTTCGAGCGCAAAGTCAAGCCGCCAACGCCGCCCAAGAAACTGCCGCGCGCACAGCGTCCGCGCAAGCTGAACTTTCAACAAGCCGACAACAATCCCGCCACGTATCGCTCCTTTCACAAGGAACTCGATCAGGATGTGACCATCACCAAAATGGGCTATCTGCTGGGCAGCATACGCGCCAAATTGGAGGCCAGCGATGAGCGCGCCCTGCGCACATTTCGGGTAAGTCTTCTTTTTATATTTCTTTTTTTATATACAGTAAATTTGGTGGCATTTATTGACGGGTGAAGAGACTTAAATGCTAGGTCAGTGCAAAGATAGCGCCAAGTGCGTAGTGATCGGAGCCAAGGTAGTGATTCGGTATGCAGCCCACATTCGAGCAACAGTTGATCGTGGGCAGCCTGTAGATGCTGAGCACCTGCAGCTTTTGCTTGTTCTGCGGGCACACCGAGTGCAGAATATAGTCAACGGTGATCCACTTGTCCTGAAATGTGGACGCCGTATATTCACCAAAGTCCAAGGACTCAAAATTTAGCGCCGGATCATCCACAGCTATGGTCGTAAGCAGCTCCATGGGCGGCGCATGTATTTCCGAGTTAAAGTCGCCGGTTAGAATGACGGGCGTCGGGTATGACTCGTCGGGCTGCTTCGCATCGGCATCTATGGCAAAGCTGCGCAGCTCCGACAGCAGCTTGTTCACCTGGGCACAGCGCACATCGTGCCGTTTCGGATTGTAGAGCAGATGCGTTGTGGCTACGATCACCTCCTTGGGCTCCTTAAGAACTTTTGTCTGGCTGGTCGACTTCAGTCGAAATTTGGCCAACAGCGCCACATTCTCGCGATTCAGCAGCGGCACATTCGCATCGTACAGCTCCACGCCCTGCTGGGCGAGCAGCTGCAGTTTGCAGGCATCGTAGATGATGGCACAGCCGTCGGTTCGACTGCCTGTCTTCTTTTTGTACACGTACTCCAGGCGCTTGCCGCTGCTGGCTGTCAAACGCTGCACTAGCATGGGCAAATGGTCGTACTGCATCTCCTGCAGGCAGAGTATGTCCGGATCCAGTTTGTGTATCTCGCGGTGTAAACTTTGCAGGCGCTGCTGCCAGGTCAGCCACTGCTGTTTGATGTTCACATAGAGGAAGAGGTGCTCCATTAGCAGATCCTGCGCGAGTATGTTGTACGACAGCAGTTTGATTCTGGGATGCGGATTAGCCTCAAATTTGGGTGTTAGCGTCCATTTGCGGTTGTAGTCGTAGGGTTGCTCCATTTTACGGCTTGGCTGGCGCCTACTGTACAGGCCTCTGCGAAAGATTTGTATACTCATGTTAAGGGGTCGGAACGGGGATTTGGACATCTCATGCAAGTACAAGGTTACAACAGATTCCTACGTTTTTGATCCCCTTTCCGACCAAAAATAATGAAAACAGCGCCAGCCAGTCCTGTCCTCCGCAGCCGTGTTATTGTGACCTTCGATATTTGTTGCTAATTGCCATTCACATTTCGATAAATTGCTTTTGTAATCGTTATCGAACGTGTTGACAAGGCGCGCAATTGTGTATATACCAAATGAACTAGTTCAATTGTTTTAATTTTGTTCATTATCGAACATGTAAATACCAAATGAACTAGTTCAATTATTTAAATTTTGTTCGCTAAGTTAAACTATATAACAAATAACAAAGCTTAATAACAATTAATTAACTTAGTTCGCCTAACTAAACTAACTTAATTACATTTTTGTGAGTATCACGTTTGAATATGGAATAAATCGTATTTTAGGAGAGTTCACGTTACACGCCCGTGGAACAAACGGAGCTACCATCTGATGGCATCGACTGCACGGATTCATCCAGCAACCATTTGCAGCGCTCGGCAACAACCACGTTGCGGCCGCGACGTGATCTCCACCGCGAACCCATTTACTCCGAGATTGAGGAGGACTGCATGGTCATAAGCGGCAGTCCTCAGTTCGACGTGAGAACAGAAGCGCAGCTGGAGGTGGCGCCAACGCCGACTCCCACGCCCACGCCCACAACAACTGGAACAGTGACAGCAACAATCAGCGAGCCAACGCCCGTGTCCTCACCTCTGCCATATCAGAAACAACCAGCTGCAGACCTCAACGCGCTGTATGCCCAAGTGCAAAAGGCCAACAAGGCGGCGTTTAAGCCAACAACTCCAACAACGTCTGCGGTTTCGCCCAAGGCACTGGGTCACTTTCTGCAGGAATCCCTGTTAAATGGCAGCTTCTTCCAGTTTATGCCGCTGCCAGATGAGCCCAGCAGCGACACCTCTTACACCATGTCCACCTCGAAGTCCGTTAATGACGCCACGGAGCAAGCGACGCTGCCAATGCATCAATCGCTGAACAATATAAACGAACAGCACTCGCCGCCCAAAAAGAATCGCAATCTTTCCAAATCCGAGCTATCACTGCAGCGCAGTGAGATATTCCTAGAGAACCTGTGCCGCAGCGAGATGGTGCTGGACCACGACGACAATCTGCGCCTGGAGAAGGTGCAAAATGTAGGTGATTGCAATATCTATGTCCATTTTTGTATGCTAACCTCCTGACTACTTGTAGACCTGCCTCCGGGCGAATCCGGCTGCGGATGATGTGTCCTATGACATGCCAATTGAACTATACGATGACTATGTGCTGGAGGACGGCAATGCCAGCGGCAGCTCCTTTGCCACGAATGCGCACAGTCAGTATGGATCCGTGCAGCTGGAGCCGCCGCCGCCATCCTCGGATAATCAGAGCACGCCAAAGAAGCAGCAGCAGCAACAGCAGCATCGCTTTACGACTAAGGTAGAGATTTTTGTTGATTCCTATTAGCAAACATTTTTGCTGTATTTCAAATCGCTGTACACCAAAAAAAAAACCATTATAAATATAAGCTTCATGCGTATTTAGTTATAAACAACATCACTTTCTGCTGCTTCTTCTTTGCTTCATACCACACTTCAAATTGATATTAACTAGTTTACAAATATGTAATCCGTTGCCTTGCGCCATTTTTCAGCCCACACGCGAGCTCTGCATCGATATAAACGATGGTCCGTCCGTGTCGGGGCATACGGTCAGTCACAGCTGCCCGACTACGCCACAGCAGCAGCAGCAGCAGCCGGGGAAGCCGAGCAATGTGAAGCTGGCGCACAGCAGCCTCGACGAGCTGGCCCAAAGGCCGGGCAATGAGAGCCAGCTGCTGTCGGTGAGCACATTGGCGCGCTATCGCCTGCTCAAGGATGCAGTGCGTCGCTCCTATCGCAAGGGCAAAGACTTTCTGCTGGCCGAGAAGCAGCGGCTGACGCACAGTCTCAGTCTGTCGCGCGATCAGGCCAATCAAACGGAGGGCGAACTGGACAGCAGCAGCAGCAGCTACTACGCCAGCTTCAATCTGGACTCGCTGCTCAACGAGTCGCTGACGACGAACGAGCAGCTGGCGCAGGCTGTCAGCATTTGCCGTCAAATGCCCGAACTGGAGATCTCCGCCGAAATGGTGGAAGCGGAACGCCTGCTGCTCTTCAACACGCTGCGACGAAAGTCAGCGCCGGCTGGAGTCAGTGAGGCCACGCTGGCCGCCCGGCAGCAATGCCAGTCCTTGCTCCTGGATGGTCTGCATTTGCCCGTAAAAGCTGATGTTAGCCAGGACATGTTCTTCAACTACTACTACATCTGCACCGTAGAGTGCGAGGGTCGCATACGCTCCACCCAGTCCATTGAGTGCCAGAATGGCGCCGCTGTCTTTCGCGATTGTGGTCTTGAGTTCTATAGCAGCGGCCCGGCGGAGGCGTTGGAGTTGCGCTGCCAAATCTTCATGCTGCGTCTGCGCAAGGTATCGACGTTGTCCCTGGAGCCGGCCAAGACGCTGCTGGTAAGTTACGGCCTGGCCTTTTTTACTCAGCTCAATCCAATCTCACAGCTACTGTCCTCCCAGAAACGTGGCAGCGGCAGCCTTGGCTCGGGCAGCTCCAGCAACTCCTCCCAGTCTGATCAGATCGTTTCGCGTTTTCGCCTGCACGCCTCCTTCACACTGAAGGCCGCCGACCTGGCACCCTACGAGCTGGTGGCTAGTGAAACGCAACCCAGCGACAAATTGTGGCTGCGCACCTCGCGCACCTGGCAGCTGCCGCTGACGACGCACACGAAATCCACGAATCTAATACCACAAATTGCGCTAAGCGGCCGCGTGGAGCTACGCCTGCCCAAGTCCCAATATGCGGGCTATCTCAATGTGCAGGACACGGATCCCAGGAACAAGCACAACTGGAATCGTCGTTGGTGCACGCTCGATGGACTGCACCTCGATGTTTGGCAGCACGAACACAATCTCAGCGGGCAGCCGCCGCTGCTGTCCATGCGGCTGGAGGAATGTCGCCAGCGTCAATTGGATGTGGCGCCACGTGAGCTGTGCGCACGTGCGCGCAGCTTTTGGCTGCAATGTCCCAACGGGGAAGCCTTCTTCGCGTGCGACACGCAGGCGGAGCTAGTCGAATGGCTGCGGCAGCTGAACGAGACGCTAGCATTTGCCCGACGTTGGTTGAGTGCCTCTTAGCAACTAGTTTATACCATTTATATTTTATTATATTTTTATGTGTTTAGTGTAAGATTTTCTAATTGTACTTTTGGTTATTTAAGTTGGGTTCGTTAACGTTTGCTATGCAAACTTAAGTTGAAAGTGTAATACAGGCTCTCCCACAAATCCATTAGCCATACATCAATATTTCAGTCAAATGCTTTGTCTAGTCTAAGCTACACTCACATTCATTAAAATTGTAGTTAGAGGATTTGTGGGGAGGAGGGCAAGGGGTTAAGCCCCATTAAATTTTGATCAAGCTTCTTGTGTGTAGGCTGTAATACATGCACAACAACAACAACAGTTTATTACATACATAATTTACATGGATTATAATCATATAGAGATATATGTATATATATATATATTTGTGCGGGTTACAATATGATACATAGTGTTAAAAGGTTTAAATATTTTATAGATTGGTTATTTTCACGCCCACATATGTACACAGACATATAAGCATACAGTAGATACATTTTGATAGTTATATATGTATATATATTGATAAGCTGCCTTTGTAATTCCATTTGCTCGATTACAGTGCAAAACATAAATTTTGAGGTTATGTTTGTTGTGGTAATTTGTTTGTCAAGCAATTTACATACTTAAATTGTATACTATTAATTACTACTATTGATTTCTCGTTTAATTATATCAAAAACTGTTTGTGTGTATGTTCTTCTGTTTCTATTGGTATTATTTTGATGTTTTGCTTTGCTTGTTGTTCGGCGCTGCTCTAAAAGATCTATAGATATTATTTATTGTTTAGTTATATTTTCGTTTTATTTTTTGCTATTCACTATTTGGGGATATGCCGTTCGACTCTCAGATATATGTGTGTGCCTCTCGAGCGTTCCTAGTGCGCGTGAATTGGTAACCAATAGTACCTCAAGCCAAAACGTATTTCCAGACGCGATTCGTCTGGTGGTTGGTGCCCGTCTCCGTCACATACAGGGCCGAGCCATTAACGCTGACGGCTATGGAATGCGGATTCTTGAACTCGCCCCAGTGGCCAATGATCGTCTCGGAGCGCGGATCTATGGTAAAGCCACGCACGGGCAGCATGGAGGTGGGTCCATTCACTGCGAACACGATGTCGCCATAGCCACTAACGCCGAAGACGCGACCCAAATCTGGTTCCTGTATGGTGGCCGCCGGTTGACCCTCGCCATGCGAGGACTTAAGGCCAGCTCTGCAAAGCGAGATAGATAGAGTGCTACGATCTTTGAATAATACGTTTCCTCCTACTCACTTGGGGCACACAACGCGCATGTTCTCGCGGTCCGCAATGCACAGCAAATCCAAGTGCTCCAACAGGGTAATCGCATGTGGCACCTGCAACGAGAGGAATTCTACAAGGGGCTGTAATGTTGAGCTGTTTCTAGAAAGCATAATATTACGCATACGCACCGGGTGGTTGGGGAATGCTGCGCAAGAGTTTGCCAGCGGCATTGAACTTGAGTATGCGACTATTACAGTAGCCATCAGCTATGAAGAACTGAAAGAAACAAGCGAAATTAATGGATACACTTTAATCAATTAAAAGGCGTGGCAACTACCTCGCCTGTTGTGGCCACAGCAATGGAGGTGGGCTTGCACAATTGCTTGACAGAGGCACCCGGCCGGAAACGCTTGCCAATCACCAGCTGCGGCTTGCTCTCAAATGGCCGGAACTGTAGGTGATGGAAAGATAACATATTGAATCGATAGCTTATTCAGTTGGACAGCCCACCTTAAAGGCCTGATGCATGGCCACATCGGTTATCCAATAGTTGCCGTGCGCATCAATTGTCATGCCATGTGGCATATAAAACATATCGGAGCCCCAGCCGGATTTGATGGCGCCCGTTTTGGGGTCCAGCACATAAATGGTCTTCTCCTTGATGGGCCCATACTCGATGAGATAGTAGATGTTGCTCTCATTAAATGTGCTGCATTCGAAAACAATAACAGCATTTGAATATGTGTGACAAACACTTGTTAGTGGACAGCTGTTGACCTACTTTACATCCCAATAGCGGTCAGCGCGATGGAAAATCACTGGATTGCCCTCGGGATCAACGGAAACAGCTGTTACCTGACCAAAGCTATGCTGATCTGTTGGCCAGTTCTCTACGAGCACAGGCACGGGCACACTGGCCGCTGGTATGGGCACATTGTCGTAACTGCGTTGATTTTGCAGTGCCAGTTCGTCGCCCGCCAAAGGCAGCTGCTTGGTCTACAAAAAGAGGGCGGGGTTACGTAGAGTGAGAGCCATCTTTGGCATAACAGAACGTACCTCCATGCGGCGCTTAATCAGCTCCCTGACCTCGTCGAAGAAGCGTTCATTGAGGTTTAGGCCAGCCTCTGGCAGGTGGTTGCCACTGACCGCAGTCAGTGTGGCCAGTCCAAGCGCCAGCAGCGCCACAAATAAAACGCGTTGCATTTTAAGCCTGAAAATCGAGATCCTGCGTTTATTTACACTTTTTATTGAACAGTACTGGGTGTTCGCTTTTCTACACGATTTTCTTGGCTGACGAACGCGTTGGCTGCCTTAACATCTGTTGGAGTTAACTATATGTTGAGCTGGCAATAACTGAACTGGCTCGGGGCCAACACACGCACAGCACCTACGCTTTTCGCTTTCATTGCGAACGCATGCGCCTGGCCAGCACCGTGGGACCCCAAGCGCTAAAACAGCTGCAATTTATATGATAGCTGTAGCAATAAATCGTTTGTGCCACTGTAACACGCACACAGCTGCAGACGCGTTGATTGAAAAGCGTTTATTGATTTTCCAATTGCCAAAATTGAGCGCCAAAAGTTAGGCAACAAAATGGCCGCTTTATGCGAATGTTCGATAATTCTGTTATGCATACAATTCGATAACACAAGATAATTTTATTGTGCATACAAATCGATAACACAAGAGCCAACATGCACACGCACACAGGCAGGCACGTATGTATGTGTGTGTATATGCAAGCGTGCTCATTGATATTAAAAATAGTGCAATTAAAATGCATTAATTAACGCTTATTTAAGGTCGCTTTATTTATAAACACTTTAACGATCCTCGCATTGTTTGTATTGAATTTGTAACCAATGGACATGTAATAGCATAGCTGCCATTTTTGAATATTATTTTGTAGGCCACTTGGGAAATGGTTGCATACTGTCAGCAGTCAGTGTACATAGCTGCTGTTGGTGTTGGATATCGTGTTATTATTACTGTTGTTGCTGTTATAGCTGCTGCGATATGTGTGACGTCACGCGCTCAGCGCTCAACGGTGCCCAATGCCAGTTGGGTCCAAATATAGCCGGTATCTGTCATGGAACAGTACGCATTGTAATAGCGTCCCGGCGAGCTAAGAGGAAAGTGTACGATTACGAATGATTTTCAATGGATTTGATGATTTCATAGAATTCACTTACCGGCAGTAGGAGTACTGTGGGCACTTGCAGCGAAACAGATTTTGAAACTCCTCCTTGCAGACCTCGTTCCACCAGCAGGTGCGCTAAAGTGTGGCCAAAGTTTAGGAATCTCTGTTAAAATACACATTTAATTGGACCAGCTAATACCTCGGTCATGTAACCATGCACGCTCTGGTCCGAGTAGCGTTTGTTCTGGTGTCCATCGTCAGTGGCGTGCAGCGGGCTCAGCGCCATTGCCAGCATCAGCAGGAGTAGCCAACATCCGTGTCCAGTTCTGGGCAGGCTTAACGTCACGGGCAGCGCCTAAAAGCGTGCAGAAGCAATTAAAATACGGACAAAACTTTCAACTTTTCATTTGTCACACCTTATGCATTGCGTTGCGTTTCGTAATTACGGTTTTTGTTATGTTTTCGCCACTCTTTCGCGAATCACATGACGCTTTGCCGAAGCTGGAGCAGACACCGACACAGACACTAACACAGACACAGACAGCGACACCAACACAGACATCGACACAGCTGCATGTCCTGTGGCAAGTTGGCCGCTGTTTTGGCTTTGGCCTACTTTTGGGCGTCGCTCGGCTTGAGATTTGACTTCGTCGGCTCCCTTTATTTCACGCACACGCACAAGCACACTCACACACACACACACATACACACAAACAAATGATTTTCCAATTTGGGGGCTGCTGCTGGATACTCAAATACAGGGTGTTTCAGTTATTAATACAAATGCCCTGTATTTTAATATATTTTTATACGTACACTAGCGGGTATACCCCCTATATGGGATATATGGGTACCATTTTTACATGAATTTCGACCAAAAATATTGATGCCAGATTTAGATGCACGATTGATCTAGAGGCCAAACCGTGAAAAAAGAGCCAAACCTCGTGAAAATCGGATGAGATTTGACCGAAATATGGGGGTGGGAAATTTTGAGATGTGTCTATATAGGATACTTGAGGGTACCATTATTACATGAATTTCGACCAAAAATAATGTTGCCAGATTTAGATGCACGATTGATCTAGAGGCCAAACCATGTAAAAGGAGCCTAACCTTGTCAAAATCGGATGAGATCTGACCGAGTTATGGGGGTGGGAAATTTAGACCTATGTCTACATAGGATATATAGGATGTTTGAGGGTACCATTTTCACATGAATTTCGACCAAAAATATTGATGCCAGATTTAGATGCACGATTGATCTAGAGGCCAAACCGTGAAAAAAGAGCCAAACCTCGTGAAAATCGGATGAGATTTGACCGAAATATGGGGGTGGGAAATTTAGCCCTATGTCTACACATATCTGACATTTGAGAGTACCATTGTTACATGAATTTCGACAAAAAAATTAATGTTGTCAGATTTAGATGCACGATTGATCTAGATGCCAAACAATGAAAAAAGAGCCAAACCTCGTGAAAATCGGATTAGATTTGACTGAGTTATGGGCGTGGGAAATTTGGACATGTGTCTACATAGGATATTTGAGGGTATCATTGTTATATGAATTTCGACTAAAATTAATGTTGTCAGATTTAGATGCACGATTGATCTAGAGGCCAAACCATGAAAAAAGAGCCAAACCTCGTGAAAATCGGATGAGATTTGACCGAGTTATGGGGGTGGGAAATTTTGACATGTGTCTATATAGGATATTTGAGTGTACCATAATGACATGAATTTCGACTAAAAATAATGTTGTCAGATTTAGATGCACGATTGATCTAGAGGCCAAACCATGAACAAAAGGCCAAACCTCGTGAAAATCGGATGAGATTTAACCGAGTTATGGGGGTGGGAAATTTCGAACTATGTCTATATAGGATTTTTGAGCTTACTTATACAACTGAGAATCTCGTAGAAGGGCGTTACCTAGAAATCCTTAAAAATTGTTTGTTTGTTTATTAAATTAGACATCTGCGACATTTCTAGTACGTCACGGCGTTTGTCTAAGATAAACAGACGCATCGTGACTCAGCAGCAGATTCCTAAAATAGTCGAAGAACTCATTTATATGCCAAAGTATTTTAATAAGTGGCATCAAAAATTTCAACAGGTTGAAAATATTTCCTATCAGCGAATATAAGGCCAAATATAAGTAGCAAACGTAGATGTTTCTTTTGGGAAAAAAACAAAAACAAAAATTCAAACGTAAATTGGTTCTGGCAACTTCTGAGGTCTGGAAACCTGTGGAAACATTTCGGCTAATAAAGGCAAATCCCGAATGTTTGAGTACATTTATTTATATGAAAGAATCTGGTATATGGTATAAATTTGCAGCAGAAAAAATAAATATATATGCAACGTGTGAGCTGGTTCAAACACCATTTTTCCAAATGGTCTGTGGATCATTTAAAATGTTTATAGAAATTTCCATGCATCGCCGTCATCGCAGACGTCGCTGTCTTCCCCCAAAAGCAAAACAACAAACACGAAAATTTTCTACTAAAATATTAAGTATACGCATGTACTATACCCTGTATGGAAATTGTGAAAAAAATTAACAATTAATTTATGTAGTTTATTAATGGTTTTAAATTATCTTTCTATTTGATATACTAAGCCGGGAATATGCATAAAGTGAGGTGTGTTTTTTATAGGGTATATCATTATCTATACTCAAATATATTTGCCCAAACAGAATATATACATATTCATATAGATAGAATGCTTGTGGGAGCAAATTCATATGGATGACGCCCGGCTAAAATTAGACGGCAAATACATTTTCATATTTTTAGCACATAGAAGATGTAAACAGTTTGATGTTCCTATAAAACTGAGCAGATTTTCGAAAAGCTCCACAAAAACGCCTCAGCCGCGAAACGGAATATACAAAAAAATAAATTCAAGTGTCTATCGGTGACTAATTGACGAATAATCAACAAAGGTACAAGGCACAAAATATAAAAAACTCTATAAAAAAAAAATAAAAAATATATAAAAACTATATCAAAAAATATTTAAAAAATATAAAATTGTATATAAAATATATAAAAAATATATAAAAATTATCTAAAATAATTTATATAAAAACTATCAAAAAAAGATCATAAACATTTTCGACTGATCCGTTGCACAACTTTCGACTAACTGGTGATGTGCATTAATTGCCATTAGTTCTGTCTTCTCTCTTCTGTTCTCCTGTCACGTAGATGTCCGTTGTGCCTCTAATGTTCCGCGATTGGTGGGATGAGATTGACTTTCCAATGCGCACGTCGCGCCTCTTGGATCAGCACTTTGGCCAAGGGCTGAAGCGCGACGATCTGCTGTCGTCCGTTTGGAACTCGCGGCCAACAGTGCTGCGCTCCGGCTATCTGCGTCCCTGGCAGCGTTCGGCCAACAGTCTGCAGAAACAGGAGTCCGGCTCCACGCTGAACATTGATAGCGAAAAGTTCGAGGTCATTCTGGACGTGCAACAGTTCTCGCCCAATGAGATCACCGTCAAAGTTGCCGACAAGTTCGTCATAGTCGAGGGCAAGCACGAGGAGAAGCAGGACGAGCACGGATTCGTCTCGCGCCAGTTCTCCAGACGCTATCAACTGCCAAGTGAGTACAGCTTTCGAATGTTTAATTATTTCTCTTGCTATAATTTGATGATTTCTGTTTATCTCAGGTGATGTCAATCCGGACACAGTCACCTCTTCGCTGTCCTCGGATGGTCTGCTGACCATAACGGCGCCCATGAAGAAACTGCCGCCGCCTCAAACTGAGCGCCTGATCCAGATCACACAAACCGGGCCCTCATCCAAGGAGGACAATGCCAAGAAGGTCGAGACCACAACCACCTAAGTGCCATGGACTGCAAAAGTTCTCGGAGCGTTACGAGCAACTAAGTTTTTTTTTACAATTATGAGAATTAGATTATAGATTATATGATTAAAATATTGGAAACCTTGTATTAAATATATATTAAAAAGGAATTGAATGTTGAGAATTAAAGATATTTTAGGGATAAAGTAATATTAATTGGATTAAAAATAAACCAAAGCAGATTCTTCGACTATATATAGAATAATTGCATATAATATAATTGCATCGATTAAACAAGTAAGAGCTTCTAGTCGGGAGCTCCCGACTAGGGGATACCCTGAACCCTCTTCTTCCAACAGGCGATAGGTATAAAATAAAAGATACTCGATATATATATACTATTCTAGAAGCTACATGTCAAGTTTGGTGACTCTAGCTCATATTATTTGCCGAAATTGCTCAAAAAACATGATTTCGATATCGATTTTTATCGATTACTTGGAAACGGGGTAAGTTATCGAATATCGGAAACAAACTCGTACTGCGCGGGGACTAGGAGGACCTACAGCTAAAATTTCTCTAGCTCTTATAGGTTCTGAGATTCTTGCGTTCATACATACGGACAGACGGACATACGGACGGACGGACATACGGACGGACGGACAGACAGACGGACATGGCTAGATCGACTCGGCTGTTGATGCTGATCAAGAACATATATATACTTTATGGGATCGGAGATGCTTTCTTCTGCCTGTTACATAAATTTGCATAAATACGTAATACCCTTTTTTCCCATTTTCTATGGGTTCAGGGTATAAAAAGGTCTGCTGATAATTTCATCAGAGATACATAGAATATATAAAACTTATCGGAATAACTTGCCAAATGCATACACACAGTGTATGCCAATTTATTCGAAAAATGTCCCCTTAATAAATTATGAAACCATACTAAAAACTAGAAATTCGAGCAATTAAAATCATTTCTTGGCTACACCCGGCGCCTTCGCGTCTGTTTTAGTCTTCAGATTCTTAAGCTGTTCCTTTTGCTGGGAATACAAAATGCACATAATTATATTCGATATATTACTATATAGGAGTAGGTATATATGGACAGACCCGTTTTGTGGAAGAACTCCTCCTCGCGCGCCGCCTCCATTTTGCCAAAGGAGCCGCCGGCCTCGCGTATGGCGCCGCCGCCGCCTCCTCCTTTGCCGGCACCGCTGCCCAGTTCTCCTATTTGTGACATTTTCGAGTGCCTGGCAAATAGTTTATAGTATATATATTAGATATAGCCAACGAGTCGAACTTGGGTGCATTTATTTATTTATATGCAATCGGGCGAAAGCTTATGCAATGTTTTCTTTTTTATGTATTTTCTTTTTTTTTTGATGGAACTTACTGAATTTGCTTTGGATACAGGCGCTGACTGAGACGGCGCAATGTAAACATATTGATTTATATAGCGGCAGACTATATAGTATATTATTTAAGAAATATATATACGACGGCAGGTGATGAATAATGCTCTTTATTTCAAGGTATTATGAAAAACTCAGCTGCGCGTTCGTTATTTTAGTTTTGTTTTCCATTGCATTGTCGAGGATGCCAACTTGTCTCAATCACTAATGACTATAACGGTCCGAATTTAATTTAATTTGAATAGTAACCGGTTTTGTTTTTGAATTGAGCAGAGATAACGAAATTTAAGTAACAAAAAAAAACTATTCAAGTGTCCACATCGGTTGTATATACGATTTATAAACTAGATTGCAGATTTAACTGCAGTCTAAGGCTCCTCATCGCCGGAGTCATTGTCCTTTTCGCGATTATGCAGGGCCTTTAAGCATTCGGTGCTCTAAACAAAGAAATAAGTTTATCGAATTGTGTAAAGGAATTATATGTGATAAATCGTGCCTCGTTCATGAAGAAGGCCTCTTCGTGTAGGTCCTTGTATTTGTTCATACATGTGGTATTATAGAGGGCTGCGTGATCTAGTGTTCGTTGGTATTCCTCCCATTTGCGTAAATGGTCCGCATTCTTAGATGTTTCGATGTGCTTGCGTATGTTGCACATCAGTCCTTGATTGACTGAGCTAAAATATTCCTCTTCCTTTATGCCACCTTGCATCTTTCCTAATCCGCCGCCCAACAAGAAGACATTCGGCAAGCTGCTCTTCGTCTCTGAGTAACGTCTATTAGAACATAGTCTTCGAAAAAATGCAACAAAAAACATATTCAAATCCATATATTTTTAAAATATAAGTTGTGATTGGCTTACGCGTAATTTAGATTTACGGTTTGTGTACGGGCAAACAAACCAGCGGGAAACATTTTTTCGTATTTAATATATTTGAATGTTTGATACGATATTAAAAACTTTCTGGTTGTAAACGAATGCTAAAGGCATCTAAATTTACTGTCAGAGAAGGTAGAACAAAATAAATATTTTGTAAAATGAAAGTAGCAATAAAAAACATCACAGAACTCCGCGAAAACTACATCCCGATATCGGTAAGTCACTATTAAGTCGATTGTTGTTGTGGAGTAAATTCAATAATTTCAAATTCAATGCGTCCGTTCACCAAAGACAGCCAACCAGTGGTAATCAAAGGAAGACGTAAGTCGAAACTGGAGGCGCCCAAATCAAAATCAGCGGCTGCGCTCGTCAAACGCAAAAACCGCAATGCTCGACGAAAGCAAAACGATGGCGCCAATGATTTGGCCAAGGAGCCGCCGCCATGTCAGTTTGTGCCGGTGCGGCGCAAGCCACTCGGTGAATATATGAATCTGGAGGGAGGAGCGCCGGTCGCGTCGCCATCACCATCATTGCAGGGTATGCGCATGAGCTATGCGGCCGCCGTGCAGACTGGTCTTGGTGTGAAGGTAATGATATCGCCGCGTCTCAAAAAATCGAATAAGCCTGGCAAGGGCAAGGCGGCCATTAAGATAACAGCTGATACAAAGTTTCGGATATTTGATGAACAACCCAAGCCGCATATTGTCCGTGTCGATCCGAAAGTGTTTCGGGCCGACGTTGAGCAGAGGGCCAGATTGAAGGGGTGCATCACAAAAAAAAAAACACAGATCACCCAAAAGGCTAGCAAATCGCATATTAAACTAACTAATGCCAAAACCGAACCAGATGACGCTGATATTAAAGCACTTGAGTTGAAATTCAAAAGACTGGCATGCAATGCAGCAGGTACTGCTACAGTTGCGGCTGTGCAAACGGCTAGAAATTTGAATTCAATTCAGGGCAATTCTTTAACAGCGTCGATTGGTCAAGCGGTGCTAAAGCGTGCTAAATTGAAATCGCCGGCATTTATCGATTCTGTTAGCTATTTAAGTTTTCATCATGAGCGTTTGCAGCGTTTAATCAAAAATCAAAGCATTTGCGTCATATGCTTACAATCGCCAGAGCCAATGAAGGTACCACAGTTTGAGGACAAGCATTTTAAATATCTCGAGGAAGCTGCACTTTTGGCACAAAATCGCACCATGCTACGCCTATGGCTGAACTCTGATCAACTGATATGCTAGTAAACATTTTTCAGACAGATAAATTTTAAAAGTTATATTAGTTATATTGTGTGTTCTAAGTTATGCCTGTTGAAAAAAAAAAACCAAATTTAAATGAAACGGCCACAATAAACTTGGCCTGCCAACGCAACGGCCGATAAAATAGTATTTTAACGCAAAATAGCTACTACAAAAATTCAACCCCAAGAAAATACCGTGTGTACAATTTGTATATCGATATAGTACATATTCAGTGTATCATGGCCTGGTCACACTAGTTGTGTTTAGGTTGATTATTTTCCTTATTTTGCGTGTAAAATGTTGTGTTGTGAAAAGCGCAATTTACTTGCAATGCTTATGTAGTTTTTCAACCAGCTAGTGGCCAATGTGCAAGCCAATAATGTTAACCGTTTGACGGCATTATACCAACTGCATGGCAGCGCCTGTCTAGCCAAACAGCAGCCCAGCAAAGTGAAGGCGTGTGAACGAGCGAGCGTGTGAGTGAAGAGAGGAGAGGAGTGGAGTGTGGAGTGTGTGTGGAGCGGAGCGCAGCGCGTTTTCTGTGTGTTTTGTGTGTGTATATAATGGACAAGTTAAAAAACAACAACAAAGAACATGCAGTTATTGCATCAATTGAGTGCTCCTATACCAATGCTGCTGACGCCGATGTGGATGTGGAGAGCAACAAGAGCACGCCCACACCATATTTTACGCCCCTGGAGTATTTGCAGACCTCCTTTGAGTTCCCATCGCCCACAACAGCAGCAGCAGCCGCTGAGCCCGCACGAGCCTGCTGCGATGAGGAGCCACTTTATACACCCAAACAGTTTACAATTTGCAATCCCAAGCAGCAGCAGCAGCAGCAGCCAACACAACAGTTGCCGCAATCGCCGACGACGCTGAATCGTAAATTCAAGCGATTCTCTTTATACGATCGCCGTTCGTGCTCGCCGCAGGACGGACGCATCTTTGCCAACAAGGAAAATACAATACCAAAAAAATGCAACACCGATAACGATCACGATAGTTTGTATTTATCGAAAAGCGAACACAACTCACCCACAATCCTTTTTAGAGATGACAGCTCAACGACGACAACAACAACACCAAACCTCCTTAACGACTCGAGCCGCCTTAGCTACTCACCGAAACTACTCGCCTCTATAAATAATCTCAATTTGAATCATTCACTTGGCGGTTCACCGCTAAACATCATCAATTCTGCGGGCTATAAAAATGGCAATTTCTTTCGCTTTCCCGAAATCGATCATGTGGTCCAGGATATGGTGCCGCCCGCAACTGCTGCTCTGGCAGCCGAGGATCCTGACAATCAGCAGCAAGCAAATGCTGTCGCAGTTGCCCAACTGCAGCAGGAGGCGGGCAATCGCCGCAATCGCAAGAATAAAAACAATCTCACCATACGCATCACAGATGTGCAGCTGGCCAGCAAAGGCAGCTCAGCACAGCCGGCATCCCCATCAACGCTGGCCAAGCCAAAGACGCCCACCATTAAGTGCACCAAGGAGAAGGCACGGTCCCTGGACTCGGCTGCCAACGAGACGGAGCTCTCGATTGTGGTGCATCACATAAATGAATCTCACGATATGTCCGCGCCGGGCAGCAGCAGTGGTCATGCCAATGCGAGCAATATGCTCATGCAGCCAAGTGCCTCCAGCCTGTACTCCACCTCTCTCTCCCGGCTGGATACGCAACAGTCGCTGCAATTTCGGCGCACCATGCGCCGCAAATCTCCCGGCCTGAACAACAGCGATTGGCAAATGTATCATCGGAAACAAAATCCATATCAGAGTTCACTGGACACAGATGAACTTAGGTCGGCGTCCAGTACGGACAGCAACAGTGGCAAATTTTCGTTGGGCGCCAACTTGGCGCCGCGCAGCGCACACAAACTGAATCCGATGCTGCACTCGTCGAGCACCAATTTAAAAACGTTGCCCGAGTGCCTGACACTGGTGGAGTTTACGCCAATCGTCGGTGTGGAGTCGCCGTTCAAGCAAAAGTCCATGGACTTGCCCGGCAGTGGCCACATCCAGGCTAAGAGCATGGCCAGCTCCATGAATCTGCTGCAGCGTCGCGGCTCCAATCACAGCCTCACACTGAATCTGCACAGCTCCTGTGGCAATCTGATGAACAGCGGCCTGAGCGTGTCCAATTATAGTTTGGGCTCGGTGAGCAACTCCAAGTCCAGCTGCAATCTGGAGCAGCAGCAGCAACAACAGCTGCAGCCGCCGTCGTATCAACAACAGCAGCAGCAGCTGCACAATCAATTAACTGTCGCTGCGGCCAGCGTGCAGTGCACGCGCCAGGGCTTGTTCCGGCGGCGCGGCTCCAATCACAGCATCACACTAAAGAGTCACACGACCAACTCGTGCGGCGAGCTTAACTCCATGGCCCAGACTCAGACGCCCAGCCATGTGACCACGACGCCCAAGCGCGGACTGCTCGAGCGGCGCGGCAGCAATCAAAGCCTGACGCTCAACATGAGCGGCCAGCTAATTGGTGGAGTTGGCGTCGCTGCAGAGCAGCTGCAGCCCAAGTTGACCGTGTGCAGCTGTGGTGCTGCCAATGCCGCCCAATCGCCGCATCAGCGCAAGTTCTTCAGCACGGAGAATCTGAACAGCAATCGTGGCGGCAACAGTTCGCAGTATTTGGACTTTAGCAGCAAGCAGCCGTTGTGCTTTGGCTCCGCTTCGGATTTGCAGCCCAGCGAGCAGTCGAAGAACAAGTCGCCCGCGGCTCATGCCGAGCCCGGCGTTGTTCTGTGCAGCTGTGCGGCTGGTGGAGGCGGCGTCGGCGTTGGAGTCGGTGTAGGCGTGGGCGTGGGCATACGCAACATTATGACACGTCCGCTCTCGCCGCAAACGACTAGCGAGGAATTCAAAATCTATTTGGCCAGCATACAGATGCTGCAGAGCGCCTCGAATCCGCTCAATCAGTACGATCTGATCAAGCTGAATCATGTTTTCGATGACAGCTACAAGGTGAATTTGGAGCAGCCGCCGGTGCTGGTGCTGGGACGCGGTGAGGGCGGCACGCCCACAAATCAAGTGCCACCCACCTCGGAGGATAGCGAACTGTTGGCCATGTATCAGGCGGTGGTTAAGCGTATTGTGACGCCTCTGCCCCAGCTGAGCGATGATGAACAGAAGCGCATATTTCGTGATCTGCACAAGGAGTTCTGGGATTTGCCGCTCAATCATCAGGAGAAGCCGATGGTGTTTGGCTCGCAGACAAAGAATCGCTACAAAACGATTTTGCCCAATGAACATTCGCGCGTGCTGCTCGAGAGCGAGGCCACGGAGCTGTTGAATCTGCAACAGCAGCACCAGCAGAGCTGCCTGCTGCAGCCACAAACCAGCAGCGAGGAGCTAATCAGCAAAACGACGCTACTGGCCAATGAGGATTTGCCCTACATCAATGCCAATTACATCAAGGTAAGCCTAAAATATTTATGACAAATATATTGATGACCACTTTTCGCTTCCAGGGCCCGGACTATGTGTCCAAGTGCTATGTGGCCTCGCAGGGTCCTCTGCCCAATACAATTTTCGAATTTTGGCTAATGATCTATCAGAATACGCAGCGTTATATACGCCGCTGCATGGACGGCGGCGGCAGCAGTCCGCATGTGGACAGGACACACATCCTGCAGCAGTACTATCAGAAGATCGTAATGCTCACCAATTTCACGGAATGCAATCGGCAAAAGTGCGCCATTTATTTTCCCATCGAGCTAAACGAAATTTTTGCTGTGGCCGCCAAGGGTGAAGTCTTTGAGCTGAGCGCGCTGGCACGCGACTACTTTGAGCCGCATCTGCTGCCAACGCTGGACAGTGTCGAGTGTGGACTCACTTCTAGTGAGCTGCAGCAGCCGGCAACCGAACGGGAGCTCAACAATCGCTGGCACATAGCCATCGATTCGCTTAAGGTAACGCTGAGCGAATCATTGCGCCGCACCCTGCCCGCCGATGGCAGTTTCTTTTTGGCCAAAAATGTGGGCATTGTGCGACGCAATGGCTACTCCGTGCGCAAGCTGGTGGTGCTCTACTGCATCAATGTGCCGGAGAGCGCGGGCCGGCTGGAGTATTATTTGCAAAAGATCTGCTGCTATCATTATTGGTATCCGGATTGGCCGGATCATCATTCGCCGCGGGATATTAATACGCTGCTGGACACCTGCCTGCATGTGCTCAATCTGGGCAAATGCGAGTCGGAGTTTGATAATTATGATGACAAGCGCTACACGCGCAATGCCCATTTGAGCGCCCAACGTCTGGAGATCTACAAGCAGGACATCTTCAATGCGGTGCAACCGTTGCCGGTGATACACTGCTCGGCGGGCATTGGACGGACCGGTTGCTTTACGGCCATACTGAATGCGGTGCGCCAGCTGCGACAATCCCTTGCCTATTCGCTGACGGGCATGTTGAGCCGAACGCTGACCATGGCGGATGTGGAGGCTATACAGAATGTCCGAGATGCGGATACAGAGTCCAGCTTTAGCTGTAATACGATATTGCACATCCAGCACATTGTTGAGCAGCCGGATGCGGTTAGTTTTGATCAATTGCCCAAGATGCCAGACATATTTGTGGACATCCTGGGCATTGTTTGCAATTTGCGGCTGCAACGCGGCGGCATGGTGCAAAACTCGGAGCAATATGAGCTAATACATCGAGCCATTTGTCTCTATTTGAAGCGCACTTTGGCGCTGCGACGTTTTTAGATTAGATAATTACCCATAAAGATGACAATTTTGATCAAGATGACGATCAAGATATAGTTGTAGACGATGTCGATGATGATGAAGAAGTTGAAGATGAAGAACAAAACACCAATTTACTATTTGTAAAAGAAACATTTTTGTGAAACTTATTTTAAAAGCAAAACAAAAAGAAAAAGAAAAAGAAAAACAACAACAACAACAACAACAAAAACAAATGCGAATAACCATGGCTAAAAGAGTCTCGAACATATAAACTTATATACATCAAATATAGTAGTTATATGGCATAGAGAAGATATGTTCTCAATGTTTGCTATATAAACTTATTATCTATTATCTACACATTATTATGATTACGGATTACTTATTATTATTATTACTATTATAAATGTTTATTAAGTGTTTTATGGATGTATGTCTGTTCAATGTGGTGTGCATGTATCTATGTACATAAGTGTAAATGTTTTCATTATTTTTCGGTGTGAGCAAACAAACAAAACACAACTATGCTTAAAAACAACAACAACAACTACAACTAAAGTTAATTATCCTTATTAATTACCTTACCTAACGAGCAACAACAACAACAACAACAACAGAAGCAACAATGGTGAGTTGGTAAAAACTGTTCGGAAAACGTGAAAAGCTCAAACCCTTTATCAAGTTGTCTCGGAGCCTGCTCCGTTTCTAACTGACTAAAACACCAATTTTCACGGCTTCCGAACTGCCAGCTCGACCCTTGTCGTTGCTGTTCGTCGTACAAACCCATAGTTACAGCTAGAGTTCTTTCATGACAAAAACAAAAACAAAAACAAAAACAAAAACAATTATATTGAAGAAAACAAAAAACTAAAATGAAATTTGAAAACTTGTATTAATGTTTATGCAATGGAACTAGTCAAATAAAACTTAGAAACATTTTAAATGTAATTATAAATGTGTAAAACGAATGCGTTTTAATGTTGGGCTGGGCAAATGCTTAAGTTAAGTAAACTATACATAAATCAATTTTTTAAAAAACTTTGCCTAATTTTATTTTCATAATTAGTCAAAGTCGAACTCGAGGATAACTTTGCTTTCTTGTTTAGATCTGCAGTAAAAATACTATTATAGCTACTACAATTATTTTTTTATATTTTATATTATATAAAGCGATATTTATTCCAGAATTTTTCAATTTTAGCCTGGAAGATAACTTTCCTTTCTTGTTTATATCTGCTTTAAACATTTATATTAAATCTACTATAATTATTTTTTAAATATTTCTCGCGGCTCTTTCATAAAATTGCCGTATCATTATTGAATTATCTTAGTCATGATGATGCCGCTAATGATTTTATGAATGTATTTTATGTGTGTGTATATTAACCCGTCGTGCCCATTGAAGGGTTAAAGTCAAATCAGCTGGTTTTGTTTATGCAAAACGAATGCGTTTGAATGAATCTTGATTGGGGGGAGTTGGTTAAGTAAACTAAACTCCAATCAATTTCTTTTAAATACTATCCCTATTTCATTATGTAATTATTCAAAGTGGAAGTAGAACGTAGAGGTTTATTTGTCTATCAGTTTTAGTAGTTATTCAAGAGTTATCCAATTTTAGCCTCGAAAATAACTTTCCTTTCCTGTTTATGTCTGCAGTAAAAATTCTATGAAAGCTATTATCATTATTATCATAAAGTTGCCGCATCATTATTGAATTAGCTTAATCATGATGATTCCGCTAGAGTTTTTATGTATGTATTGTATGCGTGTGTATGTGTGTATATTAGCCCGTCGTGCCCGCTGAAGGGTTAAAGTCAAATCAGCTGGTTTTGTTTGTGCGTCGTCTAAAGTTCATTTCTAAACAGGTTTGGCTTTTCGGACCGAAATTACATAGTGATTAGATTTTGTTTGTAGACCTAAGTTCTAATTATGTGGGCCTTCAGCACACTTCGCCGCGGACAGTATTCAATCAGTTGCCTCCGATTATTCAGCAATATGAGGGTAAGCCAAATACCATCAGCAAACAGTTTGTTACCTAAATTCACTTTCTCAATATGCAGGTGAAGGTGCCTGTGAACCAGGGCGTTGTGGTTGGACAACGGCAACAGCTCCCATGTGGCCTGCAATACGAAAGTTTCCTGGGCGTGCCGTATGCAGAGCCACCCGTGGGAGAGCTCCGTTTTCGGGTGAGTACTCCTCACAAAGATCCATTTGCAAACTTGTAATTTTTTGTTCCTCCCAGAGCCCTGTGCCGCTGGAGCGTTTCAAGGAGCAAGAACTAGACTGCTGCAAAGAAGGCGACGTCTCGCATCAGCGTGATCCGTTTACGCAAGAAGTGATTGGCTCCGAGAACTGCCTGTTCCTCAATGTGTATGTGCCCAAGGGCAAGTCACAGAAACCTCTGCCCGTCATGGTGTGGATTCATGGTGGTGGCTTCTGGTTCGGCAATGGCAACAGTGACTAGTAAGTGAACCCCTGCGAATTTGTAAACATCATTATAATTTCTCCATTTGCAGTCACTTTCCTGCGCAGCTAATGCAAGAGGAGGTCATTGTGGTTACCCTGAATTATCGTCTGGGTGCTTTGGGCTTTCTGAGCTTACCCGAGGCGGGCATACACGGCAATGCCGGTCTGAAGGATCAGCGTCTGGCGTTGCAGTGGGTACAGGATAACATTGCCAGCTTCAATGGTGATCCACAGAATGTGACACTTTTCGGGGAGAGCGCTGGCGCTGCTGCAGTGCATCTGCACACATATGCGTCGCATGCCAACAAGCTGTTCCACAAAGCCATCATGCAGAGCGGCACTGGCAACATGGAGTGGGTATTCCAGCAGGATGCTCCGCACAAGGCACGCCGTCTGGGCGAACTGCTGCAGGGCAAGAATATAGAGCAGGCTAGCGGCCTGTTGGAATTCCTGCAGTCCGAGGCGGCGACACCATTGGGCATGCTGGCGAAAACTTTGGATGTGCTGACGGCTGATGAGCGACGGCGCGGATTGCCACTGGCCTTTAAGCCAGTTATCGAAGATCCAAGCAGTCAGGATAGCTTCATAAATACTCAATTTCTGGACTTGCTGCATGACAAGGAGCGCCTGCGTGATATGCCACTGCTGATGGGCTATAACTCTGGCGAGGGCATAGCCATGGTTGCCAATGCCAGGCGCAAGTTGGAGCTCTACGATGAAGATCTGGCACGCGTGGTGCCACGCAATTTGGTGGAAAACCCCAAGGCGCCAGAGGCATTCGAAGCCGCCGAGGACATCCGACAATTCTATTTTAACGGGCAATCAGTAGCGCCCGAGCGGCTCGATAACTTGGTCGATCTGTTCACTGATTATCATTTCAACATCGACATGCAGCACGCTGCAGAGATTCATGCCAACTGCCAGCGTACCGCCCCATTGTATTTCTATCGCTTCGACTATGTGGGCGGCAGGAATATGTACAAGCGTATTTTCCAGGCGGAAAAACTACGTGGAGCATCGCATGCCGATGAACTTTCCTACCTATTCCAAATGGTGGATGACGATTTACCGCTGGAGCCAGAGGATGCCAAAATGACTGAGCGCATGTGTCAGATGTGGGCTAACTTTGCCAAAAATGGGAAGCCATTGGACAGCTGGACACCAGTGCAGGGACCAAAGAGGGACGCCAATGGGGAGCTCGAGCCCTTCCAATTGGACTATATGCTGCTCGATCGGGAGTGCAAAATGCAGCGAAATCCAGATGCGGAGCGTATAGATTTTTGGCGCAGCATGTACAAGAGATATAAGTCCCAATGCTATGAAGCGTTGAGAGCAAAATTGTAACGGATATTTTTTTAACAATAAATATACTCATAATATTTCGAATTTCAATGATATATATTGATAGCTTATCGATAAATTATTTTTAGTATTTTTTAAATGCTGATATATCGATACTTTTAAGCATCCGGCGGCTTCGGAAAGTTCCAAGATCAATCAGCTGTCTTTTGGTGCGTCCAAAGATCAGTTTAAATATATTTAAAAAGATTTTTTAATTACAAAGAGATTACGATTTGCCATATATATATGTATTTGTAATTATGTGGGGTTTCGTTACCCTGAGACGTGGACAATATACAGCCAGGTGCCTCAGATTATACAGCAATGGAAAAGTAAGATGAAAAGCCCTGAGGAATTCTTATTAAATTTAAAGCAATCAATTCGCAGGTGAAGGTGCCTGTGAGACAAGGAATTGTGGTCGGACAACGGCAACAGCTGCCAAGTGGCCTACAGTACGAAAGTTTCCTGGGCGTGCCGTATGCAGAGCCACCCGTAGGAGAGCTCCGTTTTCGGGTGAGTGCTTCACACAAAGATCCATTTGCAAACTGGTAATTTCTTGTTCCTCCCAGAGCCCTGTGCCCCTGGAGCGTTTCAAGGAGCAAGAACTAAACTGCAGCAAAGAAGGTGACGTCTCGCATCAGCGTGATCCGTTTACCCAAGAAGTGATTGGCTCTGAGAACTGCCTGTTCCTCAATGTGTATGTGCCCAAGGGCAAGTCACAGAAACCTCTGCCCGTCATGGTGTGGATTCATGGTGGTGGCTTCTGGTTCGGCAATGGCAACAGTGACTAGTAAGTGAACCCCTGCGAATTTGTAAACATCATTATAATTTCTCCATTTGCAGTCACTTTCCTGCGCAACTAATGCAAGAGGAGGTCATTGTGGTTACCCTGAATTATCGTCTGGGTGCATTGGGTTTCCTCTGCTTACCCGAGGCGGGCATACACGGCAATGCCGGTCTGAAGGATCAGCGTCTGGCGTTGCAGTGGGTACAGGATAATATTGCCAACTTCAATGGTGATCCACAGAATGTGACTCTGTTTGGGGAGAGCGCTGGCGCTTCGTCAGTTCATATGCACATGTACGGTCCGCAAGCCAACAAGCTGTTCCACAAAGCCATCATGCAGAGCGGCACTGGCAACGCGGAGTGGGTATTCCAGGACAATGGTGCATACAAAGCGCGACGTCTGGGCGAACTGCTGGAGGGCAAGAATATAGAGCGGGCTAGTGACCTGTTGGAATTCCTGCAGTCCAAGGCGGTGACACCATTGGCAATGCTAGCGAAAACTTTGGATGTGCTGAACGATGATGAGCGACGTCGTCACCTGCCCTTCTCATTTAAGCCAGTTGTGGAGGATGCAAGCAGTCCGGATAGCTTCCTAATTAAACCATTTATTGATCTGCTGCATGACAGGCAGCGTCTGCCCAAAATGCCCGTCATTACAATTCGGCAGAGGGAACGGTCATGATGACAAATCCCAAACGTAAGGTGGAGCTCTACAACGAGGATTTGGCGCGTTTGGTGCCACGCAGTTTGGTGGAGGATCCAGAGGCACCAGAAGCACTTCAGGCTGCCGAGGATATGCGTCAATTCTATTTCAATGGAAAGCCGCTCACGCTCGACTGTCTCGACAATCTAGTAGACCTGCAAGGTGATGTGCATTTCATTATGGACTTGCAGCATGCTGCAGAGATTCACGCCAACTTCCAGAAGGCGCCGTTCTATTTCTATCGTTTTGACTATGTGGGAGGCAGGAACATGTATAAGCGCCTGTTCCAGGCTGACAAACTGCGTGGAGCATCGCATGCCGATGAGCTTTCCTATCTATTCCAAATGGCTAATGATAAGTCTCCCATGGCACAAGATGATTTCCAAATTTCTGAGAAAATGGGCCATATGTGGGCCAACTTTGCCAAATCTGGCAAACCATCGAAGAGCTGGACACCAGTAGAGAAACAAACGAGGAATCCCAATGGGGAACTCGAGCCATATCAATTGAATTATATGATACTTGATAGGGAATGCAAAATGCAGCTAAATCCAGATGTAGAGCGTATGGATTTCTGGCGTAGCATGTTCAAGAGATATAAGACCAAATGTTTTGAAGCAGTGAGGGCCAAATTGTAAAAAATTCAAATTAGAATATATCTTTTAAAATAAATATGCTCATTAAAATTACAAATTCGATAGTTTTTTAATTTAATTAATATCGATATGTTAAGTAGTATTTAAATACCAAAAGTTCAGTCGTGAGCGATATTAATATATCGAGGGGAAACAACATATCGATAGCAAGTCGTTGCCTATTGCAAGTTAGTCATGGGTGCATTGTTTGGGAAATCTAGCAAAAAGACAGCTCCTAGTCGCATTACGGACCACGACAAGGCCGTTCTGGTAAGTACAACTGCTCGTCCACCTGTCTGTGCATTGTAACAATTGCTAATCCCTTGATAAACCGTAGCAATTGAAGCAGCAACGGGATCGTCTGAAACAGTACCAGAAGCGCATCGAACTGCAGCTCGAAAATGATAGACTGCTCGCCAAGAAGTGCCTACAGCAGGGCAGAAAGGAGTAAGCAGCTACCGTAGTTTACCAAAAGACCTTGTTTAAACAAAGAAATCCATTTTAGCCGCGCCAAACTGCTGCTGCGCAAAAAGAAGTATCAGGAAAGTTTGCTCTCGAACGCCGACAAACAGCTGGACAACTTGGAGAAGTTAGCCGCCGATTTAGAATTCGCGCAGGTGGAAATGAAGGTGCTGGATGGCTTGAAGCAGGGCAATGCTGCCTTGAAGAAGGTGCACGACATGCTGGACATAAACGAGGTGGAGAAGATAATGGACGAAACACGCGAGGGCATCGAAAAGCAACAGGAGATTGATGCCATACTAACGGATGTGTTGACACAAGAAGACGAGGACGATGTGCTCGCCGAGCTCGATGCGCTGGAGGCTGAAGAGCAGCGAGTACAATTGCCCGATGTGCCCAGCGAAGAGTTGCCAGCCACACCTGCGGCAACAGCAGCGGATGACCTTGAGGATGAGGAGGACGAGCAGGAGACAGCTGCAACCAAAGCGACCAAAGTAAAGGACAGTGCAAAGAAGGTGCTGCTGGAAGCCTGAAACTAATGCCATTTACTTTATTCATCGAACTAAGCATAACCTTTGTATGTATGTATGTAAATCCCATGTATGTACGAGTCCTTTGTGAAACACATATATATATTTTTATATAAGATTATTTCCATCAGAATCGGCAGCAGTTGTGCACATCTCATTTCCATTGGCCAGCATTTACATTAGACTCTCGAGTCTTCGGTTAGTTCTCCTGCCAGATCTGCGCACATCCTCCCGGACGCGCGTGCGCAGGCCTCTATTCTCATCGCGCAGACCTTCGATCTCCTCCAGCAGCACCACATTCTCCTGGAACAGTTTATCGTATTTCTTCTGGACGCTCTTGTCCTCCGCCACGGACTTGTAGCGCGCCAGCACAGTCTCGATTTGTTTGCGCTGGCGCAAGAACTCATCGCGCACCTCGGCATCGAGTGTGACGAAGCGCTTGAGCTCATCATCGTTGGCGTGCTTGTGGAACAGCTCCTTGACCGCCTTCTTGAGGCCATCGGCGGTGCTCACCTCGCCGGCCACATAGAAGATGTCCGTGCAAATGGCATTAAGGCATTCGCGGGCGGCCTTCGCGCGATGTCGCTCGGAGCGCAGCTCGGTCACATTGCTGAGATACTTGTCGCGCATCTCCTTGAGCTGCAGCTCCAGCTGTATGTTGTTCTGATTGAGACCCTCCAGTTCGTGTTCCATTTCGATAATATGTTTGCGTTTGTCGTTGATCTGGAACTCGCGCGGCTCAATCTGTGCCTTCAGCTCGGCAATTTTGTGATTAAGCACCTGCTTGTATTTGTCCAGCTCCTGATTCTTATGCAGCAGCTCCTGTATGCGCTTCTCCTTGGCACCGATGGCATAGTCACGATCCGAGATGTCCTTCTGCAGATCCTCGATATTGCGCATCTGCTTCTGCATTTTCATTTGCGACTTGATATGCTCCTCCTTGAGCGTTTCCACCTCCTCCAGCAGATTGTCGATCTCCCTGCACTGTGATTCGTATTTCTTTTGGAGCACGCCCGCCTTGCCGCGCCACATCTGCGTCTCGTTGCGCTCGGTGGTCAGCTTGTTCTCGTATTCGGTTTGCGTGGCAACCATGTTGCGATCATTTTCCGCCTCCACCTCCTGGCAGTATTTGATGAACTCGTCCTTCTTGTCCTGCATCTCCTTCATGAGCTCACGTATGAGATCCTTGCGTTCATCCAACTGCTTCTTGTAGTCATTCTCCAGCGCTTCGATCGTGTCCTGCAGCGTGCCCGTCGAATTCTTCAGCTTATCCTCGTAACTCTCGCGCAGCTCCAGCATATTCTCGCGTAGATTGGTGAACTTCTGATATTCGATGAGCATGCGCTCGGAATATTGGCTGGCCAGTATGTCCATTTGGGAGCGATGATCCTGCTTCATATCGTTGATCTGGAACGTAATCAGATTCATTTCCTCCGTGTGCTTGGACACAATCTCATTGTTCAGCTCCTTGAGCTCCTCGAGAGCGCTGCAATAGCTGCGATGCACCTCCTGCAGCTGCTGGCCATCAAATATCTCATTCTGGCTCAGCTGATACTGGAACTCCTCGGCCTGCTGCTTCAGACGCAGCTCCAGATTGGTTATCTGCTCCACTTTATCGCTCAGCTGGGTGCGTGGTATGAGCACCTCCTGGCTCTTCATCAGATCCTGATCCATGGGCGCCACCTTCTCCTCAATGTTATCCATTGTCCAAATGGCAACGGTGCCCCGCTTGGAGATCGCCACCAGCATCATCCCATCGTACGTGAAACGCAGCTTACTTATGGGTCCATCGAAGAACCGGAAGTTGGTAAAGGTGCCGCCGCCGGCCTCCAGGAACGGCAGCTGCATATTGAACAGCCCGCCCTCGTGATCCGCAATGAACATGATCAGATCGGAGCGTGCCAGGCACAGATCCGAGACGGCTCCCTTATTGCGCGACGGGACCGTAATCTCGCGCTGCAGCGTCGAGTCCTGGAACTCGCGTATGGTGCCATGATTGGTGCCCGCAAATATGGTCATCGGTTCGCTGAAGCTGACACAGATGGTCACATATTCGGTGCCCTTCTGCACGATCTCCTGCAGGCGTGCGCCCGTCTCAATGTCCCACTGATAAATGGCTCCCTCCGCGCCGCCGGATATCAAATATTTGTCCGTCCGTGTCCAGGCAACGGACAAGACGGTGCCATTGTGTCCCTTCAATTGTATGACCACCTCCAGATTATAGACCGATGTCACCGCTATATTGTTGTCATAGGCAGCCGCCATCAGGTGGCCAAAGTTCGAGTATCTCACATCGTTGCAGTGCGGAAAGTTGTACGTCTTGACGATCTACGGGGAGGAGGAGGAGGAGGAGGAGGAGGAGAAGGAGGAAGAGGAGGAGGAGGGAATCAATCAAAAGATAGAGAATTGTATGTAAAAAACTCACGTTTAGCTCATCCATAAAGATCTGTGTGATGCGCAGCTGATCGGAGAAGCCGATGGCCGCCATGAGGCCCGTGGAATTGAGCTCGACAATGTTGACATCCACCTGAAACTTGCGCACCAGCTCCACCTTGGCCGTCTCATAGTTCCAGATGCGTATGGTCTGATCCCTTGCTAAAAAAACGAAAAGGGCGCACTTAGATTCAAGTTTCTGATAGGGATCCAAATCTCACACACAAGCCGTCATAATGATGGGTTTCCAGGCGCAGACAGAGAGAGCGACCACCTCGCCGATGTGGATGAGCACGCCGAGCGGCTCGAACTTGAGCTGTTTGGTCTTCAATGTCTCCGGCACAATCAGGATGCCCACATAGATCTGGGCATGGGCGCAGGTCACGATCACCGTCTCCTGCTTGTGATCGACGGCCAGATTGGTGATCTGATAGAGGGGCTCCGCATATATCGAGATGGGCACCGTTAGCACGGTCTTGCGCTCGAACTTGAACTTGGAGACGCGTTCGAAGACGAACACCTTGTTGAAAATGATGTAAGCGAAGCCCCTGGCAAAGGCGGTCATGCAGAGCACACGCGAATCGGGCAGGATTACCGGCTGTATGGCCGAATAGCGTTGCTCCTGGGCCTCGCGATCCTTGTCGAACATCTCCTGGTCGACCATTAGGTCCACCGTTTCGGCAACGCTGGCCTTCTGGCTAAGCTTATGCTCACCGTTCTCCACCAATATCAGCTGGTCATGATCGGTGCCCATCATCAGCAGATCCATGGACAGAAAGGCCATTGTGGTGACACGATAGTTGATCTTCAAGTTGTTGCTTATGGTAAAGCCGCGCTCCGATTTGCTCAACAGCAGCAGGGTGCGATCCCCGGCCACGGCCAGGAAGCCGCAATCGCTGGGATTGCCGGCAATGCACTCGGCGCCGCCATGGGATCCCGGCAATGTGGCGCGTCCCTCAATAACGGTGCTCGTCTTGTCCAGCACCAGCATGAAGACCATCTCATTGGGCGGCCTGGTCACCAGCGCAATGGCACGCGAGTCATTCGTAAAGATCATTTGCTGCACCTGCGCATTGCGATGGTTGCCCGGCAGCTCCAGATGGCGACGTTTCTTCAGCGTCGACAGCTCATAGATGGATATATAGCGACCGCTGTGGGGCGAAGGGGGGGGGGGAGGGCACAAAGAGAGCATTAAACTAACTTTCACAACGAACTCTTACTTCCTCGCGTGCAGCTCCAGCACGGCCAACAGCTTGCGATGCGAGCTGAGCGCAATGATTTCCGGCGTGGTGTCCTCCGGAAAGCGCAGAAAACGCTGCTTGTTGGTCACATAATCGTGGAATGCGAGCACACCCTCCACCGGATATATGACCTCCTTGGTCAGATTAAAGTTAATGTTGCCAATGACATCTGTGCGCAGGCCATAGATAAGCTTCGGCCGTATGGACACCGAATTAGCTATGGACGAGCGTTTTTCGTCCATTTCGTGAGTCGCTTAGAAAATATATATGTATATATAAATCGGAATTGGCTGTGGTAAATATTTATGCAATTTTCTTTTTGTGTGTATCTTAAGCTCGCGAGTAAAATATTCAAATAATTTCGATCAAACAACGGAAGGAATTGTTAAGGCAGCCCTGACAGCAAATTCCATGGCATCGAGAATGCTTGTTTCCCCCGGGGGGAGGGGGGGGGGGGGGGCTGGGAAATCCAACAGCATGTTGGTTTTTTATTTTGGCGCGTAAAGCTCTTCGTAATCAAACAGCGGCAAAAGCGCATGAATAAATAATTAAACGCCTCCAAGTATGCTTTTAATTTCCTAGGACGCACTCGAGTCACCAAAACTACAACAACAACAACATTCTAAGGGCCCAACCACCCCCGCCCATTGGTCGCACTTGAACTCCAGTAATGCGCTCAAAATGCCCAAAGTCGGTCTCTTCAGTCAATCAGCCGTCCAATCAGACAGTGAGTCAACCCGCTGGCAGTTAATAACACACACAACCGCCGCCCTCCCCCACATCCAGCAGCAACCACGACCTAACACAACGCAAAGCTTTTGCCAAAGCCAAAAGAGCGCGCGCATGTAAGAGCAAAAGCTCTGCGCTCCGAACACGGCAAGAAATTTTAGTAAACATAACGGCACTTGCTGGCAACTATCTTTGTCTGCCTGCCGCATTTCGTGCAGTGCTCGCTGTGCAGCCCTCGCAGTCACAATTGCGCTCTTGGGCTTGCGTGCGTAAAGAGTGCGCAACAGAGTGTCCGCAATGAAACGAAGGCGCGTTCAGTTGTAGTTTACGCGTCGGCCGCAGCACAACGCATTCGAGCAGGCGGAAAAAAAACGTTGTATGCGCAAAGCAAAGTCTACGAAATAGGCAAAGACAGTTATAAGCAAAACGCAGTTCAGTGTGCTGCCTGCCAGTGCTGTTTAGTATTGTGTTATCAGTGGCGGCAGCGACAGACCGAATTGTAACGTTGACAGGTGAAGAGCAGGTGGCGGCAGAGCCGGTGGCAAAAAGCCACAAAGACCAAAGTAAATTAAACACTTAAAACCAACAATACAAATACAAATACAAACAAATACGTGTGTAAAAATATATTTTGTTAAGCGCTGGTCTCCTATATACACATAATTTAGAGTGTGGAGTGTGTGTGTTTGTGAACTGCCTACCTTTTATGTCGATGTATGTGTTTGTTTGCTGTTCGCGCCTCTCAATTAACGTCCCGGACAGAGCACGAGGCTTCAGCCAGGTAAGTGGCCAACGTTGTTATTGTAGTTGTTGTAGTTGTTTTTGCGCTGAACTGCATGTTAAGCCAATAAAAGGCATTAAAATTAAAAAACGGTAAATGTAACGAAACAAAGCAGAACTTAACGAAACGAACGGCCGCTAATGGACTTTGTCGGTTTTCACTTTCATGCATTGAAATCAAAAACGGAAGCAGCTGCAACAAGAACAACAAAAACAAAGAGAAAAACAACTAAAAGAGATGAACGGCGTCTTTCGCAATTAAAAACTCATTTTAATGCCCTATTTATACACATGTTCAATGCAAATTTCAAGTTAATGCTAGCGCGTGGGTGTATGCGTGTTTGTTTGTGTACAAATATAAATCTTTTAAATCGTTTTCATCTTTGGCCATTAGCGAAACTCGCCAAAATAACACGAATCCCGTTGTTATAAACAAAGTAGCTGCCAATGTATACACATCAATACCCACACACAAAAGTTTAGCTACGGTTCAATTCAAATTTAAATTCGCCTGGCTAAGCAAGGCAATGGCCGCACAAATGATTTTTGTTTTTCTTCTCAATTTACAAATCAACTCGCCGCTTGTCGCAGCCGTCGCCGCAGCCGCCGCAGCCGCATTGTTGCGTGCGTTGCGGCTGCTGTTCTGTTGCTTGCTGCACATGTGGAAATGTTGAAATGTGGCAATTTATTTATACAATTTATGTTATTTTTGGCCTCAAGCAGCGGCGAAGTAAATTGCACGCAGTGAAATCAGTTCAAGCTGCCAGCACGCTACACACATACCAACACATACCCATACAAAAATACTCTATGTACGCGCTGTGCAGCTAAGAACCTATGACAACACGAATCTATATGTATGTACACACTGGCAGGCGACACACTTTCGAAATTCCAAAGGGAGCGGCAGGGGAGAGGAATGCGCTGGCAGCGAGCAGCAGCAGCCAACAATGAACGGGACCTACTACAAAAACAACAATATGTCGCATAGTTGCCGTTAGGGAATTGTTCAGGGTTGGGAAACTAACAAATTTTCAGCAGCAGCTCAGCTTAAAGTGCATGGCCAAGGCACATACACACTCACGCGCACACACGCACAAACACAATACATAACAAAGACAAATATACGCACACAGCTGAAGCGCGCTTTTGGGCGCTGAATTTGAGGCAAGTGCTTTTGTTTTTACGAGCAGCCCAGCAAATAATAGCATTTTTTGTGTGTGTGGCTCTCTACACCAGTTTACAACAATACACAGAGCAAAAGGGGGGGTTAATGTCGAAAGATAAGGACAAAGAAAACGGAAGACAAGTGCACAAAGCGTCGCAAATTAAATTTAATTCTCAGAACTAACATAAAAGCTGCAATTAATGCAGCAGAGAAAGCCGTTTACATGTGCATATAATTTGCATTAATTCAGCTTGGGCAGCTCTCAAGCAGTCAAGGACAGTCAATGTGCTCGGCATGCTCTTAAATTTGACCTCAGCGCAGACAGCTTAAGCCTTAAATCTTGTCATTCATTTAGGTTTTAATGTAGCGAAAGCTCAGTATCTGTTTCTCTCAGTGAGCACACACACACACACACACACACACACACTAACAGAGAGCGGTTGTAGCTGAAGTTGTAGCTGAATTTGGTTTAACACTGAACACAAACCTTTTGAGTTAGCCCGCGGCTAAGCTGACCTTTTTTTATTAAGAGCACGCCACCAGGCGCCCACACACACACACACACACACACAGGCAGACACACGCAGAGCGGGAATTGTCTGGGGTCCGCAATTTGATGTTAACACAGCTGATTGATTTATTGTCTGTTCACTGGCTACAAAAAAAAATAAGAAACGCACACCAAAAACATATACAACAATAACAAATATAACACAAACACCAAGTTGATCAGGAAAATGCCAAAAGTCCTCAATAAGCCGAAGTCGCAACGTGTGCAATAAAAACAAAAAACGAGAATAACAAACGGGCACACTCTCAAACACACACACACACACACACACACATACAAACTCGATGGCGTACTCAGTCAAAGCAATAGACATGCAAGTGAAAGGGCTGCCGTATATATATAAATGTGTGTGTGTGTGTATGTGTGTGAAGCTTGCGCTGGTGTGCGTGCATGTATTGTCGCCATAATTAACAGTTGCGACGACGACGACGACGACGTCAGCGGCGACAGCGCGTACTAGCCGCCATTTTAATTTTACGATAACTGCTTTCACCTACTTGTTTTCACCCATTGTATGAGGAGTGCATGTGGCAGCACACACACACAAACACTCACACACACACACACACACAAACACACCCACACTAAGAGCAGAAAATAGTCTCGCAGTGCGTCACCAGCGTCATAGAGTTGGAAATATTTTCACGGCACGTCACCAGCAAGCATCACAGTTCTTTTTATACCGTGTACTCGAAAGTGGGTAAAAAAAAGAGGGTATCATGAAGTTGTGCAAATGCATTTGACAGGCAGAAGCATGTTTCAATGAGTGCATACTGCATCCTGTAGAGTGCATACGTTTTTTGAGTCAGTTTTCACAAACATATTTTTGATGCTTCTTTGAACTCCGTGTTGGCAAATGGAGCACCCCACATTTTTAAGGAATACCCTTAACTTTAGCTGCATACACCTATAATACATATGCCCTAAAAATTAAACAACAGTCGAAGAATAAACACATAAGTTTTTGAGTCGGATTTTCACAAATATTTTCCTTTTTTGATGCTTCTTCTTTGAACTCCCTGTTGGAAAACGGAAATGCCCACGTTTTTAAGGAATACCCTTAACTTTTGCTATGTACAAACATATGTAGTACATATGCCTTAGAAATTAAACAACAGTCGAAGAATAAATACAGAAGTTTTTTGAGTCAGTTTTCACATACATTTACTTTTTTAATGCTTCTTCTTTGAAACGTAAAGGCCCACATTTTTAAGGAATACCCTTAACTTTTGCTATGTACAAACATAGTACATATGCCCTAGAAATTAAACAACAACAGTCGAAGAATAAACACAGAAGTAACTCAGGAATAAATTTTCCATTAAATGCGCTGCGTGTGAGTTTGTTTGAGTATAAAAATATATATATACATATGTATTTTTTTTTTGTGTCTAGAGAATCTTCTAGTTGCGCGTCCTCGACTTAAATACTCATGGTTTTTTTTTTTTTTAATTTTGGTGTGTCAAATGAAATTTACTTTGAAAATTAACATTCAAATAGCGAGTACAAATTGTGCGCTCACTTAAATTAAACATTCCGTTGAGTTTTATAACATGCCAAGGCGTGTGTGCTACCAAATTTAATAATCATTCCACAGCTTGTGAACATAATTTATGGACATCGTCGTGATGGACAGTGACATCACACTGAAGATTTTTGTGTGCCTGAATTATACTAAAACTGCATTATAATAAGCATACAAAATTCCAAAGTTCTGTCTTCCATGTCAAATCATTTAGTTGAGCGCTCTCACAATTTACCAAAGTAAACTAATTTGCCATTGCATCAATTAACTTTGCCCTTTCGAGCGAAACGTCCGCTGGCTTTAAACGTCGTGTGACAGTTTAATGATGCCACGTACAGGTAAACACACACACACACATACACACTGGCAGGTAAATAGTCCGTCATTACATACGTGCGCCCGTAAATCCCTGGACACAACTTGCAGCTCATGCCACGAGATTCAATCAAAGTGAGACGTTATATCCAACCGCACTTAAGCTACTTAACCAACTTAAATGTATCAATATTCCATGTGGCCTGATTTTTTCCATACCCTCCACTCTCGATTCACCTTCATGAATTATTCCGTTACGGATTCAGTTGGGAATGTTTTCTTAACATGTGAATATCTTGGACTTAGAGCTTAAACTGGCTTAGCCAGCATATACATTAAAAGCGGCTTAGCTCACATTCGTGGAATTTAATTCATGTTATTCGTTAGCAGATAATTACAATGCTTCGTCAAGCAGTTAACTTTGTCTGCGCTTAAACTGTTTGAGAATTCGAAATGAACTGCTTTAATTGGCGTCAACTTGTATTTATTATAGACAACAAGGTTACATTATTTTTATTTTAGCTTTTGTTTCCTTGACTCTTTGCTAAAAGATATTTTCTTTGAGTTTTTATAAACGAAAATATTTTATTTAAATTCCTGGGTACGAGCGCAGTTCTTATTTATTAACTTGAAAGTCTTTCAGTTTCAGTCTTTGTTTATTACAATTTGTAGAACAATTGTGTATCCATTTGTTTATACATATGTAATGGGCACTCGCAACTGTTATTGAAGCGTTCGAAAAGATGTGTTTACTTAACAATGAAAGTCATGGACAGACAAGGATTCGTAAAAATGTTCGAGGGGCTGGGCACAGAACACAAACGTCTGTAAATATCAATGAATACTATTCGGAACATTCACGCATGGTCGAATGCTATGCTAATGCTATTGCGTGTTAATGCAAGCATTTCGAATTCAACGTGAAATGAATATGAAATGAAATGATGTATTAGAAAAGCACATTAGATAGGTGTGTGTGTGTGTGCGCGTGTGTGTGTGTGTGTGCGCAACTGCGTGTTATGCGTGGCGTATACGCAATGCGGGCCTGAAAGTATGCAGCACTTTGTTTGGCTTCAATTTCCGTAATGAAAATGAAAGTAAAGCATGTTAGATATATATAGACATAATATGTACAGTAAAGCCTCCTTTGGGAAAAACATTTGCACGTGCTGCTTAAAGATTTGCCGCCTTGGCTTGGCTTGATTTAAAGAAGCAGCTTGAGTCGGAGCAAAGTGTCCGTTAGTTGAAGCTTCCACTGTACTTTTGCAGTTGTTATCCTTTTCGGTGGGCTAATTATAATGTATGTAAATGAAAAACAATTTCACTAATACGTTTGGCATTACGTTTACTGCGACGCCCATTAATAATCCAAAAACTTTGATTTATTGCAGCCGCAGGCCACAAAAACAACAACAACAACAATAATTAACGACAACGCGCCCGAAACGGACGCAAAATAAACACAAAATTAAATAAGAAACAGAAAGCAAGAGAAAAGCAAAGGAAAAAAGCGCAACAAGAGGCGCAAATGCTTTGGCAATTAAGCCAAAAATTGTTAACAAAATGCGCAATGCATCAAATTCAACAACAACCAGCAGCAACAACAACAACGACAACAACAACAAGACGAACTGAACTTTGGACGCGCAGGACGGCGACGACAGGTGGCAGTTGGGCGGCCCGCAGCGCCGTCGCCGTCTCATTGAATTCATTTCAACGAATTGGCCAAAACGGCACGTAAATTGGAAAAACGAAACGTAAATTTCTAAAACGAAAAGCTGATAAAACCATAAGTAAATGTAAACACTCAACTAAAAGTTTTTCCACAACCGAAATCAACGACTGTCGTTTCTAGCTTTTTATTGATTTTATATAAAATATAAAAACCACAAAAGCAACAACAACAACAACAACAACAACAAATGACATTGAACAGCGGCAAGGGAAATAAACAAAAAACAAAAGCAAACGCAATGTGAATAATTTTACTCAATTGTAGCACGAAACAATAAGAACAAAAAAAAAATATATATATATATATATATACATATATAGATAAGCACCTTTCACCTCTGATGATTCAAGACAACGCGCACACACACACACACACAGACACAGCGCCACACACAAAAAGCCCATAAAAGTGTGCTATAAAAATAAAAACGCATAAATTCAAACATATAAACAACGACAAAAAAGGCCAACTAAAGTTCAAGTTACAGTTGAAACAAACGCAAAAACACACAAATTAGCCGCAGGTGACAACAACAACAACAACAACAACAATTACAACAATTACAATGCCTAATTGGCCAGGACAATAGGATAAAGCGAAACAACGAGAAGGCAACAACTGAAAGCAGCAAAACGACAAAAAGCAAGACTGATTTTTATGTTTTAGTTAGCTTTTTATTCAAACAAACCCACAAACTAAAAGCTACAAAATAGAACTAGACTAAAACCACAACGAATGCGAGCTACCAAGCGGAAGCCTTAGCAAATTCGCCATTTTCCAGGACAACAACAGCAACAGCAACAACAAAATTATCAACGTTCATCAACAGCAACTGAAATTGAAACTATTGAAGCAATTTGCAGCGCAATGTTTGTGTTCATTGCCGTCCTGTTGGTCAATACCTGTCTGGCTGGTGAGTATACACCCAAAGAAAATGCATATAGATCAAGTAAAAATTGGCCTAAAAACGAACTGAGTTAAAGCTGAGCTCTAGAATTTGCACCTGGTTTATTTATTAGTTCACATTTTCTTCTTTCAAACCACATTATTATATTTTCATTATATTTTGTGTATTTTATTGAGTGCGTACTTTTGAGTATGTCTAATTTTTGCGATGCGTACAATGAGTATCTATACCACAGACAAACGTATATGTTATGCGTAGCTCTGGCTGCAATTTAACATGAACACTCAACAAAATATTTAGTAGTTTTTTTTGGACGTTTCGAACCAGTTCCTCGTGTTAATGTTTGGTTCCTGAAACTGATTCATTCGTTAGTTCATGCTTTCTTATTTTCAAGAACATTACAATATTTTTATTATATTTTATGCCTAAATTCCAAAACAATTTGATCTTAAGTTAAGCATTTTAGTACTTTTATTGAATGCGTACTTTTGAGTATGTCTATTTTTTGCTATGCGTACGATGAGTATCTATGACAAAGGCATATGTTATTCAAAGCTTATCTGTGCGTAGCTCTGTCTGCCCTTTAGCTATCTCTATATCTATAATTGTACTCTTTTATAGGTACAATACCAGCTACGCCGGAAAATATAACCGTAACATTTTTAACGCCCACCGCAGTGCGTGTCTCGTGGCAAACGCAGATTGATCTAAAGGCGCATCCCATTGAGAAATACATTGTGACCTATAAGCCCACAGATGACAGGTAGGTACCTCTGGCATTATACAAATTAATTATACCCACACACAGATGCGCACACACACACACACACACACACACACACAGATACGCAGTCAAACACAAAGACAACATGCCCTTTTAAGCAGTTCAAAGAGTTGCTGCAATTATGCAAAAAGGCGTCGCTGGCTTTACAATATTTTATGCAATTGACAGGCTCAAAGTTTTGTGTCTGTGTGTGTACTTTGTGTGTGTTTGTTTGAGTTTGTGTGTGTGTGCGTGTGTGTGTGTGTGTGTGCGTGCTATGGCCCTGAGCTAAATAACGACTCGAGTTAAGGGCTCGCGCTGGAGGGGAGTTCAGGCCACAACAGCAAATACAAAGTTAAAGCCAAAATGACCGCGTCTAAAGGCAAAGCCCAAAAAGAAAAACAAAAGCCGCGTGTACTTGAAGTTTTCCAAGTTATTGTACACTGAGCGAAAATTTCAATGAATTTTAAAATAATGTAAATACCAAAACAAAGGGTGCTATATAAATAACTTGATAAGAATTTATTGTTTGGAAGAAAGGTAAATTATTTTAAATGTGCGACGGGCAAGGCCGGGTTATACTCGCTGTAATAGACATATGTCAAAATTTCCCACCCCCATAACTCGGTCAAATCTCATCTGATTTTCACAAGGTTTGGCTCTTTGTTCATGGCTTGGCCTCTAGATCAATCGTTCATCTAAATCTGTCAACATTATTTTTGGTCGAAATTCATGTAATAATGGTACTCTCAAATATCCTATATATGTAGACGTAGGTCTAAATTTCCCACCCCCATAACTCGGTCAAATCTCATCCGATTTTCACGAGGTTTGGCATTTTGTTCATGGTTTGGCCTCTAGATCAATCGTGCACCTAAATCTGGCAACATTATTTCTGATCGAAAATCATGGAATAATGGTACCCTCAAATATACTATATGGACACATGTCAAAATTTCCCACTCCCATAACTCGGTCAAATCTCATCCGATTTTCACAAAGTTTGGCATTTTGTTCATGGTTTGCCCTTTAGATCAATCGTGCATCTAAATCTGGCAACATTTGTTTTGGTCGAAATTCATGTGAAAATTGTACCCTCAAATATCCTATGTAGACATAGGTTTAAATTTCCCACCCCCATAACTCGGTCAAATCTCATCCGATTTTCACAAAGTTTGGCATTTTGTTCATGGTTTGCCCTCAATCGTGCATCTAAATCTGGCAACATTATTTTTGGTCGAAATTCATGTAATAATGGTACCCTCAAATATCCTATATAGACACATGTCGAAATTTCCCACCCCCATAACTCGGTCAAATCTCATCCGATTTTCACGAGGTTTGGCTCTTTATTCATTGTTTGGCATCTAGATCAATCGTGCATCTAAATTTGGCAACATAATTTTTTTGTCGAAATTCATGTAATAATGGTACTCTCAAATATCCTATATATTTAGACATAGGTCAAAATTTCCCACCCCCATAACTCGGTCAAATCTCAACCGATTTTCACGAGATTTGGCATTTTGTTCATGGTTTGACCCTCAAATATCCCATATAGACATTGGTCAAAATTAGCTAAACCATATTAAATGCCCAATAAAATACTTTTATTGTCAGCTGTAAGAGAGATTGCTTTGGCATCCATTCCATTTTCTCTCAGTGTATTGAACTGCAGGCACGCGGCGAGAAAGCGTATAAACGGCTGCATAGAAGCAGGAAAGTGCGAGGAAAATGCGAGGTAGAACAAAACATGCTTGTAATTGTAATATTTTCTGTTCTAGCCGCCAGCTGCGGCTGCTCCACATTGTGCCTCCCTCTCTCCCTCTCTCTCTCTCTCTCTCTTTACTACCTTCTCCTTTTACTGCGATTTCTCTCGTCTACAAAAGAAAAGGAAAAAAAAATAGAATATCCAATTCAAGTGGCGTTGCATATTTCGAGTAGAAGTCGAACTGCGACCAGGAAGGACTCTGCTAACGACTGCAAACTAAGGACTTCCGCTTGTGCTCGAGACGTGGCTGGCTTGTGGGGATGGGGAGACGGGGGAGGGGCAGTAACGGGACACGTCAAATGTTGGAAGGACATTGGAATGCCGTGTAATAAGTTAAGTGCTTGGCTTTTGTGACTTTTTGACTGCGGCTGCAATGCCGTTAGGCAGGCTGTTGCTGTTGTCCTGCCCTGCCTCCTTTTGTCTCAGTTGTTGTTGTTGTTGTTCAAGGTGTTTTCAATTTAATAGCTGCTGTTGCGTGTGTGTGTGTGTGTGTGTGTGTTGGGTTGCATGCGCGTGTTGTCTTTTATGCCCCATGTTGTTCTTATTGTTATTGTTTCTTATTGTTTCATAAAGTTCACGCCTATATCAAAATTTTATTACGTTTCATTTCATTGTTTTTTCGTTATTGTCTTATCTACAATTCTCATGGCTGGACATTATTTATAAGTTGGTTTGTTTTTTTAATTTTTGTGTTTTTCTTTACTATCGATTTTTAGTGCTCGCACTTATTAGAGGGGGGCTACTCAGGGGGGCTGTGGATGGGGGGGGGGGTATCTTCCAGCCGTTTTTCGAGTAAAATTGTGCTGATGAATAATGTATGATTAGTACATAGACACGTTGACGATGACTCGACTCGCTGAATGGGTCTATAACCTGCTAGTAGTCCCTCCCCCAATGGGACTAGCCCCCCCCCCACACACACAAATACATTTAAATATATGTATGTGTGTATATACGCCCGTGTGCTAGACGCGTAGACAGAAATTACATATCTCTAGTTGCATGCCTTTCCTAGTGGCTTTACAAAATAGATAAATGTGTATATAACATATGTGTACACTGAGAGAAAAACCATGCTCTTAAGACTATTATAAACGTAGTTCCTGAGATAAAGAAGTGTTGAATATCCCGGATTTTTAACAAAGCTGATTGTTATACGAAAAAAAACCAACTTAAATTCAAATAGATAATTTTTATAAAGAAATTGGAATGCTCAAAAACAATTCTTAAATTTAGCACAACGATTTTTGGCCTTAAAAAGAGCTTATGGAATAAAAATATCATGCTTAAGTGCGGCAATTTCTAACTTATATATACCGCACTAGATTTTCTCCGAGTGTATGTACATATGCATATGTGTGCCATGGCCTGTCGCCTGGCAAAGGATATCTAGTTCAAATTGTCAAGCGCCATCAATAACAATAATAATTAATAACAATTACCGACCGACCATTCCGCTGCATAGATTGCTATTTTCCAATCAATACGGAAATATATTCACAATATACCATATGAACTATATGCAATTCAAATATCAAAGAATTTGTTAGCAGCATTTATTTAGCATATTTCGAGCATTTGCCAGCTGACAGCTCCTAATTACAAGCGTTACGTGGAAAAGGCCAAGAGTCAAGGCCCCGCTAAGTGTGCTACACAATTTGCACTTCCGTTTCGGGCTACTTCCACTTAACATTTTGTTTCGCTTTATTCTTTTCAATCGGTTAATTGGTTTGGATATTATCATGCATATAATTTTTGAAATTTGCATTTCAAACTAAGCTAAGCGAGCGCAGGTGGTAATTTTCCTGTCTGCCGCACAACATGACGTATACTTAATCAACTATTTTTTTTTGATTATATTTGCGCTTAAACGACACAAAAACTTTTATCAACTTAGTCAGTTAGTTTGGCATTTAGAAGCGGATAAAATCGGGGAGCGGCCACGCTTGGAGCCATTTCAAGTTTTCAGAGAGCTCTTGTTGGGTTTTTTCTTTAGTTAGCTCGGAAGTGTATGAAAATATTTAAGTTTTTTTTTACTTGTTAACTTTCACTTTTATTATTATCCTGGTTGAGAGCCCAGAGAAGGTGGTTGCAGGACTCGAACCTGTGTCCAGCCTGTGCCGTGCTTGTCAATCTAAAGTCATTTTTGTAAGCTGCTTAAAAAAATTTCCAGCAAATCGAAACAGATTTAAAATTAGTTGAATATGCGCCCCGGAGGGCAATAAAGTTTTAGCCTGATTGGACAGAAGTTTCGGGCTTAAAAAAGCACATATAATGTATATACTATATGCAACCACAACTTTTCATGCCACACACAGTGGGTGCATTTGTATGTGTGTGTGTGTGTGTTAAAGTTGTGTGTCGCAAAATTGTAGAAAATATGAGAGCTGTGCAGCTTATGCTAAAAACAAAACCAACAACATAAAACCCAAAACCCGCACAATGTTCAACATGAGTTATTAAAAATGCCAAGCAAAATGTTTTCCACACACACGTGTGTGTGTGTGTGTGTATACACATACACATATAGCGCATGTACATAGCTTGCATTTTCAATTCGGAGTTTGAGTAATGGACACAACATTTTCGAAAGGGGCCAATTGTAAGCGAGGCGCGATTGTTTATTCAACGGCGCCGGAAATCCATTGGCCTGGAACCTGAACAAAAAAAAAAAGGAGAAAGGAGAAAGGAAAAAGGCTAAATCAACTAACGGTTATTTGGGCGGATTATTGGTAAGGGAACGCAACAAAGAATCAAACACGAAATTGGGAACAATTTGAGCCCAGCTACTTTTGTGCATTGGGCCCATATGAAAATTCAATTCCCCAGCGCTAAATTCATCTGCATTGCTAATGCGAGCGACTAAACCAGAAAAACCACCAAAACGGTTTTGGTGTGCGTGCAAATTGCGGTTAGCGGTGGATCCGAACCGTTGACCTCTCTACCCCCCCCCCTCTCTCTCTCTCCCTCTCTCTCGACATTTGGTGTTAACTTACAGAAGACAAAAACTTTAGACACATATGTTGCCTTATTTGGCTGCATAAAGTTATCATAAAGCGGTCCCAAAAACAATTTTGTGGCACTTAAGTAATGCATGGGGCATATCAGCTATATAAAAACAAACGACATGCATCTTTATTTAATTTGATAGCCAGCCAGGGGAATATACAGGGTAGTGTCACGTACAAACAGACAAGTGCGGCTCGTTTTGGCAAAACTTTGCTGCATACATTTATGGAAATTATAAAGGCAACATCTGGAAATGTGACGCAACGTGTTTAGAGAAAAGAAACTAGAAGCAGATTATTAAGTCGAATCGAATGATGGGCCCAAGAGATCTGTGGGGGATACAGAGAGGCAAAGCGCATGGGAAGAAGATAATAAATCATATACGGCACGCTTTAATTAAACTAAAATTACTTAATGATTGAGCAGCTCTGACTTAAGGCGTAGTTAGTATAGAAAAGCAAAAATTGTATTTAGCAAGAACGAACAGTTCTCAACACAATGTCGAGCATTAAAAACTTTTTCTACTTACTTTTAAAGTTGTTTATAATTCCTATAAACTAAATCCCAACTTATAGTTCTTGTATATAATTATATGCATTTCCTGCTCGGACTTTTTACAAGTTTCAAACACAGAACAACCTTCAAATATGGTAAATACATATAATTATTGAAAGAATATAAAAAATATAATAAGGCAATAATAATTATACGTTAACTCAAACCAAAGAACTTTAAACTATTTGATTAGCTAAATAATTGATGGGCAAAGGACAAGTGAAAGGAAAGGATAATATGGTCAATAAAACTATGCTGTTTAATAATAAAAGTCTAGGATGTGAATTCGACTTTAAAATCAAAACGATTTCTCTGAGCTAAACTCTAAAAAAGTGTATGATAATTATATATTTAGTTTTCGTTTTTTTTCAATAGGGTATTTGCTAGTCGTTTGTAGTTTAATTATTTACACACTTGCCGCTAGTTTTTTTTGCTCTCTCTTTGTTTTTGTTATGGCTGCTGGCAACAAAAGGCGATTCCATTGGGGCCCATTGCGACGTTCCGTATGTGTGTGTGTCTGTGTGTGTGTGAGTGCATGAATGTAACTGTAACTGTATGTTATGCATGAATAATGAATCATTTGTCAGGCCGTTGTGTAGCGGCTGTAACACTGTAACAGGAGACATCGCACCAAAGGCCAGAAGTCTAGGCTTTGCCTGGCCACGCACTTGTTAGCTTAGATATATACAATATATATATGTATATATGTGTATAAGTCCAGCTATGTATATGGAGGCGTAATACGAGCTCAATTGCGGGAAAATCTAGGACATGTTTGGCTAACTGCCTGGCAAAGTGACAAAGTGAAATATTGGGCCCATGCTGTAATTACGAGCCACGGACCTGGCCTCATATTTCACGTCTGCTCGCAGCTAACCATTTATTGTAGTTTGCGCAATTAGCTGCACACACACACACATATATATATATATATATACACACACATCTTGTCACAGTTAGTTGCCGTTCGAGAGTGGTAATTGAATTAATTTAAGTTACAGGGTTGTACAGGACGTTGCCGGCAACAGCGAGGCCATTGTCCTGGACCGTCTGCTGCCCAGCACACAATATTCCCTATCTGTCACAGCCATTTGGATGGGCAAAAAATATCGCAGTCGCGGCCAGATTAAATTTCGCACTCTCGGTAAGTCCACAGCTCGAGCTTAATATATGTCATTTTCCTTATGTAATCCGTGCTTTCTCCCGCCCATAGATCTGCCCAAGAACACATCACAGCACGACTTTCCGCCGGGCATCTATGGTCGCAATGGCTCCGGCAATGGCAGCACCTTTGCCGACGATGTCACCTCCACGGCCACCAATACGCTGACGCACAGAACTGCGCGGGAGCTGCCAACGGTAAGTCCGCATCTGAATAATCTATAATCTATATAAAAGTGCATACTTAATTTCAATCTTTTAGGCATTCATAACGTTCATACCTTTATACTGTAGATAACATTTTTGTATTCCACTTGATTTTCCAGATACGTGGCGTAGAGATTGGCATTGTGCTCATCGTCCTGATGGTCTGGGCGGGCGCCATTGCGCTCTTCTTCAATCGCTGGGGCAAGATCCGTATGCTGCTGCCCTATCAGCCGGACTACAAGCACGAGCAGCTCAAGGTGCCCGGCACAGGCGTCTGCAGCGCCAGCGGCTGCAATGGCCAGCACTCGCATCAGGTAGGAATTGTATTGGAGATATTCCTCCATTCTGGGGTGGGATGATCGAGACTTTAATGGGGGCTTGTTGGGGTTAAGCGGCGCAACTCGCTGGGCTAAAGGGGTTAATTATTATGTAATTTGTTTAATGAGCGCGAATTGAACTTTAACTATGTTTCATTTCTGTTACGCTTTATTTATAGAACCTACACCCCGATTTCTTTGTCAAGGTATTCAAAAAATATTTAATTTCTCAATTACTTACTGCAAACGAACAATATATTTTAGTTTTTGTTTTGCATTTCATTAGCTTTCTGCAAATAAAAGTCAAGTAAATACTATTTGAATTTTAATGAAACAATTTGCACAATTTTCTTCAACCAGTGCACACAGCCCGCCCCGCAGCCCCCGCTCTATCGAAAACCATTTCTATCTCTTTAAAAACTCTCTCTTTGGGGGTATATATTGTATATAGTTGTCTGTTTCAGCGCTATGTCAGATATTATTCGGATATCTGGACGATATGCCAGAATAATTTCATTTTCTATAGCATACTTTTGTGCTAACTGAATTACTTCGGGTTCAGAATAGTTTCCGTCTGCATTATAACTAATTTCGGGCTACGTAAGATTCTATTAGCTAACGCTTTAACTTTTCTACTTAACTATAATTTGCTAAAGAACAAAGCTTTTTCTAGTTTTCTATGATTTCGCTTTGCCTCATTTTGTAGAACTTCAACATGATACTCTATCAAAAACTGACGCTCTCTGGAAGTTTTTGTTAGAGTACAAACGCTTCGGTGCGCACCGAAGATATTTTTTATCGCCTTCTTCTTCTTCTTAGAAACGTACTTCAACTTTCTCCAAGCCAATTTCCATATACATATAGTCACATTTAGAACTGCACCCAGGCGGTTGACCCAACCAGTTCCATTGATCCATCGATCCATTGATCCATTTGTATATGTTTGATGGTTTCGAGCATGGAAACATCTAAAAAAAAAAAAATTAAACCATTTTCAAGACAACCCCCATCTGCATTTCCTATACATATTTCGTAATTAGTTTAGCGGTTTTGGTTATTAGCTTTTGTTGAGCTTTGTTGAGGTGTCGAGCTTTCAATAAAAATCACTGACAAAAGTTCCTTAATTCCACCCCAAAAATCGCTGTCGCCTGCTCTTGCTCTCGCCCGCTGCCGCTCTCTCTTTCTCTCTCTCTCTCTCTCTTCTCTTTCTCTCTCTCTCTATTTCTCGTGTTTATCGCTGCACTCAGTGCTTGCCCCGCTGCGAGGGCTGCGGCATCTTTGATCGCTGCTTTCAGTATCCGCGCCGGGAGCTGGAGCGCGATTGCGGCTGCCAGTTTGCGCTGCTGCACAAGGCGGACGTGGAGAGCTAGCAACCAGTGCATCGTGAACCGGTCACGCCCACAGCGGCCGTTAGCCATAGCCATGGCACGCCCATCAATACCTATGTGCGCGGACCCAGCGTCGACAATCAGTCCATTGTGGGCGCCCATGTGCTGGATCATGTGGATAGCATAGATAGCGCTGTGCCCGATAGGGATGCGGATGTGAATACAGATACGGATGCCAGAGATAACGGCTGCCCGCCAGCCGAGGATGAGCAGCTGCTGCAACGAGAGCCGCCGCCGCCGCCGCCGCAGCGCCTGCTGCCCCTCTCGGTCAACAGCCATGCCAAGCAGCGTCGGTTTGCGCAACAGCGCAGCATACTAAAGAACTCGCAGGAGCGCACCTTTGTCGAGGAGAACGAGGTGCTCGAGGCCAAGAAGCAATTGATATTGCGCCGACGGCGCCTCTTCAGCCACTATCGGCAATACGATCAGTGGCGACGGCGACAGTTCAGCTATGATCCCAGTTACTTTCGCCCGCCTCCGTTGCCGTCTAGACCGTTGGCATATGCTGATTACGGCACAGCTGCCGTCGGCAATGCCGGTGTCGGCATCAACATTGGCGCACCACTCATCGGATCTGGAGTCGGCAGCTCCACATCTGCGGCGGCCAATGTTGGACGCCGGCGTCGACAGTACCGGCGACAGTATTCGTGCGCCGATCGCAGCCGGGATGGATCGCGCGAGAGTCGCGGCTCGTCCACGCTGCAGCTGCAGAAATATCACAGCATGGTCGCCAGCGATACCATACACACCGAATCGTCCATGCTCAATCACAGCAACTACAGTGAACCGGCCAGCGTAAGTGCTTTTCGAAACGCCAACCGAAAAACGAAAAACGAGAAACGAAAACCGAATCGAACGTTCGCTTGTTCATTTTGTGCGATCGTTCGTTCATTCGTTCGTTCATTCTTTCGTTAAGTTCGTTCGTTTCGCTCGCTTATCGATTCCGATAATTGCACCAAACGCCATGCACTTTCGTGTTGTTGTACATTGGGCACGTTAATCGTTAATCGTTTATCGTTAAACCGTATACCGTTTGATCGCCCGCCGTTTGCAGCGTTGAAAAATATTTTAGAGCACCAAATACAAATACGCACCTAAACACAATTTACACCTTGTACAGTTAGAGAGTCAATTCTAGACTCGCGCTTCACCAGAGCACAGCCAGAACACAGCCGACAAATTCAAATTCACACTCAGTTTACGTATCGCTTTTGTAGTTTTGTGCAGGTTGCTTTACGCTTTTCGCTTGCCGTTGTTGTTGTTGTTGTTAATCGCCTGAAGAGGACATTTACTTGCATAGAGCTTAGTAAATTGTTGCGGCAACATTAAAGCCCTTAACTCCTTCGATATAGAAATTGTGCGTGTGTGTGTGTGTAATGTCTGACATTTCTTCCACCTCTCTTTGGGCCTCTTTCCTTATCTGTTCTTTCTCTTCTCTCTTTCTCTATTTCAATATTGCATTGAGAATACAGTTCGACAGCAGTGAATGTGGCGGCACCTTTGCTCACCCACCGTTGCACTGCAATAGCCGCGTAAGGAACTCATCGCAAAGACTCCAAAATGTTGGCTCATTATTCAATGCCTTACTAATGATCTCTATCTTACAGCACATCCACATGCTCGCGGAGGAGCGTTCCACATCGATCTCAGAGCGCTGCACACGCAGTCGCATCAATTCGGCCATATTCGTCTCGTCGGAGGGTCGCGGATTCGATTCCATTGAGTTCCTGCGGCGCCACGGCTCACAGAGTGTGCTCTGTCGCAAGGCCAAGAGTGCCGAGAATATTACCGACAATGGACGCAGGGTAAGTACTCGTTATACAGCACACAAGCAGAGAATTAATATTTGGCTTGCAGAAGAGTCTGCGTCCGTGGCGCACAGATGATGACTCCGTCCAGCAGCAGCAGCAAAACTCCTCCCAGGACATTGAAATGAAAGAGTGCGGCGGCAACGCTGGTGAGCTGCTAACGCTGCCCGTGCTCCACGACGCCAAGCATCCGAAAACAGCTGTGACTAGTTTGCTGGCGCGTGCCTCTGCTATTACCACGGCCAATGTCATAGTAGGCAGCATTTCACTGGAGGCACCACCGCCGTATATGCAAGACGATGACACCAACTCTATATCGGCGTTGATCCACAGCGATGCCTCGGCTATTGTGCACGACTCACAGGATTCTGCAGAAACAGTCGAGGAACTGGTGCATGTGCCGCTGCTGGCCAGCGCAACGGCCACGTCCTCAATTTCTGCCGCCTCCACGCCCAGCATTGCCATAGAGGCCAAGCCGCGTGTGCTAGTGCATCAGCGCTCATCGACGGCCTCCTCATCGCCGCACAGTAGCCCCAAAAATCTGAGCCTCGGCCTCAAGATAATCAAGCCCAAGATTGGTGCCGTGCCAATGGTTTCCGTGTCGGGACCATCGCCGCCTATTGAGAAGCCGCCGCTGGCGGAATGCTTGTAACAAATGGCAGCCGAAACATTTATCTAAGCGCACTCACTCAAGGCAACTGGATACCCAGTCCCAATCACAGAAGAAGCACCAGACACAGGAAAACCCACACAAACTTACCCACACAAACTTACCCACACACACACACACACGACGCCCAATCCTTGACTCAGATGGAAAGGTAGTTAGAAGTATGCCAGCTGCTCAAATAAGTGTTTCGGTAAAGCTGGGGAGGATTAATACGCCTCTTCAGGCAGTAGAAGTAGATGTAGATGTAGGAGTAAATATAGAGCGTAGGGCGTAGGTATAGTTATTGTACCAAAACCAAATAGAGGGCATCGACATATTGCAAGAAAGCTTTGTATATTCAACAATGACTGAAGTATACACATATGAACATTAAAAAACTATAGACGATGTTTATAAGGCGTTATAAACACACACAACTGATAAATCAGCTTTAACGACAAACAAGTAAACTATCAGGCTTTAATATTATGATGAATTTCTGGTTTAACCCTAGACATAGGCAGACTAACAACCTGTTGATGAAGTTATATACTCCTAATTGTTCTCCTATACCGATATATACCTATAATATATACATATACACACACATATTAATAGTTATAGCCAAACCTAGGGCACTCTACACATGTTTATATACATATATACACCTCTATAAGTATCTATTTTCACTAACAGCCTATACACGTATACCCTGAAAATAGTCGAAATACCCACTAAATAGCTTGTAGGCACAAATATATTGAACCTAGTCGAAAATGTTACTTACTTACTTACTAGCTAACATATCAAATACCCACGACCAAAAACGAAACGTTGAAACTGTAAACTAGTCTATAAATTTAAATTCCTATAATGATATTGTAATTATTGTCAAGTAAGAAAGTGCCCAGGATGAGTTCTAAGTGTTTTTAAAACTACTTGTACTTGTACGTTTATGTATAGATGTCATTTTAAAATATATATACTCCTTTATAGTTATAGCTATAGATATATATATAGGTGTATGTACGAACTCCTTATGTATCCTTTTAGTGTCTAAGCATGCATTTTCAAACCGTTTCACTTGATGTACCTACACAAACATATATGTTAGTTATATCAATTATAGAACTGATGGCAGCGCAGAAACCATTTGCTCTCTTCTCTAGGTAGTTCTTTACCCTGTAGTTATGTTACTTAAATTCTCTGAGCAATACTTGCTTGAATAATCCCCTACTAATACTATTTAACTTAAACTATACACTCTGTTTAAACAATTCTTATGTATATACACGCGCACTCTACCAAATAAGCTCTTAAACCCACTTTTAATACAATACGAACTCCATACGCAACTATGAGTAAACATTTCAAAACTGGATTATCGAATGGAAGACGAAATGTTGTTATTAAGGAATTGTCAATTTATGGTCCAAAGCTACAATAAAAAACATGAAACAAATACCATTTGAATGGGTAAGAATTAAGCTTAACTAAGTTATAGTTGGTCTACGTTCAATTCGCGATTAAATAAAATATATATGGATGTGTATTTTTTGAAATCAAATAAACGAATTACCTAATTAAAATGTGATTTTCAAGAAATTTACGGATTCAACTAACACATATAATTTTAAAATATTTTGTATACATTTATTTTTATTTATAAGGCATATTTTCAACCAGATCTTTTTGGTTTATTTGCAGATTACATTTTCATTGCTGCACCTTTCAAAGATCACACAATGATTGCCCTGATCATAGTAGCTGCGTCTAAGCACAACTTGTTCCACTTGCGACACCAAACGCTCCAGTTCCTGCTCCTCGAAGACGTGGTAGTAGCGCAGAAATGTTGTGCGCTGCTCGTCTTTGGTTTTCCAGGGCACATAGACATCCTGCTGCTGGAACTCGGTGCGATTTGTGTGCACCGGCAGCGACACAGGCACCTGTAGCTGCTGTTGATCCAGCTCCATGCTTTCCAATTGCTGTGCGAGCTTCTGGCGCTGCGCCTGCTCTGTGGTGCGCTGCTTGTTGACGGCTTTGTTCTGCCGCAAGTAGGCTGATTTGTTGTCGTTCCGTCGCTGATCCTTCGCCCAGACATAGACGAGCGCACGACCGCCTGGAAGCAGCACACGGGCCATCTCACGCAGCGCTGTCAGCCGTCGCTCCCTGCTGGCCAGATGATGTATGACCGCAATGCTGACGCAGCCATCAATGCTGCTGCTGCGCACCGGCAGCTGCAGACAATCGCAACGAAAGACGTTTCGGCCTCGCGCATTGCTAACGCCCAGCAAACCCAGCGAACGATCGCAGCCGATGTCCAGCAATTGGGGATTACAGCCGAGATATTTGCCATTGCCACAGCCCACGTCCAGCAGCACCGACTGTGGCTCAAAGCTGTTCAGGAACTCGGCAACTTGCGGCCAGGGAGTGTGACGCGTATCGCTAAAATGATCCGCAATCTTGTCATAAACTTCATGCACATTTTGCTGCTCCAGGTGACTTGCATGCGTGGCCAGCTCGTCAGTCACTGCCTGTGGAGCTGTCGTCTGACGCGTATCACAGAGCGTGGGATATTGGCAATCGCAGGGTCCTCGGCGCAATCGCCTAAAGGTGAGTGAAGTTCGTTTAGTGCGCGACTGCGTCGTCAGGCTGCCGGCTGGCGTGGGTATGACATCAATGTGTTTGGGCTTGATGCCGTGCGTCCAATCATATCGCGATTCGCCGGACATGACTAGGAGCGAACGGCGTGGCAACAACACGTGCACAAGCTCCTGACCGCGACGAAAGTCCATGACCACATCAGATTGCAGCGAGAGCGAGAGTATGGGATCTACGAAAGCGCTGTGTGTGTCCACATGCGGTGGTATGCCCTGTCCGGGATCATACTCATTGACAGTCAGCTGATCGGGCGTATCAAGCGCTGGCGCTTCGGTGCAGGCCAAGCGCTGCCACAAGAAATCACATGCAGTCGGAATGGGCTGTTCCAGGGGTTGCAGCGGATCCACATTATTGCTGCCGTAAAGAAACTCATAGCCAAAGTGCTTGACATGCCTGTGCTTCAGCGTAGTGTCCGCCGTGCAGGCAGAAGCAGGGCCAACAACAGCAACTGCCTGGAGCAGAGCTGTTTCCTCCGCTTCACTGACAAAATTGGGCAGCAGCACAAGACCGCTGGGCAGCGTCTTTTGCCAACCGTTTTCTTCTACATCCTTGGGCAATTGCAACACGTAACTGAGGTAGGCAACGGCGCCCTGCTGACCAATGGTCGCCAGATTGTGCATGCCCTGGTACACAAGCTGAGAGTCCTCCAATGTGGTGCACATCAGAAAACAATACGATTTCGAGGGCAGCATCAGCACCTGCGAAACTTGGCCGCCTGTTGCGGCAGCCGCAGCCAGCAGCGCTTCTTCGGTGAGCCCATTGCTCAGTCCCACGTTGAGTATGGCCAGGTAGAGCGTAGGTGAGTCACTTTGAGACACATTACAGTCAGCTTTTATAATTGCCAGACAGCGTCGTTGCTTTTTCTCCGCCTTTTTGGCCTTGTTTACCTTTTGCTCAACGTGCATCTCGCCAAGTGTGTGCACAATTGCCTAAAAAATACCAAAAATCTTGAATGTGTGTACACACTAGCACGGTCGTACATTCACCTGGAGGCAGATCAGAGCATTTCCAAGTAAAGCATTTGCATCTGTTTTGTATGGAATTGTTTGCTTTTCAGCGCACTAACAATATATTTAAAAATATTTATGTTGATATACACTTAAATCCGAGACTTCTTTGAATCGCTGCATATACAGTCAATTAGAATTGCATATGTTCACATCTAACTTAATAATAATAGTGCTTAAATTCTACCAGACTCTATCAATCATACTATTATCCTGCGGCTTCTGATTCATCGTTGTCAGCTGCTGATGATAGTTGCGCATCTGATTGCTGCGACGTGGCTGCGCCAAATACTCGAACATGCTCTGCAAATGCTGCGAAAGCATTTTGCTTAGATCACTGGGCATGGGATCAGTCCAGAAGAAGTCATGATTCAGTGCTGTATCCGCATCGATGCGTTTCTTTGGATCCAGCGTCAATAGTTTGTCTAGCAAATCGCAGCCAGTAGGATCCTTAACATACGGACGTAGACGCTCCTTGACGCGTCGCTTCTGATTCTTTGGCAACTCAATGGATTTGTACAGTTCAAGTTCTTCGACGCCCGGCCAAACGTCTGGCGTAAATGAGCCGCACAATTGTGAGATGAAGGTCAGCTGCTGCTGCTCTGTGTTGCCCTGCATGATGGGCGAACGTGTCCACATTTCGGCCATAATGCAGCCAGCGCCCCACATATCCACTGGCGGACCGTAGTTGCGGTCACCGAGCAGCAGCTCTGGTGGACGATACCACAAAGTAACCACACGATTTGTATAACGATTTTTGCAATCGTTCTTTGGAATGCTAAATGCACGGGCCAAACCAAAATCGGCCAACTTTAAAATGCCATGTTTTGTGATCAGCACATTGGCAGCTTTCATGTCGCGGTGCAGAATCTGTTCGTAAATATCGATTGGGTCAAAGTTTAAAAGAGCTCTTCGATTTATATAGTTTACCTTGTTGCTGTGTATGTAGTAGAGGCCATTGAGCAGTTGCTGCATCACTTTCTTGATCTCGCCCAGACTGAATTTGACATTCATATTGGACAGTAGACCGGCCAAATCGTGCTCACAGAAATCAAAGACCAAATAGAAAGTGGATCTATAGCCGTTGTGGACTGTCGCCTTGGTGCGGCAGATCTCAATGAGATTGACGACATTCTCGTGCTTCAGCAGCTGCAAGATGCGTATCTCGCGCAGGGCCGTTATGGGAAACTGTAGATGCATGGTAAAACTGTAGTTAATGAGGCCAGATTGCAGTTGGAACAGTCTGGACTTACGCCTTCCTTTTCATTGTCCATGAGCACCTTCTTCATGGCCACAAACTTTTTGTTGCTCTTCTTTTCGCGTGCCTTGAACACCTCGCTGCCGCGTAAACAAAAGCAGTTGTTAGTGCAACATATTTTACTTGGATACATCTGACATATGTCCCTGCCACTCACCCAAATGTGCCCTGACCTATTTTGGCCACTTTCTCATATTTACTGCTTTCGTCGCAGTAGGGAAAATCGTAGTCCTCGATATACTTTTGTTTCTCCATTAGAGACATAGTACGTGACGAGCTACCTGATGAAACGCCTGGCGTTGTTGACGCTTGTGGTAGCATATGTGACATGTGCGCCATTGTCAAATATTACAAATCCAATTTAAAATAAAATTAAATATCTTAAATTTCACAATTGTCGCAATATCTGGTCACAAAAAAACACAACACTCACAAAATAAAGCAACACCTGGTGCTGCATTTTCGCTTGCTTTGCCATGGTGTGTGCACACTGTTTAGGGTCAGCTGTGCCGCAATAATTCAATTGCCGTATATATGTGCACACTGGCCAAGTGATATAACCTCTAGCAGCGAAACGCATTTGGATGCAACATTAAAGTTATTATTTATGAATAAACTATTAAATATAGTGCACGCCGTGCCGCGCCAATTTGTGCGTGACTATGCGTTTAAGTCAGATCTGAAAATCAAATGGGTGCGACCGGAAAAGATATCGTGCATCAAGCCGGAGAAGAGCGGCGATTTGGCCCAGCTGCCACCGCTGAATCCCAATGAGATTCTGCCGGAATACAAGGACTCCAAGGAGCTGGCAAAGTAATTTTTGTTTTTCTCACCTGCTGGAAGTTCTATCAATTTAAATTGCAATTTCTTTTCAGTGCCGACGAAACGGTCAAATCAATGTTTATGCTGAGCAACAATCGGAATAATCTGACGACGCGTTATTATCGTGACCAAATGGTCAAGGAGGTGCAGCGTCATGAACAGGACTATGGCTCCATGGAAGCGAAACGTAAGTACAAGTTAATTTTCATAAAACTTATGGGCAAAACAAACAGAAATATCATTCCTTGCCTGTCACTCCGCTTAAAGCTTGCATTCTGAGAGAGATGACAGAAGCTAGATCCATCATATTTGGTGCTTAGGTCTCCATATACTATAGCTCTCTTTTATATTGCCTGCTCAATAAACAGTGGCCAAAATGACTGCAGTCATACGGCGTTATCAAGCGCACATGGAGGTGCATCCACGCGACAAGATGATCAAAGTGCGACTAAAGGAGCTGATCGACAAGCGTAAAAAGTTTCTGAAATACCTGAGACGCTGGGATTATCCGCGCTTCGAATGGATTTTGGAGAAGCTGGAGTTGGTCTATAAGCCACCGCCAGCGCATTTCCATTGGGTAACGCGCAAGGAATCGCTGCAGAAGCTAACAGACATCTACTGCGAGAAAATCAAGGAGGAGCGTCTGGAAGCCTATCACAAAGAGCTGCAGGCGCAACAAATACCCTTTCTGGAGGATGCCATTAAGAAAATGCTATTTGTGCGACAGGAGCAGATTGACTGCGATGTGCCCGTGACCGTAACGGAGCAGCAAATCGAGGATGCGCGCAAGGAACTGGCAGAGCTGAAGGAGCTGCGCGACGCAGCAGCCGCCGCTACACAGAAACAATCGGATGAAACCTTCCATTAATTATTTAAAGGCTGCCGAGCAATAAAATCAGCTAATGACACATTCTTAAATTATTTGATTTTATTGATTTTCTTATGCGGCGTAGAGTTCAATACATGTCATGGGCAAATGGCGCAGGCTTAGAAAAATAAATAAACATTCGTTCTTCGTTTTTTGAAATAAAGAAAAACAAAACAAGATGATAGCATGATCTCTCCAAACGGAGATTATAATTGATGAAAGTCTAGCGCCGAACGGGTGAACGGGAACGTGTGTCGGATCGCTTCTTGTCACGCTTGCCATTGGAAGCGTGGCTGCTGCTGCTGGAGCTGCTTGATGTCGAGCTTGATGACGAGTCGCTGGAACTGGACGAGCTTGATGAGGATGATGAGGAAATGGACGAGGTGGAGGCACGTGATGCTCTTTTACTGCTGGCTGTTGCTGGCGCTGTCTTCTCCTTGCTGCTGCTGTTGCTATTCCCATTGTCCGTCTCCCTGCTCTTCACATTGCTTGAGGTCACTTCGTTGTCGCCCCACAAATCGTATTTGGACAAATCGCCATCGTCATCCTCATCATCCTCCTCCTCCTCGTCCCCTTCGATAACACTGCGACGAGCGCGTTTCGCATCATCTCTGCCGCGCCCATCATCATCGCTGCGTTCACTGCCGCCTCTGTCATTATTTTTACGTTTCTTGCGGCGCCCAAATTCATCATATTCGCTGTCTGATTCCTCGCGCTCCTTGTACTCCACTACGCCACGATCATTATAACCGCCGCCAAAGCCTGCAAATGAATTAAGCGATGAGATAGTAACTAGACAAGGATTGATAGCCAGCTGTACGCACCTGTGCGCTCCTCGACATCCGTGAATTTGGGCGCATTACACATGTTGCAAGTCTGGCGTCGCGCCCAGTTTACGTTGGCACACTTGCTGCACTGCCAGTCCTCGGCGCTGAACAGGCCGCGCGACTTGTCCGCGGCTACTTTGCCAATCTCTGTGCCCAGTTTCTTTTTGGAGGAGCTGCTGCTGCTGCCGCCGCTGCTGCCATTGCCTCGATCTCGATCCCTGTCCTTGTCTGGCTTTTCATTGTTGCTAATTTCGCGTTCGCGGTCGCATTTATTGCATTGCAGGCGACGCGCAAAGTTCAAATGACGACAGCTGCAACACAGACACACGCACAAATGCCGCGCGCCAATGCGAGCGGATGGAGGAAGAATAAGAGTAACAAAACAACAATTTATTGTATTTGTCTGTTAGTTTAAGTGGGAGAGGGGGTGAATGCAGTTGTTGTTGTGCCGGATGCAGGACACTCAAATCCTGCGCCATAGATCTCTACGCTTGTAGCTTTACGCGCACTCACTCAATATCTGGGCAAATCCAATCGCCAGCCGAGACGCTGACGCCGCCGCCGCTGCCGCCAGTGCTGCCGCCACCACCACCAACACCCCCACAATTCGACATTTGAAGCTGGTTGTGTGGCCTCTGGCTTTTGCCGGTATGCTGCTATGAATAATCCTCGGAAATGCTGGCCAGCCTAGCAATTGACATTTAAAACAATTTTATACAATTTCTGTATATGAATATTTTTCCGGTTTGGTTTTTTTTTTTTTTTGCAAATAAATTTGTGTAGCGTTGCTAGTAGGGTTGAAATGCTTGCCAGATGTGGCCAGACTGGCACAGCTAAGGTGTTGCCATTTAAATGTGTGTTGCGGTTTGACAAGTCTGGCAAGGCCGACACGACAACTAAACATGCAAATTGTATTTGTTTACGCGCAATTTATGTTTTTATTAAGCAAAATATCTAAATTTGTTATGAGAAAATGTGTCCCATAAGCCTTACACTAACAAAGACATGGCTGCATTTACTTTTAGAGTTTTATTTTCTTAAGCATATAAAACAATAGCCGCTCCAAAAAGTAAACAACTGATTTTACTGTTGTCGTTGAATTTATAAAAGTTAGACTAACGCATAACCAGCAGCTAAATTGGGAATTGTCGGTGCGCGCCACCAGAAACACACACACACACAATCATATGATGCTAGCGGATTGCTTTACTTCTTGCCGGTACCGATCTTGGCCTTGGCGGTACCACGGACCTTCTTCATTCTGTTGCGACGTTCCTTGCGCTGCTTGCGTGTCTGCTTCTTCTGTTCGAAGAGGCCGTGGCGAGCCAGACGGTATTTGGGCTCGAACTTCTTGGCAAAGTCCAGGGTGTCGTAGATGAGAGCAAAGCCCGTGGAACGGCCACCGCCAAAGTTTGTGCGGAAACCGAATGCAAAGACAACATCGGGTGTCACCTTGTACATGGCGGCGAGCTTCTCGCGAATCTCCGTCTTGTTGACCGACGAGAGTCCCGGGTGGAGCACATCGCAGACCATTTGTTTCCTGGCAAGCAGACGGTTGGTCATGAACTTGCGGGTGCGGATTGTAGCAGTTGTACCTGTCGACATTTTGACGGAGCTGCAAAATACACACAAATTAGACAAGGATTTTATACACCAAATTGCAGCTTGTCACACAGTTCACAGGTTTCTGTTGTTTCTGTTTTTACTACGAAATCAACATAACCTCAATGCACTAGCTGCTCCGCTGAGCAACTCGAGACTCCACGTGTGACACGCTGCGCTCGCCACACGTTTAAACACGCTTTAATCGGCCTGCATTCATATGCAGCGGCATTCACACATTGAACATCACACTTTAAATACGGTTTTGACCAAATTAAAACAATTATTACCTTTTAAACCACTCAAAAAGGTTTTAAACACGTCTGCTGTGCGAACGCGATTCTTTAGAAAGGAAGATGGCCACCATCGTTTCCCAAAGACTTGGCAGCACTTTTTTTGACAGAGTTGTATCGAACGTTTAACTATCGTTCTCACTGCAGCCCTGTGTATGGCGCACATTCAAATCGATTAAATCGTTTCATTTTAAACATATTTGTTGCTCTATTAGTTCTCATTGGGATTTATTAATTTTCAACTAAAATCTAACTTAACTTTGATAATTTTGCATCGTTACGTTTTCTTTGCAGGGCATACACTACTCCGAAGTAGACGGCTACCAAAACGGCGCATATAACAATCGCCAAACCAAAGTAAAAAACAAACAAATCAAATAAATGCAAATGATTCGACGCAATATCTATGCCGCGTGTTCTGATCGCAGCGCCGCCCTTATGCCGCACCACATAGTTCACCCAGAACATGGCGTTGGCCAAGGCGCCCAACGGTCTATCCCGGAACTCGCTGGACACCTCGCGAATGGCATGCTGATAGTGCTGTTGCGTCGTGAGCTCGTCCAGTGCCCAGTCGAGAGCGGCTTTGGTGAAGTTGCTCTGATCCAGCTGCAGGCCGACGCCCAGGCCAACAGCCAACTGCATGTTCTTGCGTTCATTCTGGAAGCTGGGCAAACCCAGCATGGGCACATGACGCATAATGCCCTCCTGCAGGCTCAACAGATCTCCATTCATAATAAATGCGCGCACACGCGGATGCGCCAAAATGTCAATCTGTGGCACTCCGTGCTGTATCATCACATTTTTGGGCAGACCCTCCAGCGTCGTCACATCGTGGCAGGTCCAAATGAAACGCTCCTTCCGCCCCCCAATAAACTCAAAGAGTATGCGCAGCTTCTCTTTGGGCAGCTGACCGCAGAGCTGTTCATTGCCCAGCTGCATGTAGATGATGCCGTCCCGAGACTCCTCCGCATAGCGCTTCACATTCCAGGGCAATTCGCGCGGTCCGCGTATGTGCAGTCCACCAGCGGGCACAATTTGCTGCACCAACGGGCGTGGCGTCCACAGGGGCACATGAGTATTCAGCAGCAACAAAGCCAAATGATGTGCCTGAAGTTCCGGCACATTGGCTGCAACTGCAAATCGAATTTAAATACGCTAAAATTTAACATTCAAAATAAGCGCAAACGATAGGCAGCACAGTGAAATCGATAAGTGTTGCAGCACAGTTAAATCGATAAGTGTTGCGGACAGTGCTGCCACATCTTGGAGAACAGTTTTGTCATTCACAGTTAATTGTGCCGCCAAGCCGAATAGGCATAAAACTTACTTTTAAAATGTTTGTGCATTAATTGCTCCTGTGCCGCATAGTGTTCCTTGTGAAATTGTTTGCGTCGCGAAATACATTCGCGTATAATGGCCAAGCGCGCCGAGAAACCCAGCTCCGGCGTATACGCCTCAAAATCGATGGGTGAACAGGCGACGGGCACCAACGCCTCCTGCACCGCATTCATATAATTGCCGAAATCCGTGCTAACAATGCCGATGGTGGGCTTATTGTGCTTATAGCCCAACGCCAGCAGCGCCTCCGTGTAAAAATAGTCGACAATAATCACATCGAAGTCAAACTCGGCGCTGGGCAGCTGCAGCAAAGCCTGCAACGTGGGCTGCGCCAGAAAGTGTTCCAAAGCCTGCGCGCCGACCTGGGCCAAGGAGCTGCGCAGCTCGCTGTCCGACAAGCGGGCCAAGTCCTCCAGGCTGCCGCCAGCTGCTGCATGCTGTTGCACTACGGCAAGTCAAAAGTTAATCTAAGTTTTTGTTCTTATTAAATTCAGTTCATTCCACTTACAGTTGCTCCAGAAGTCATATTCCGGCGCGACGACAGTCTCTGCCACGCGCTCCAGGCGCTCGCCCAGCCCGTGGCTGCCGTAAACAGTTACCTGGCATGAAATGTGAACTTTAGTTATTCCTAGAGGCTGCTGCCTGGCATTATTTACTCACATTGTGCTCCCGGCCGGCCAGCTCGGCGACCAGGGTGCGCATCACAGCAAAGTGACTTTCGCTGGCATGTGGAAACAGGACGAGTATCTTGGCAGCGCGACAATTGTTGCCCAGCAGCAGCAGCAGCAGGCAGAGCGTGATTGGGCAGATTAATCCTTTATGATGCTGCTGAGAGGAGGATAGATATGTATAGATATTCGGGTGAGCTCCCAACTTTTGAATACTTCTCCTATTGGAGACGTCTTTATTAGAGACTAAGATATGCAAATTTGTAGCTCGCCTTGATCTTCTGCTCTTGGCCTCGTTTTCTTAAAGTTCTAACTTTTATGTTTGCTGCTGTAAAAGATGTTGGACCCTTTAATGAGGCTCACCTCTCACCTCAGCTGGCAATCAACAGATCTCCGCTTCTGCCTGGCTTTTCTCTGTTGCTCATGATAAAACCAATTTGTTTGGTTCCTCATGATTATACCAATTTGTTTGTTTCAATCTGAACAAACTTTCCTTTCTTTTATTATATGTTTTGTCAATGATTTCATCTGGCGAACGCTTGTATGTGTATCTTTTGCAGCCCATTAAAAAGCAGATATATAATTTACATATATGCACACATATTTTCTGAATGGATTTCGTAGTTCAGTTTTTATTTTGGACGTTTTGATTGGTACACATCATCGGCAACAACAAACTTTCTCAGCTTCTCAGCTTGTTCGCTTATCAATTAAGTATTTTTATATATATAGTTTCTGATCTCCGATCCCTTCGAAGATACGCCCAAAAACTCACCATTTTGCGCCGGTTTAAGTTAATTTCTTCAGCTGAAAATCTTTAAATATGCAACTGCAATTACTTTTGCTTAAGTTTTCACTCTTATTTCGCAATCCTTTGCCGTTTTGTAGGCTTCACTCCATGCGCTTGGCCTCGTCGCGCTGATTGCTGGCAACAAATAATCTTAGAAATGCGACAGCGTCCAGAATTTCTGTGGTTATTCTCGATGTACATATGTGTATGTATATGTGTATGGGAAACATATGTGGCACACGAGATTGCCGCCGACATAAACAATACACAGTCCACATATGCACATATATATGTATATATAAATCTATATAGATATGTGTGTCTGTCTGTATGCGAAGGGGGTTCAATTGCACTGACACAGGCAAATTTGTAATTGCTCCACTCGAACTCGGGGGCCACATGATCCTCTTTCTCTCTCTCGCGCTCTCCGCTTCGCTGTTGCATGCATATCATTGGGCATAGTGGGGGGAGGGGGGGGTTTAAAGGGGCGCAGGCCACATAGCTAATGTACTCTTCAAATACAGATTTCATAGCGGCAACTCGGCACTTGCTCACATCTCATAAAGAATTTTCCAACTTAAAATGCATTGTACAAACATTTTCTTAGTTTTGGTGCAGCTGTTCCTAGAATTCCCAACTAGTTTAAGCATAAGGAAGCATTTGAATCGCTAAGGTTGATGCACTCTGTGGCATTTAATAGCCAAATTTAAGTTTTCAATATGGAAATCCTTGATACGAGTCGGATGTTCTTATTGGAAACGTGCAGTCTGATTGGCATGTGCAGGTTTTTATTATGCGTAGCAAGTTCTTTGGCTCGTTATCAGCGTATTTAAGGGTTAAATTTATTTCCCGTTGGAAAATTCCAGTCTGTTTCCATTGAGTTATGAAGCAAATAAGCTAGGGAAAATTCTGACTAACAATTTTACATTCCCATTGGAAAACTGATCGCTTTATTGTCTGATAAGCAAATATAACTTAAAGGATTTATAGCGCTTTCTAGCAAAAGCTTAAATAGGTTCCAATTGGATTCAGGGTCTAATAGGGTCTGATAACATAAAATAATAAGTGCTCAAAAGACAAAATTCTGATAACAGCAACTTATTCATATAATTCTCGACTTGAGCTTACATTTCCTATTAGACATATTGCAGTCTGATTAGCTTATAAGCAAATTGATTTGGCAAATGTTTTTTGTGGCTTTTTTCCAACGATAAGCAAGGCTTCTTTAGAACTTGGCTGTAATTGGCATTGGAAAATGAAATGTATAAATATGTGCATAACAAATTTACGAGCGGCTGCTAAACCGAAGAACGTGACACGAATTTCGAGCTGGCATCTGTGTCAGCTTTTTATTTATTTTTTACTAAATAAAAAACCCAGCTAGAATCAGCGCAGCAAAGTGAAAGAGTACAGAAATAAGAATAATAAAAAAATTAGCGACAAAACAGCTGCAAAAGGTGCAGAAGCAACTGGAAACCGGTTTCGATAAAGGGAAGCAGGAAAAGTTCAAAAGACAAAACGTACACAAACACACACACATACACCCTCAAACAAACACACACACACACACACAGAGAGCGCAATTTGGCATCCAAAAAAGAAACCAGTTCAATGAACCGCGGCACAAACACAAAAAAGCCCAACACAAAACAATTTCTCTTCTTAGTTTTTTTTTTTTTTTATCACATAGTTAAATATAATGCATTTCTAGACGTTACAAATTTGAGAATAGTTTTGGAGCCAAAGTATTTGCTCAGTATACAAATTATTATTGTTAAATGCAAGCCCAACTCGAACGTTGAGAAAAATCGATTGCTGCTCTACTCTAGAGTTCTCTAATTCTAATTACAAATTGATTATGCTGCAAAGGACATGCTTTGAATCTGGCAAAATGCAAAAAAAAAATATGTATATATATGTACGCATGTATATTTTTATTATGTTTCTGCTTAATCTGTGGCATCAGTCTTGGAAACGGCGAAGGGCTCGGCGACGGGGATGGTGCCACTGTCGGCAATCACGACATCCTTGACGGGACGATCGCGTGCATCCGTGGCGCTGGCCTCAATTTTGCGCACCACATCCATGCCGGACAGGATTTTGCCAAAGACAACGTGACGTCCATCCAGCCAGCTGGTCTGCTTGGTTGTGATAAAGAACTGGGAGCCGTTTGTGTCCTTGCCAGCATTGGCCATGCTCAGCCAGCCGGCGCCATAGTGCTTCAGCTTGAAGTTCTCGTCCTCGAAGCGTTCGCCGTAGATGGAGCGTCCGCCGGTGCCGTCGCCCTTGGTGAAATCTCCGCCCTGGATCATAAAGTCCTTGATGATGCGATGGAACTTGCTGCCCTTGTAGCTATACACACAGATTCGGGTAGAAGAAGAAGCAAACACAATGGGCAAATTAGTGTCACAGCAGTTGGTAAACAATTCAATTTGGATTATTCGCTTTTGTCAACTAATTCTCACTTAAACGCCACGTAATTGATAGCAACTACTCCCGCTCTAACCTATAAATACATACGAGTAGTGTGTACACACTTACAGCTAACTGCATACGTGTGCGTGTGTTTGTGTGTGTATTGCTTTAGCCAATTAACGGCGTGTCGTTCTTTGCTTACCCCTCGCCTTGCGGCTTCTCGGCCAGCTCCTTGAAGTTCCTCACGGTCTTTTCCACAGTTTTGCCAAACAAACCGATCTCGATGCGACCGGCCGCCTCGCCGCCAATGGTGATGTCAAAGAAAACCTACGCAACAAACACACATTCATGAATAGACTTGATGAAAAATTAAAAAAACAGCGCAGATGATTTATGTGTTTGTTTGTATCGATGTGTATACCAAGTGACGCAGGTACACACAATCTATGTGTGTGTGTGTATGTAAATCTGGGGTTGCTGTGCTTACCTTGTCGGTCACTTTGGGTCCTTTGCTTTCATCAGCAACCACAACGCCGGCCGCAATGGCGACCAGGCACAAAGCCAGTTGGAACTTCATTTTCTACAAGTTTTTTTCACCACTAAACTTTCGCGCACAAAAGACGTCCGTTCAGCTCAACCGCGAGAAATATACTGAGAGGCGCATTTAACATGACTACCTGCTGCTGCCTCTTGTTGATGTACTATCGATACTTTTAACATGCAATGTTGGCAATAACAGTGCTGTAAAATGTAAACATAACATATCGATAACATTTATGTTAACAGCTATGTTAAGTTTGGGCGCGAATGTAATTATTTTAAACTTACGTTTTTGTCTGTCATTGGCTAGCGTGTTGTTTTTGTTTTTGTTTTTTTTTGATAAAAGTAAAACGGGAATATTAATTGCGGGCTAGAATACATACCAATGCACTTTTATTAATTACGTATGGAATAATCTTATCGCGGGTTAACAATAATATTTAATTTGTTTTTGCTTATTGTAAACAATAACCAACTATAATTAACTTTGTTTATAAAAAAGCATACTGAATTGGGGTCTCACTGCAAAATAATAACAGATTTTCAAAGATTTCAACATATATGTGTATTTAAATACGTTTATAAACAGATTCCGCGCTTCATATAAATAATAAAGAAACTGTTTTATGCAACAGGGAATATCAGACCTAAAACTTTTGAAATGCTACAATTGAGTATGGAGGGTATATATATTTATAAATATATATATGTCTATAGTAAGGTCGAGCACGAAAAGCATTTAACATTTGATTAGATTAAATAAGAAAAAAGGTTCAGCAAATTTTAAGACCTATCACATATATAGAGATAAAAACTAGGACTAAAGCTATTTACAGAATGCTAAGATAAGATAATATAAATATAAAATAATATTATCTTAATTGTACGTAAAATTGCAATCAGGATTCTCAGCTCTTAACTTAAAACCAAATTAGGAAATGAAAGTTGTGCGAAATATCAACTACAACTACGTACATACAATATATTATTGTATATTATATATATATATATTTGTCGCTATACATTAAAGAACGATTCGAAACGAACTCGTGAACAGCCAAGTTTGGATTTGCATTGCAGTGAGCAATTTTTAAATGTTGAGAAAGCGCGTTTTTCAAAAGCCTTTCCGGAAACGATGTCCGACTTTATTCGCTGCTATTTATCAGAGATTCCTGTTGCTCATCGTCGGCGACTCTGAAGAAAGAGCAAGGTATTATTCGGAGAAACGAAATAGTTATAGTTAAATATATAGTTTACCTCACAATGCTGGGCTTATGGCAGCCACAGATTTTTCTATATACAACTTTGAATAGCTTCATAAGCGGATCTGAATCATCGTTGCGCATGAGCAAAACCACAAGCAGCAGGGCAATCACCAAGCCCACGGAGCCCATCCAGTACATAGATGAGTACGGCTTGTGCTTGAGGAGCACATCAAAGGCAATTGTTAGCGGTATTTGCAGCGACATGGTCAGCGTGCCGATCAGCGAGGAGGTGAGAAAACAGCCCCACAGCCACAAGGCCACCGCCAGCACAGTGCAAATGAAGCCATTCAGAAAGAGCAGGCCAAACTGACCCTGGCTGGGCAGCTCAAACGTTTCGATCTTGGTGAAGTGCAGTATAAAGAAAATGGGCCACAACAGCAACAGATTCCAGAGACCAACAAAGCCTGCAAACAATACAAAAATCATATTTACAACAAGAAATATAAGAGAGTATAGAAGAGTTTACCAAAGAAGAGCGGAATGTCGACCTTCTCCTCGGTGTCGCTTTTTCGCTTAACAAACACCAAGTACGAGGCATAAAAGAATGCACTAAACAGGGCCAACAGAATGCCGCGCGTCATCTTCGAGTCGTGCAGATCGTTTATGCTGATGACCACAACGCCGCCAATGCTGATGGTGACTGCAATTAGCTTCGTGATCGTCAGCTTATCGCCCATGGCCGACGGAAACAAGGCGGCCAATAAAATGGTGAACAATGTGGCCGAAGTGGATCTGCAAGCAGCAAAGTATAAACATTAACTGGACCTCGGCTGATATCTGAAGAAACTTTACCTAATGAGCGTCACCATCGGCTCCTCGTCCATGTCCAGGGCCAGCTGCGAGAAGTAATTGGCCGCAAACCAGAGCAGGCAGAAAAGCAGCGCCGTTTTGGCCGTCTTGTGATGCGTCTTCTGGCGCCTGATCCGCATGCTGGCGGCATAGGAGAGCCGTGCCATCAGGGCATCTGTCGCCTCATGTGCCGACATCTCGCGCACCTCGGCCATCTTGCAGAAGCGCACGCTGCGCCCACTCGAATCATCGCTCTCCGTGCCGGATGGCACGCCATTGATGGGATTGGCAACGCGTATGGGCACAAATGTCGAATCGCCCTGCAATGCAAACGGATTAGAACCAGCAAGAAAATCAAAATTCGCTTAGCTTACCAAAGCAGCTTGACTTGTGTAGTAGTTCTCCTCGTCGGCATGCTGTTCCATCATCTGCAAGGGTAAACACATAAATTAATAGGGTATTCTCAGGGCAGATATGCCTGCTCCAGTTCATACAAACCGCATAATTGCCATGCTGACGCTCGCAAGACTCCTTCCAGGGCGCAATAATGCCAATGATGAGCAAATAGATGCTAAACATCGAGGTCTTAAAGTATGTGCAAAAGAACGGCTTGTCATATTTGTCATCCTCATAGAGAAACTGTTCGAAGAGAAGAGTTTTAATTATCAATTTGTATAATGTTTAATATAATTGAGATAATCGCGAGTCAATACACTTTCGTATGGTTGCAACATGAAGTTAAAATAAGCTTCATTTAAGGAACTTTATCTTTTGGCTTATAAAAGTTGAAAGCTTTTCTTGTCCTCCTTCTAAGCCATAAGAAAATATCATTATACATATATAGTTTGAATAGTTTAACGTTACGTGACAGCTGCATAAAAAAGCAAAAGTCTCAGGCAATCGCAACATTTTTCTTTTTTATAATTTTTTAAAATCTGATAGAAAGTTGACTTTATATTGAGAAACGTAACGTTGTCATAGCCTACTGAGTCTAAACGTAACTTTTTACTACGTCACGTTACGTGATAGTCGTTAGATTTAGCCGCTATTATTTAATTTGCTAATTTATATTACTTTTATTTAATCTGATAAAAAGTTGACTTTTTATTGAAAACGTAACGTTGTCATGGCCTGAGTCTAAACTTAACGTAACTATCTGCTACGTCACGTTACGTGACAGTCGTTATGATTTAGCTGCAATTGATAATTTGTAATTTATATTACTTTTATTTCATCTGATAAAAAGTTTCATTCACATTGAGAAACGTAACGTTGTCATAGATAGCTTCCTTAGTCTTAACGTTACGTAACTTCCTGCTACGTCACGTTACGTGACAGTCGTATAGATTTAGCTGCTACTGTTTAATTTGCTGATTTATATTACTTTTACTTAATCTGATAAAAAGTTGAGAAATGTAACGTTGTCATGTCTTCTTGAGACTTAACGTAACTTCCTGCTACGTCACGTTACGTGACAGGCGTTAGATTTCGCTGCTATTGTATAATAAAAAAAAGGTGATAAAACGGTTAATTCACATTGAGAAACGTAACGTTGTCATGATAGCTTCCTTAACGTAACGCAACTTCCTGCTACGTGACGTAACGTGAAAGTCGTAAGATTTCGCTCCCATTGTTTTCCTTTTTTGCTTAATAAGTTTTCTTTTTGTGGATTTTTGAACGTACCTTGCTCAGCTCGCTGGAGGATACCCATAGAACGTTGACTAGCAACAGGATGGCCAGCCCCAGGAGCAGCTTCTGAGTGCGCCCGAGCATGGTCAACTTATTCTGCGCTTCTTTCGCTTAGCTTTAATTTACTTTCGCTGCGTTTTATTGTCCGCCGCGTGCGCCTGTTGTTTTTGTTTGATAAATTCAATTATTTACGCTTGTGCCGCCAACTTTTTTGTTTCATTTTTGATACTTTGCTCTGCGTCGTCAATGGATTTGGTTGGGGCTTAAAGCGCGCCTGGCGCATCGACTTTGGCTTGCTTCCGTGCTGGAGACATGGCTGCAATGGGAATAAAGTAATTGGCAATGCATTTATTGATTTTTTTCTGCTACGCTCTTTTAGCCTAATTGAGCGCGCTTGATTGGGCCACAAATCGTAACAATTTGATTAACAGGCAATTGGCTTAATTAGCGTCTTGCGTCTTTAAGAGGCCACTCGAATCACTTAACAGCTCGAAGATTATGTCTGTCTGTGTGTGTGTGTGTGTGTGTGCGTGTTTCTGTTAGTGTGGGGGGTGTGGCTGCGGGGGCGTTTGTATGTTAATCATTAGCACGAAAAGTGACGTTGAGCGATAAAAGAACAACAGTTGTCAGATTTACGCATACGTCATATCAAACCTGCCCCCTCCCCTCTCTCTCCCTCCCTTGCTGATAAGCAGCTTTAACGCTATTTATAGGCATAACAGCTGTCAAAGTTGAGCCGTTTGTTTGGCTAACAAATTATGTGAAGCATTTACAATTGTTGTTGGCTCTTGAATTAACAGAACACAAAATCAATAAACGCTCAACAAGTCTCATGTTGAACAGTGTAAAACAAAGTAAACCACAACGATACACAATTAAATGTTATGCTTAATTTATGCAGTTTTTCTTTTAATAGTTTTTGCCTTTACCTGGCCTTTTTAGACTTTCGTCAAGCTGCGCTTCGCTGCAGCGGCCAGACGACTGCGCTGCTCGCGACTGTTTTAAACGGTTTATTTCACTTGGGCAGCGGGTTTTATATATTTCCCTTTACTGCTTTTGCAATTTGCATTTAATTAATTGTTGCTAATTAATATCTTAAGTCTACAACGTTTTTAATACTGTTTGCGTACAATTTGCCTACACACAAAAAGAAAAACAATACAGCTGTCCGGCTTATCGATAACGAAAGTGGCGGCAAATCGATAGGCGCGACGCTGCTTGCCGCGTGTGCTGCCAACTTTCTGTTAGCTGTTACGATAGTTCGCCTATCGATAAACTGCGCGCCACATTTAAATTGTGCAAGTGTGTTGCAGCGTATCAATCAATTGTATATACATGTTTTGCATTTAACGCAAATAAATGTTGACAAATTACTTGTCTACGCGTACAATTTAATGCTGAATTATGTTGTCACGCGCAATTGACAAGCTCTTAAGTCTGACGAATAGGTGCGAATGCGAGTGCGAGTGTGTGTGTGTGTGTGTGTAACTGATATACAAATATAAAGTTGTTACTTCAGATTTACGCCAAAGACAAAGACGTGGCCCCCTCGGCACTGGCAACCACAGACATGGCGACAAAGAGAAACAACCAACCGCCAGGCAGAGCTCGGCACAGTTTCACTTTCATCACTTCAAACCCGATTAAGCACCTCATTTTATGTGTTATTTATCTACTGATTGGATGATGATAAAACGCCAGCAGACACAGGCCCTGGATGATGGGGTCGGGTGTGGCTGTCTGTCTGGGTTTGGGGTAGGGTATATGTATGTACGTAAAGTAGCCCCAGCGTTTGTTGGTTTTGTTTTTGCCTTTGTCTTTGGGTGTACTTTGCCACGTCTATTAAAAGACAACAAAAATAAGCGTATAAATGCCGCATAAAACAATACAAAGAATAATAGGGCGACATTTTTCATTCCAACTACACCGCGGGGCACACAGCACACAGACCACGCCCGCTACAGGCACTACCTCCTCCTATACCCTACACCCCCCCTCCCCCCTGTGTCATCCAGCTAGTCAGCGAGGCTGGCAGGCAGGCAGCCACTCAGTCGGCGACACCTGTCAAACTGCTTGGCGCGTATGTGCGTAGGCATAAAATAAATAAATAAAAAATCGACAGAAGGCAAAAGGAGCCACGAGACGCAAGCCGGAAGATGATGATGAAGCACACACACACACACATAGACACACACACACACACAGAGACATACACAGCGTATGTCTGTGCACGTGGATATGGCTTACACAGTGGGTGCTGCGCTTGGGGTCGGGGTAGCAAAACGAAAAAAAAAAACACCAAGGAAAATAATATTATGTCGACCCATTGAAACGAGCATGATGTAATTTTCTTTTCCGTTAAGTTTCATTTGCTTTTCCTACAAAATGAAAGTGGCCTTCCGTCATTGACAGGCATCGTGATGGGCCAGAGACGGGGACGCTGACGGCGCTGGATCGCAGGGGAGGGGGGGAGGGAACCTGCTGGTAGTTGTGCCCAGCCCCGGGGCACGTGTTTCCCCCACTTCATTAAAAAATTGCTCTAAAAACAAACAGAACCCAATCAGGTGTGGTTTGCTTGTAATTGCTTTATGACAATTGCTGCGTTAAATAATTTGCGCATCGTTTCTTGTGCAAATTTATGAGCGCTTTAAAAGAAAAGCGTATGAAGTTAGTTAATTTTAGTTAACATTTTCTATTTTATTTATGGAAAGTTTGTAGCTTCTGAAAGCTGGCAAATCTACGCTTGCAAATGGCTGAACTAGTTCAGTTCAACTAGGATCACTCTTTGTCTCGCTCTAACACATGACTTAGGCTATGCAAAGCAGTAGTCGAACGGCTAAGCAGTGTCATTAAATAAGCTATCAGTGAACTGCTTGCAAGCTCAACTGAACTACATTAAGATCAGTTTTCTGCCATTTTTGTCTCGCTCATGCTAAACAGTATTACAATCGGCTAAGCAGTGCCATTAATTATTAATAAGTTATCAGTGGACTGCTTGCAAGTGTCGTTTGGGAACTAGTTCAACTTAACTACATTATGATCAGTTTGTCTCGCTCTAGCACGGGGTATATACCATGTTAAACGGCTAAGCAGTACCATTAAAACGGTTATCTGCGCACTGCTTAATTGCCAGTCAATCCGTTCTCTCACAATCTGGCAATTAATGCGTTTAAAGTTGCGCCCAAGGCCTTCATGTGGGTGTGGATATATAAAAACTCCCTCTCTCTCTCACACACACACACACAAACACACTCAAACGCAAAATGACATAATTTGTGATTCAATTATGTTGAAGTTTTGGCCGCATATTACATAAGCAGATTACAGCGCTGATAACAAAGCATTAAACTCATTAGGCGCAACGCACTCAAACAAATGCCACACGCACACATGCATTTGTGTGTGTGTATATATGTGTATGTGTGTGTGTGTGTGTCTGTTTGTGTGTGGGCAGAGGGCATGTCAGGCCGTGCCCATTAAATGAACTTATCAATACAACAACACAACAAATGTGATCCACAATACGCTGCGCACCCTAAAAAAAGGTCCTTTAAAAAAATGAAAAAAAAAGGAAGGAAAAAAAAAATTGAAAACGAGAACAAGTAAAGCTCGACAATAAAGGCAAACAGGACATAAATTGAAGCAAGCCGCGCCAAATATCAACAACAAGCGCTTAGCCAGCCAGCGAGAGCGACAAATACACACAAACAAACACGCACACACACACACACACGCACACATACACTGTACATAAAATAGTATATCGCATATCAAGGAAAATCACAACGAATGACCGCCAAAAATTAAATGTCCCCAGCGGACACAGCCAAAAAAAAAAGAAGAAAAGCAAGAAAAGAATGAAAGAAAGAAAAATAGAAGAAAGGCAAAATCAAGCACAGCCAAAGGCAACGGCAAGCAGCGCAGCACAGCGCGGGCAGCGGGCAGCGGGACGTTTGGTTTTTGTGTGAATGGCGTTGTGAGAGTGAGTGACAGCTCAGAGCCAAGACGGAGACGCGCGCAACGTCGACGTCCGCGTCGGCGTCAGCAGCGACGCGCAAAGCGAAATGAAAAATGATTGACTTTTATGGCGTAGCGCATATTCGGTCTTTAACATAATATTTGTCATAAAAGTGGGCGCTGTCGGCAGCTGAGGTTAAGCAGAGAGCACCAAAAAACGAGAGAGAGAGAGAGAGAGAGTGAGGGGGAGAGAGCGCGACATTGTCATAAAAAAAATTGGCTAAATGTTGTCGCCGGCACAGAGCACGAGCTTCCGCCAAAGCGAAACACAAAAAAAAAAAGAAACGGAGAAAAAAGTTCATGCAGTTCACAAATTTGATTGTGATGTTTGGCGGGAAGGGGTTGCCGGGGGCAGCACACACATTTCCGGTTAAAATAATAATGCGGCACCCACACACACACACACACACGCACACACAGACAGACACACAGGCAACAACAAAAGCAATAATTATGGCAAACGAGTTTGCCACGCCTAAAGCCTTACGCCCTTTTGTCGCACCAGTTTGCCAGCTTTGACATGAGCCTTAACCTACAAAGATGTCCTCCACACACTCACACACACACACGCAGAGACACGCTGTCATATACAAGCAACAAAGCAATCGAAACTGCCAGCCACCCACCCACCCCCCGCTGCCCAACACTCTATGCCCCAACTTGCTCTGCTGCCTAGCAGAAGCGACCATTGTTGGCCAAGTGTGTCTCTCTGTGTGTGCGTGTGTGTGTGTGTGTGTCGTTGTGTGTATTTGCAGGAAATTTCGTTTTATGCGCGAGACAAATCGCACCTTATTATGTGCGCGCATGTGTGTGTGCGAATATGTGTGTGCGTGCGTGTGTGTGTGTGTTAGTGTGCTGTGTACGTTTCGACTTTTCGCCGCGCCATTATCCACACTCATGCAGGCCAAGCTATATCTATGGCTTTATCACCACCCAACCAACACACGCTCACACACACACACACGTGTAGATGAATTTACATTTTACGTGTGTATGTGTGTGTGTGGCCAGCGAATGCGCTACGTTAAGCATAAAAGTCACTGCATACTTTTCAGCTGAACTATATCTGGCTACGTGCATGCATACGTATGTATGTGTGTGCATCGGTGTTTATACACGAAATGACTTCATCCTTCACCTCATCAGCTGTGTCCTGACATGATCTTAACTCAGCTTAAAACTCTAAATGTTGCGAACTTTTGCTTTGTCGATTTAGGTTCTTAATTTTAAGTTTATGCAGAAAAGAACGTGATTTTACATACGGGGTTTTCTTTTAATATTCAATTTATTTTATTTGTATATTTATATCGTAGGGAGCTCGTACCTAATCGATTTCTACCTTAAAAATGTTATCGTTATCGAAATGTGAACAGGTTCGATAAACGTATACGAAAAGCTCCCTTTTCTATTTGAAGGGTCACACTGGCTACAAGGTCGCATTTTATGTTTAACAGGGAGCTGGAGGGCGCGAGGATCGGCGACGTTCAATAAAACTGCTGCCAATTGCTTTTACTGCGCTGCTCTGCCGCGTGGAGCTCTGTTATCAACAACAACATTATCTTTATCATCATGTTAATCGTGATTATCGTTGTGCGCTGCCAGACAGCGACAGAGGTTAACATAATTATGTATATCGGCAGCAGCAATATTTGTGGGTCAACGCCGCAAACTGTCCTCCGCCCCCCCCCCGTGTACCGTCATCATCGATAAATGCTGAGCATTAGTTTAGTTTTTCGGCTTGTGCCTTCCAGCAGCGGCAGCATCAGCAGCAGCAGAAGCAGCAGCAGCAGCAGCATTCCAAGAGCTTCGCTTCTCCATCCACAGACGTCGCTGCCAAGGCGACGAGCGACCACCACGCCCGCGAGAGCGACTGTCTGCCTGCCCAGCGGCAGATGTTGATTCCCTTTTGGGTTCTCCCTGCAGCCAGCCCCTCTGCCGCTCTGCTGCTTACCATACCATATCATGCGCTCCGCTCAGCGCTCTGCTCGCTGCTCTGCTCGCAGCGCTGCTTTGCTTACGTTTCGTTTCGTTTCATTTTCGTTTTGGTTTCTTTTTTTCTAGTAGCTTTGAACCCAAACACAGAGCGCGGCATTGTTTGCTTTGCTTTTGGGCTCCTGCTTTGGCGACTCCCCCCCCGCTTTGGACAGTCCCTTTTGTCTATGTGCTTCGCATGCTGTGCATACGCCAGCCGCGTGACTTCGCCCAGAGCGTGTGTGCGTGCGAGTGAGTGAGAGGGTGAGCCGCTGTCTGTCTGTGTGTGCGTGTGCGTATGCGTGTGTCTGTGCGCCAGCTAAACGTTGTTTGTGCGCTTTGTGCCTGCGCGAAATTTCATTCACAAAACTTGCGTTGCCTTTGCCTGTCTCCGTTTTTTTTTTTGCTTCTATTTATTGTTGTTGTTGTGTGCGTGCAAAAAGAGCAGAAATCGCTTGCCCCGCTACTCGACTGCCCGCCTGCCACTTGCCTGTCAGCAAAACTGCGCAAAATCCTTGCCGCTTGCTTTCGCTGCCCAGTTTCGTTTCATTTCGAGCAGCAGCAGCGGCGGCGTCCTTGTAACGCTTATCTGCCCATGTCTGTGCACTGCGAACATGTGTGTGTGTGTGCGTGCCAAGGAAGACATTGATTTCGATTGCGATTGCGATTGCGATTACGATAAACGATTGCGACTGTCCAGCTATGCCTAAGCCCAGATCAATGCTAATAAGCTTGTCCCTTAACGACAACTAGCTGCATGCTATGAAACTTGCTGACTTTAGCGCAAGCTGTGTGCTTGTGTGTGTAGAGCAAAGCTTATGATCTGCATACACGACTTAAGCACGCACACACACACACACAGACACTCGCACACAGAGACAAGCTGCTAATAGAATTTCTTAGAATTCTTGTTGTTGTTGCTGATGTAGCTGTATTATTGTTGTTGGTGCTCGCATTTTTGGTTTTGTTTTCCATTTTCTCTCACGCACACACACACACGCACACTCTCTCATTTGCTTGGCTTGCCGCTCTTTGCACAATTTCTTCTTCAGGGTTATTTTGTTTCTTATCAATTTCTGCACGCACACATTAAGCTGCGTGTGTGCGTGTGTGTGTTTGTGTGTGTGCCCGCATAAGTTTGACACATTCATATCCATTCCTCCACTCTGCTCTTCCTCTTTAACAAGTGTGTGTGTGTGTGTGTGTGTGTGTGTCTCCTTAGAAGCTGGCCAAAAGCTGCTCATCCTTTGGCGCCTCGGGGCACCCTGTGCCATTGGGCATATCTTAGCACTTTCACTCTCCTGCGCTGCGCTGTGCTGTGCTATGCTGTGTGATGATGTCCTTGCCTGGCTCCTTGGTTCGTTGGTTGCATGTGTCACAGTTATTGATTGGAATGCGCATAAATTGAAGCAAAATGGTTTCCAAGCCAAATTATGTGGGATTCGCTTCTTTATTTTGTTGTTTTTTTTTTCTTTGTTGCTTCCTTCTTTGTCCCTTTTTCTTTATGCTTCCTGTCGATGTTTTTAAGTTTTTCTTTTCTTCCCTTTTTTTGTCTGTCGCCTCGTTCACTTTTACTTTTATTTTTACTGTTCCTTATCCTTATCAGCAACGGGTGTGGTCAGGGGCAGGACCGGGAACGGGACCGGAGCCGGAGCCGGGCCGGGACCGGCACAAGCGAAAATCCACTAGGCTGTCGCTTTCGAAAGGAAAATCTGTGTAAATCCCAACGTCGAATTCTAATCAGTGTTTACCATAAAACATAACCTTATTGAAATTAAACCAATTTCGGGCCTGGCATTCCCTTTAAGATCTCTATTCCCTTTACTTAAGCAGATTTTTGGCATTTTTAATGCTAATTGCTAGGAAAATTTTTGCTAGGTAAATTTTTGCATTATAATTTAAATACCGTTGTCCCCTCAAACGGGGGTTTCACTATATTTGTGCTTACGATCAGAAATTGTTGCATAGTTTATATGCTGACACCGTTGCTGCCACTGCGGCGGCTCGCTGTTTTGGCAGATTTGATTTGTGGCACAGTTACTTAGCTTAATTAACGGTAGGTTAATAATTCAAGTGGCCGCTGGGAAGCACGTTTGGTATCAGTTTGAGCGGCAGAGTCAGCTGTCTGCTCGTCTATTGAAGGTCTTGGCGGCCTTGGCTGGCTTTTGAGGCCAGTACGCTGTTAGCGGCAACTGCCGTTAGTTTGTGATTTGCAACTTTGACAGCTTGAACTTGCGCTCAAAGTTATGCTACAGCATTTGCAATTGCAATTAAAGCAGCTCAAGAGGAGAGCTACATGCTCTTCTCTCTCTCCCTCTCTCTCTCTCCCTCTGTCTCTCTCTCCACATCGAATGGGCTCATTTGGAACTGTCAACTGCACTGGATGCGCCTTTCGTCTGCCTTCTTTGTAAGCAGCAGAGCACAACTAAAGCACGTTGAGTGGGATTAAACGATATTATAGGGTATTAGACATTTAGGCCAAGTGAGACAAAACGCCGTAACGAAACGCGCACACAAAAAGCAGAAGTAGAAGCACCAGCAGCAGCAGCAAAAGCCCAAGTCATAGTCTCAGGCATAGCGAAAAGGACGTAATCCGAGTCGAGTGTCGAGTTGATTCGATTCGATTCGAGTCAAGTGGGGGAAGACGCACTTTGAGTGAGTTGAGGTTCAGGCACCGATGTCGCAGTCGCTGCCTCAGTCGCAGCTGATGCTGATGCTGCTGCTGACGTTGGCTTTGGCGTCGCTGTCATTAGTGATTAAGTGCCCTGCAGCAAGTAATTTTTCTTGCTTCAGCTCAACAGAGCGACGCACCCACACACACACACACACACACAAACGCAAACAGCGACACACAAATGTTAAGTTAAGGCAGCAGTCACTGTTAGTTAACAGCACTGGAAGCTTCATATTCGAACTGTCACGACTCGTACACGAAGTGCGAGGAGAGAGAGAGAGCGAGAGAGAACGAGAGCATGAGAGCGCATCGCTATCAGCGCTCTCGGGTTCGTTTGTTGTCAGCGCTGAGCGCGGCGCCGTTGTTCGGGTTGCCCCCCATAGACAGCTCTCGGGCCATTGGCCATATTCCAGTTAAGCGCCATCTGCAATTTGTGGCACAGTCAGTGCCGTTTGGGGCCATCAGCAAGAAGCAGGATTGTAACGGTATATCCTGCGTCGTCGCGCAACTGTTTGTCCACAGAAGCAAGCAGCAAAGAACCAAAAAAAAAGAAAGAAAAAAATACAAAGAAAAAGCAACCAACCAAAAAATAAAAAAAATATTAGCAAAAAGAAAAGCCCCATAAAATGTCCTAGCACATAATGTAAATGCAAATGAAAAGAAATAATACAAAATAATAATAACAAATCTAACGCAACCAATAAACGTGAAAAGTTGAGAATCGAAAAACGAGCAAACGCCAATTGAGTTATCGATATCGTTATCGTTATTGTTTTACGAATAATGCAAATGATGAGTTGTTGAGAATTAAAACGCGTTGTCTGTCATTTTAGCCATTTTTGTTGGTGTTCAACTTATAAAATCTGCTAAGCATAACTCTCACAGCGCTGCCAACACTGCTTCCCTTCCCCCCCGCAAAATAGCGAAGCAAGCAGCCTACCCTACCCCTCGCTGCCGCAGCCTCCGCCCACGCGACCGTTACGGCAGTTGATGCTGCGCTCTTGGAAGAAATACTTTCACACTCACGCACGCACATAGTACATTGTAATTATGTACACACGGGTATTTGGGCATTTGTTATGTTAGTTTTATACGTAACGTTAACGCTTTACGTTTGCGTAAACGTGTGCGTGTGTGTGCATGTGTGTTTGCGTAATGTTTCGATAGATCGCGATCGATACAGCGATTGAAGTAACAGTGACACATCGACTGGCCGCCACATGAAGCCCTCAAATTTGTATTGCAAATGTTATATAATATGTGAAAATCATAGCAATGGCTGCTGGGCACCCCACAAAGTGTGACCACGTTGCATAAACAAAACGCCGTGGCAAATTGCAGGAAAAACTACAACGAAAAGTTCGTGGCGAATAGTTTTTGTGCCATGTTCCGGGCTTATATAAGCAGCCGCCATACAGAAACAGCAGAAACCCGAAGTAGCACACACTCACACACACACACACACACGCATAAACGCACAAAAAAAGAAATGCGAAAATACCTACACATATACATGCGTGTGCATATATGTATGTGTGTGCGTGTGTGTGTGTGTGTGTGTGTGTGAGCGCGCAGTGTCAACGCAGCAGCAAATAAAACAAAAGTGAAAGTTAACAAATACACACGCACAGTGTGGCCAGAGCGCCCATTCAAATGACATTCTATTCATCTGCTCACTCCATTTATGATAATTATAAAAAAAAAACCATATATACATATACATGATTTTTTTGTTGTTTGTTGAAAAGCGCAGCGTCTTTTGTGACCCACACGCAGCGAAAGAAACAAATAAATACGAATATATGCATTAAAAATCAACAAAAAAAATTCTTCGTGCTCTAAACAAAAAGAACGCTTTGCCTGCAAGTATGCTGCGTTTATTGTTGGACAATCAGCATCAGCAGCAGCAGCAGCAGCCGCAGCTAACACCAATACACAGTCATACACGCAAAATCCACATGCAGGCGCCGCAGTCGCTGTAGTCTTTGGCGCTGCCATCACACACACACACACACACATATGCATATATACACGTACGTACTTACAGTTACCACCAACACTAACACGTACAGTGACAAAGAAGACGGCGACTACTTCATGCTGCTACAAAAGGCACGCCGAGTGCTTGCCTGGCTGCCCTAAGTAACTACTCACTCACACACATATACAAACATATACATTGCTGCTACACACCACCCACGAGCGCTGTTTTGTGTTTGCAGCAATAACAACAAGAACAAGAACACCAACAACAAGCAGCGGCAGTGGCAGCAGCAGCAGCAGCAGCAAGCAGCGTCGGCCGCTGCGAATTATATAAATTTCTTTGGCCTGTGCGTGTGCTGCTGCTGTCTCTCAATACGTGTACGTGTGTGTGTGTGTGTGCGTGTGTGTGTGTCTATGCGTGTGTTGTGTGCTAGGGACGTTTTTTCGGCGTTCTTCTTTTGTGTGGTGGCTGCTGCGGCTGCTTCGGTTTCACTTCGTGTTCGTCATGTGCTCGTCGTGGCGCTGCTTTCATTCTACATGCTCGCTCTCTCTCGCTCACACTCTCGCTTATTGGCTCGCTTAAAGCTCGATGCTGTGACACACACACACACACACACACACACGCACGTATTGCTTTTGCTTCTTTCGCGTGAACAAATGCAAATCAGCAGACAATGCAAAATGCAAAGTTGTTGTCATAAATCTCAGTCATCAAATTGCGTTTTATAAGCTTTATTTTTCGCAAAGCGCATAACGCATGTAACGGCATTTCAAATGCAAATCAAATGCAGAGCGCACAAAAAAAAAACAGAAAAATAGTAAGAGAGCGCGCAGCTGAGCTTGGAGCGTGGGCGCACAACAAGCAGCTAGCCATACATAAACCGTTGCGTTGGCGTTTCGGCAGCGAATGACAGAAAGAGAGGGAGAGTGAGAGTGAGAGGGAGAGGTCGGCGAGAGAGCGCGCTCAAAAACCGAAAATTTCGTTTCGAAAAGCGCAAAGCGCTGCGGCAACCGTAAAAGTCTTTTGTTGCCCGAAAATTATAAAAATAAAACAAAATGTAGAAAACTCATTAATCAAATAATAACCTAATCATAAATAATGCTTACAGTCCAGCCAAACACGAAAAATAAGATTTGCTGCTATGTGACCTTCGCGTGTGGCTGTAAGTCCAAAAAGAATGCAACAACAACAACTACAACTACAACAGCAACAACAACAACAACAGCAGCAGCAGCAGCAAAACAAGAAAAAACACACACGACACACGAATTTCAATTTAAATTTCAAGGTTAATGTGCAGCAGTGTCGCAATAACAACAACAACAACAATAACAACAACAACAGCAGCAACAACAACAACTACGACTACAACAACAAGAAGCAACATCAAAACAACGGTCCCAACAGTCGCAAAATATAAATAATCAAAAAGAATTTAAAAAAAAGTGTTGTTAAATGTTAAAATGTGCTGTTCTATCGAAATTTGTGGCAAATAAATCGTTTATCGTTTATCGGCCACAGTCGTGACTTTCGTTTGCGTTGCGTTTGAGTTTCTGTTAATTCCCCAGTTTACTTTAACTCGATATTCCGGTTACCGCCCCTCCATTCACTGCAAGCTCCGCGCCTCTGCCATGAGTCGCTGCGCCGCCGATCTGCGACATCAACGAAAAGTGCTTGTTAATTGACGGTCTGGCAACGCCATTGCCATTGATAGTATCAGCCATTTGGACTGGTCGCGAAGCACGTGATTCATGCCGCTAGCCGCAGAGCGCAGAGACGAGCCGAGCAGTTGCCAGGATACGGAAACGGTAACGCTTGGAGCCGCCTTCAAGGCGCAGCAGAAGGAGACGCGGCAGCTGAGGCAGCAGCAGCAGCAGGCGGAAATCGAAACGACACACACATATTAATGATGATGATGGGGCCATGAGCCCATCATTTATCGCATTGAATTGGAGTCGCAAGCGCGTCTCAAGCGGGCCTGCACCATGCTAGCACCGCCGAACCCGAGGTCAATATGCGGCCAGGACCCGGGCTGGTCGTGATGGCGCTTGCGTTTATTTCGGGGGCTCGGCGTGCCAGCACCACAAACACCATCAGCAGCAGCAGCGGCGGCGGCAGCAGCTCGATAACCACAACAACAACAACACCAGCAATAACAACAACAGCAACACAAGCAGCGGCAGCAGCACATTTACCGTCCAGCTACGACTCGGCCCGGCAGAGCGGCAGAGAGTCGTCGAACTTTGGAGCTGGTGGCGGCGGCGGCTTCTCATTTCTGCTGCCAATATTGCATGACGGTAGCCCTGGTGACGACCCCGCCCAAAATTTTCCGCTCAACTTTGATTTCTATCGGCGGCCGGCGGTGCACGCACCAGACGAACCGCTGCGACGCGTTCGCAGTCTCGAGGCGGGCCGCACGGGCGGCACCGAATCGGCGGCGGGGGCGCCCGAGTCCAGCGAGGCGACGCTCATCGGCGAGAACGGGGAGACGGAAGCCGAGCCGGAGGAGCAGCAGCAGGACGAAGAGGATAACAGCGGGCTGCCCGTGCAGTACGCCTCATCGCGCGCCTTTGACGACGACGCGGACACGGACGCGGACGCGGACGTTGTCGCGGACGAGGACATCTTTGCGCTGGTCGCCGAGGACGATCTGCTGTCCGAGGAGTCGTTCGATCGGCTGATCAAGCTGAGCGAGGACGCCGACAGCGCAGCCGCCGAGGAGGAGGATTACAACCTAGCGCAGAGCCAGCAACAGCAGCGGGAGCGGGAACGGGAACAGGAGCCCGAGCCAGAGCAACAGGACGAGAGTCGACTGGTCGATGAAAGCGTGCTGCATGCGCAACACAACGAGAACCGGAACGAGAACGAGAACGAGATCGGGAACGAGAACGGGAACGAGAACGAGAAGGACAACAGCAGCAACAACAAGCGCGAGACGGGCGAGGAGCAGCTGGAACAGAAGCCGCAGCCGCAGGAGGAGATCAGAGTTAACGACGCTTATGCGTCGCATCTAATCGCAATTGCCCAGAGGGACGGCGGCACCTCGTCGAACGCTGTTGCTGCAGCAACAACAACAATAACAACAACGAGCGGAGCAACTGCGGCTGCAGCCGGTGTCAAATTGCCGACGCCCGTGGATCCCAAGAAGTCCATACTCGGCAGTGCGGCAGCTCTAACACGCCTTAATCCTTGGATATCAGCTTGTGATCTGGCACAGCCGGGCACAACAGGCACCGATTTGCAGGTGAGTCGCTGAGAATTCCAGCTACACCTTGGTCTTGAACTGGGAGGGAATGGGAATTGGAATATTTTCCGTTTGAACCTGATAGGGAATGGGAATAGGAATAGGAATAAACTCAATAGAATACTCGGGTACCTTACGAAGATGTTGAACTGAGAGGGAATGGAAGTAGGAATATTTTCCGTTTGAACCTGGGACGGAATGGGAATAGGAATAAACTCAATAGAATACTCGGGTACCTTATGGAGATGTTGAACTGGGAGGGAATGGGAATAGGAATATTTTCCGTTTGAGCCTGACAGGGAATGGGAATAGGAATAGGAATATATTCCGTTTGAACTAGGATTAATCACTTATCTGACCATAAGAAGGAAAACTCAATAGAATACTCGGGTTCCTTATGAAGATGTTGAGCCGAGAGGAAAAAGAAATAGGAATATTTTCCGTTTGAACCTGAGAGGGAACGGAAATAGGATTATTTTCCGTTTGAACCTGAGAGGAACTAGGATTAACAACTTTTCAACGGCGAACACGACTTGCACATTTCTCATTTTTACCATTTCTGTCAGCTATTTTTGGCGCAGTGTATGTCATGTATTGATATTGATAGGGATATGGATATGGATATGGATATTGTTTGTGACATTGCTGACATCAGTCGAATGCACAATTATATGTGTTATATCTTAGTGAAATCGCTGCGGGGGCGGCCTTGCACGTGGCTTGCCACACAGAACAAATGCAGTTCCATTTCATATTGGCCACATGTACATAATTATTGTTATGTGACGGCAAAGCAGCCAGCGGCTAGAGGTCACGCGGATGATACGGACGCCATGAAAAGACACTGCTTTGGGAGCACATGACAATAGCCAGAACGTATTATTTTTCTCCACTTACTCTTGAGCGCGGCAGATGTCGCAAGACTTTGACAAGATGTTGGTAACAAAAAGCAGGTCCTGCATTTGACTATATTAATTCCTGTCTCTTATCCAAATCTCATTTAAGCTAACTTTTTTATAGATAGCTCTAAAATCTCCCATATTCCTTGAGGTTTTTAAACGTTCAGTTATCTAACTTCTCATTGGACTCCTTATCATACTCTAAGTAAAAAGTGTATTAAATGTATCGGCTTGATAGGGGCGCTTTTTTCTCTACATTTTGATTTATAGAGCGCCTGTGCTTACCTCCTCCCTGCCGCCTGGTCCTGTTGCCAGCATCTATTGTAGTCGCTGGCAATGCAACAATACGCAGATTAAATGCATACAACTGCCATGACAAATACGTATACCAATATAAATACAAATCGATGTAGAAGATTGCTTTTTCCACGAACAACGACTTCTAAAGCCCCTTTTGCTTTGTTACCTAATTGCAACATAATGTGGCCAGCTGGCTTTAAATTCGCTGATAAACTCTTGGTTGGCGTTGCCACCTTGTAAAAATGTGTAGCAGCCAGCTTTTGTCAGTGTTCGTTAAGTCGATTCCACCTTTATTCCACATGTGCGAATTGCTAATGTTTTGTCTAGGGCATTGTAATTGCCGGCCAAGCTGTAGAAGAAAACCGTATAAATTAATTTGTGCCAGAAACGTTGCCCTTCGGAATTCGCAAGCTGCGAAATTGTGAATTTTAACTATTCTCTGGTTAAATATTAAACTGCATATTGAAAGGGAGCAGCTGCGTCTGCAGCTGCCAATTGGCTCGAACGGGAAGGCGTCAAGCGGCAAGTTTCCATATACTTTTATTACTAGTGTTTCTCAAGTTGAGAGGGGGGGGGGGAGGTTCATGGGGGAATTTGGGCACCAAGGGCTGCCACTCAATCGTAAGAGGAGGGAGGCAGGGAGAAGGAGGAGGTTTTCATTCTTTCCTTTCGTTCGTTTCACTGTGCCGCGCGGCTCTGATTGTGCATGCAAAGTGTTTGTGTGACAATTGCGCCACATCTTGGGGCCACTCAAGTTCTACTTTCCAAGTTGCACGTCATCATCGCCCCATCATCAACATGATGATCATCATTCGCATCATCATCATCAGCCTGCAACGTGTTACAAATCAACGAAAATGGCTTTGGTAATTGTGCCAGCAAGAGCGAGAGCACAAAAAAAACACAAACATACCAAAGAAAACGAGCACAACTTTCAATTCGTCGTCACTTTTTGCATTTTCATTACAATTTTCCTCTTTTTTTTCTTATATACTTTTTTTATATTATTTTTTGTGTGCTCTTGGCTTTGTGTGCGCACTCTTGAAATCACGGGCCGGCTTTTGAAATGTTGCCAAAATGTGCGACCACACCTACAACCCCGCCCCGCCCCGCCCCCCTCCTACATGGCCCCCGCTTGTCGACCACAAAATGGCTGCCTTTTTTTTTTGGATTCTTTTTTATCAGTGCGCATAAAATTCTCATTGGTTTGCCGAGTATAATTCAAATTTTAATATTTATTAACAGCCGCCAACGTTGTCGTCGTCGTCGACGTCTTCCTATTTGTCGTTTTGCCTGTTTTCCTATGCAAATTTAATTCAATTTCGCGGCACTTCTCAATGGCCTTTTGATTGCGATTGCGATTGCATTGCCGCAGGCAGCGTTTTGGCCATTGGCCACATTTTGGTCAACAAAAACAGAAAGAAAAAGAATATTAACAAAAACAATTAAAATGCTGATTCAATAGTAGTTGGACAGACAGACAGATGGACAGAGTTGAAACAGACAACGACTTTTAATGCCAATTAGTTTGCTTTTACTTGCTCTTCAATTCCATTTCAGAGACACACGCGCAGCTATTGATTTTCAATCAATTGGCCACGTCCTGGGAAATGCTTTGCAGACCTGCTCCTGCTCCTGCTGTCTGTTGAATCTATATGCGTTTTCCTGTTGGTTTGTTAGTCTGTTGGTCTGTTGCTTATTTGCGGCCAGCGGCAATTAAATAATCAAGTCAATCAAACCATTTAAATGTGCTCAACTCTGTTGCCCCGTTGCGCCAAAGCGTGCCAGATGAGAGCCGGTTGATAAATTGAATGCCAAACACGCAGCATATCATTTAATGTCGATTTAACCGTGTCTCACGTTGGGCGCCAGCACTTGTCCCACGTTGGGCGCCAGCACTTGTTAATGAATGCGGTCACAATTAGAAATAAATTGCAGCTTGTTTACCGATTGAACGGCCCTCGTAAATACTTATTTACTCCGAGTGCGCCTCAAAGGGCTTGGCTTGCATTTGTGCATGCTGTGGCTGTCATATTCTCATATACGTATTTTGTGTGCAACAAATTGTGGCAACTTTAATTAAAATACCAAATGTGCGAGCGAGGGCCGAGTACACCTGGCTACGTACGCTGCCGCTGACATTGACGGACGCAACAAAGTTCTCAATCCTTTTGCCGAGTCATTGGCTGTTGCAGCCCAAAAGTGGCGGGCGCCCGAGCAGGGACTGGCGCCTTTTGTGCAGCTGGCAGCCAATTAAACTTGACAGCTTGGCAGCTGGCGAAAAATGTTAAATGTTAAGCAAAGCAAAGCCCAGTTTCAATTAGCCATAAACAGCGCTTCGCTGTAAATAAGTTAACATTCTCTTAGCCAAACTATGTGGGCACATGTGCACGCAAGTCTAGCTCCTTTTTATGGCTGCCTATATATTGACAGACAGTCAGACAGACAGACTGACGTACAAATGCCAGCTGTCAGCTCATTGGGAATACAAGTGCGAGTGCGGAATTTGTGATGAGGCCTCGTTCTCGTGCGAGGCTTTGGCAACATCGGCAACAGCTTCAGCTACAACCTCGCGGCCTGTTGATGTGTTGATGCTGCACCCAAAGACCTGGCCCCCGCTCCCTGCCATTGCCTGTTGCCTGTCAAGTGCTAGGTGGTTTATTGTGCACATGGTTTATGCTGCCAGCTCCTGCTCCTGCTCCTGCTCCTGCTGCATATGCATGCACTCGGCGCATGTCATGAGTGCCTGTCGAGTGCGCCTCAGTTTCAAGCGAACGTCTGCGTCTCCGACTGCACAATTCTGCGTGGCCTTTTTCGGTTTGCTCTGTATATATTTCTCTGTATATATTCCTTTTTTTTTTTTTGTTGCCTTTTGCACGTTGCATAGTCGAGTGCAAACATTTATAAGAACGCAACGAGAAGCCAAACGGGGGCAGGGACTGCAGCTAGAGTTTGCAGCAAAGTGGCTATTGGCAAACAAATCGAGGCTTTGTCCAAGTGCCTCATATTATAGAAATTGTGGCCGATATTTTCTATTCGATTTGCTCAAACTCAATTCAACAGTTACAAAATATATATGTATGTATATTGCCTTGGCCAAAGGGGCAGCCCTTTCAAATTCAATTAAAAACCGATGCTTTGTTGCATTTAATTCAAATTTTATAGAGCTTCCAGTTAAACTTGTCTCTGTGTGAGTGCGTTTCTCTCTGTGTGTGTGTGTGTGTGTGCCAGTGTTGTGAGTGTTTATTTGTGTCAAGGATGTGCACACAAAATCAATTATTTTGTAAGCAGGCAAAACGCACAGCAGTGGCAAGTTGCAACTGCAACTGCTGCCGCTGCCATGTGCACTATGATTACATCATTTTCACAACCAGCCCAACACACACACACCCGCACACACCCACACACACACACACAATGCCAGACAGACAAGCCAAATTGCAGTTGAATGCGAACGCTGTCATAAATTTCCGCTCTGCTTTTGACGACGTTTACGACGACGACGACGACGACGACGACGACGGGGGAGAGAAAGAGGCCAAGCTGAAGGCTTGCTGCTGCCCGTTCGCCACTTGAATAGCAAATCGTTGCGAGCTATGAAACTTGTGGCCGCCAGGGATTTGGACAGCCTGCAATAACACTGATTGAATGCGCCTTGCCGCTGGCCAGTTCGTCCTGTCGTCCTGTCGTCCTTTCCTCCTGCCGGCCAACATTCGGACACACACACACATTGCAGTTATTGGCATTTCCGTTGTGTCCTTGTCGATGATGCCAGAAATAAGTAAAGTGCTTCAGGTTGCCATAAGAAATTCATAGGCATATCCTGCTCGCTGTCAATGCGACGATGGCGACTCCCTCCCGACTGTCTGGTCGGGCAATTCGTTGCAAGATTGCAACAGATTGATTAAGTTTATGTTCGATTTGAAATTAAATTGCGCAACAAATGTGAACTATGACAATGAAACTAAGCCACACAAATGCCGAACAAATCGTTCGGCAAATCGTTCTTGCTGGACACGTTTATGAGCTGTGCTTGTGTGAAAACAATTCACTTTCAGTTTAAATGCAATATTAATGAACAGGTGCTATACACTTAAGCAGCTTGCGGGTTTTATTTTGCAGCCAGCTCGAGTTTCTGCTACTTAAATGTGCGCATAAACTGCCTGCTACTTAGCTGCACGAAGTTCAATTAGTTTTCAGCCTAATTAGCTGGCATTAGCTGGCGCTTTGCAACGTGTCGTGTCGCCTGGCATTCCCTGCTGTCCCTCTCTCTCTCTCCTCTTCTCTATCTAGCCAATCGGGCAACTTTTAGTGCGGTCACATCCGTTAATTACCGACAATTTGCAGTGCGGAGCCGCTGCTTGAGTCAACTTTCTTGGCAACATGCAAATGGCGTCTGGTCAGGAGGCTGCTGCTGCTGCCACGATTTGTGGCCGATGCATGCATTGATTAAGGAATTTCAAATTTGCCACAAAGAGCGCTGCACACACAAAACAATTACATTAAACTGAGCTGAAGTCCGAAGTCCGTGCACGTTTCGTGTCCAGAACTTAGGGCCACGCCCACTTGTCGCCGCCCTCGCATACAAGTTAATGCAATTATGTGCGGGGCGTTCTCTGGCACACGGTATGGGCAGAGCCAGCTTTGGCCAGCAGCTCGGCACGTAAATTGCCGTGGGACCAGCTTAAGTGGAGCGCTATTCACTGCTCTGCCCCTTTTTGTCGCCACTTCCCTTGCCCTGCAACTGCAGGCGGAGCGGGAGCTGAAGCCACATTCGTTTGCCGTTTGGTTTTTCTTTCTTTTCTTCTCTCTCTCTCTCTCTCTCTCTCTCTCTCAATTTGGCCTCTGCGCTGAGCGTAAATTATTCAATGAGCATTGTTGAAAAGTTGCAAATGAAATTCAGCTGAAGAATTTCATTACGAGTTTAATGGCAAAAACAAATAGGGAATTGCAGCGAGTGGCGAGTGACGAAATGGCGAATAGAATCCGGTCTCGATTTGATAAATCATAACGAGCTTGCTGAGCGTGTGGCAAGCAAAGCGTGGGGTAATAAATGGGAAAAAGTAAAGAGTAGCGAGTAGCGAGTAGCAAGCAGCGAGTACCGAGTGGCGAGTAGCGAGTGAAGTAGCCGACTACCGAGGCCCTCAACTCGTTGATGTCTAGGAAATAACGACTGCAATACAAAACGAGATATAGCAACGAGTAGAGAGGGGAAGTAGCGAGTGACGAGTAGCGAGTGAAGCAAGTAATGACAAGCGGTTAATAAAATAGGCCCTCGACTCGTTGATGTCTAAGAAATAAAGACTGCAATACAAAACGAGATATAGCAACGAGTAGAGAGGTGAAGTAGCGAGTGACGAGTAGCAAGTGAAGTAAATAATGACAAGCGGTTAATAAAATAGGCCCCCGACTCGTTGGTTTCTGCTACAGTTAATAACTAGCGTGTGTTGAGTGCGAGAATTACATTTAAAAGAGGTGTTAACTCTGATGGGTCCTGCTTTATGCCAGAACCGCATAGCTGTCCACAACTGTTTACAACTCATTTCATAAAATTAATGGCATTGTGTTGTCATTAGGCACAGATACAAATACTCGTGCATATGCAAAGGAACGAGTGCCGCCGGTAAATGTTTGACAAATTAATGTTGATAAAATTGTGTGGCATAGCGACAGGCGCAAAGTTCCCCAGTCGCCTGTTGTTATTATTTTTATTATTATTATTATTATTATTATTCCTGTTGTTGTCGAAGCTGTCCAAGCGAGCCTTTCAATTTGCAGCCAGGAGCAGAGCAAACAAATGCGAATATACGAGTATCATTCACGTTGATGGACAGGTGCGTTGCCACATGCCACATGCCACATGCCACACCCACACACACACTCGAGCTTTGCCTAATTCCGGGCTTCGATTTTGGGGCGCGGCTTTTCGTTAGCCGCTTTTCGTGGCTTTTGTTTGCCCGTTAATGGGCGCTTGCGGCCATATAGATTGATATATGCATAAATAATGAATGATAAATACACGCGCTGTTTAAATATGATTAAAATAATACGACCCCCCTCCCAACCTCCCTCCCTCCCCCTGCGAACTGCCAAATACTTTTCGCTTTATGCATATTTTTGATGGATTGCCTTTGATAGAGGCGGCTCCATAACATAAATGCCGCATTATCGCGTTAGCTTTCAACTGGTGTTTAGTCATGACAATGGAAACATATGCTCGCCCCCTCACTCTCTCACTCTCTCCCTCTCTCATTCCATCTGTCACTCTTTGTATCCCTGCGTGGGTCTAGTGTTGTGAAGCGTTGTATAATATCTGTGTTATTCTTTCACTTGTCTGTTTGCAACAAGCTCTTTAGCACTTATGTACAGATTTCTAGAAAACTGTCATAAAAATGTTATATAACAAATTTCTTCAAATTTAATTAATTTTAAATGAAACCGAATTCATAATTCTATAAGAAGAAATCGTACTGAAATAAATATAACCTATAATATTCCAAGAGAAAATTGGAAATTGTAATAAAAATGTGGTACAGAAATTTCTTCAAATTTAATTAATTTAAAATGAAACCGAATTCATAAAAATATAAGATATCATATCGAAAAATCCAACTTAAAAGTTTTAAATTCCCCTGCGTAAACCGTAAAACTCCCAAGCACTTTTCACGCCAGAGTTCAAATTCATTGTGTTTCCACTTTGAGAGCAGCTTGTGTTCTCACTTTGCACACACACATTCGACAATTACATCGGCTGTGTGCGTGTGGCGGAAACATTGAAATGATTTGTCCCATTTGGTGGTTTTACAACACCTTGGGGAGCACTCGCTGAATTATGCATGCAGCTCGGTAATTGTCCGGGCCAGGCGTTTCGCAACGTTTCGTGATTTGTCCTTAACGCACGCTAATTTGACGGCACAAACAGCCAAACCAGGACGAGGGGAGGGGTGCCAGGTGCCAGGTGATTCGCACTGTCAGACATAATAATATCGCTTGCCGTGTTGTAAAATACGCAATGACACTGTTTTAAGCTGCCAACCAAATCATGTAACGGCACATAAAAGCGTTATGAATGTGAGTTGAAGTGTGTTAAATTTCATTTTTGAGCAGACAAGCTTTGAGCTTTAAGCAAGCTTTAAGTTTTAATATGCTTTTTAAAGAGTTTTAAGCTAGAAAAGGTAAAGGATATAAAGCTGTAGCAATAATAGAGTAATATTAAGTTATGTTTAACGCGACAGAAAGCTTTAATTAATAAAAAGCCTTTTTACAGCCAATCAATGGGTTAAACTTAGCTTAAAGCTTTGAGGTGCTTTGCTAGGTCTTAAAAACTAAAAAAAAAACCATATGAAGCTTGAGCTCTTGTTAAATGTTGTTTAATTTAAGCCCGAGCTGTAACTCCCTAGGCGAGCTTTAAGCTTTCAGCTGAGCTTAATTAATATAGCTTTAAAAAGTAAACTTTCGCTTAAAGCTTGCTCAAAAGTGCAGGCTAGACGCTTGCGCTTGTTATTTGAGGCTACATTATGAGACTTACCTAAGCTACATTTAGCTGGGTTTATATAATGCCATTTTCAGCTAATGTCATTTGCCATTTCCAGACATTTTGTTGCATAACATTTTGGGTGCACAATTGTTGTTGCACTTATGAATGCAGCTGCAGCAAATGCGTGCGAATTGATAGCAGAAAATGACCGCGTAACACGAAGCTAAACAAAAACTGGGTTGCGCGTGTTGCCGTCGAGTGGGGAGGGGGAGAAGAAGGGGGAGGGGGGGGGAGGGGTGCGTGACAAGTCATGAGGCCATGTTTATGAATTTGACAACAAAGCAAGCGCAAGCTGACAACAAAATCAAGGTGAAATCTTTGTTGTTGTTGGGGTGGGCGGTGCTCGGTGGGCGTGGGCGTGGGTTGTGCAACTGTGTATATCGCGGCCCGTCAAGTGACAAACAATTAAACGCAGGCCTTATGCACACTAACCCCCCGCCCACACACACACACACTCACACACACACACAGATAAGCGCGAATCTCTATTGCCAGCTCCCTTGCGGCCTCTATTGCTTGCGTGTGCGTGTGTGTGTGTGTGTGTCGGCTGTCACTTTTTTACGCGTTTGCCAGGCAAACACACAGCACACACACCCACACACACACTCGCTTACACACACACACACACTCTGGCAGTGCATTTGAAAATTTGAGTGCTGCTTGCGACATATTCGTCGCGGCTGCTGCTGCTGTTGTTGACGTTGCTGCTGCTGCTGCTGCTTCTGTTGTTGTTGTTGTTGTTGTTTTGCACTTGCATTTTTCTTGCACCATTGTTGACAAGCGTTGAAATTTGACACACACACACACTGGCACACACATGCATATAGCTGTGTGTGTTTGTGCATTGTTTGAATTGCCTGTCGAGGTTAAGCTGTAACATTTAAAGTGTTGTCGGTTCCGTTGCCGTTGTTGTTGTTGCCGTTGTTGTTGTTGTTGTTGTGTTTGCTGCTGTTGTTGTTGTGTTTGCTGCTGTTGCTGTTGGTGTTTAGCTCAAGTGCACTTTTGGTTGCTTCCTCTTTGGCTCTGACAGACGGCCCTGTCCATGTTTTGGTTGAATTGTTTTTTATTTTCCCCTTCTCAGTTTTGGCGCATTTTAATTGTTTTGCCAAATATTTGCGCTGTAAATTGACTGAAATTAAAGAAAAATATTTGAAAATAAGCAAGTTACAAGGCCAAAGATCTCAGATACTCAGCGATAAGTTCTTTCGGCAATTTAATGCGAAATATATGAAATATTTTCCATACTCAGCTATAAGTTTCTCCGGAAAGTTTCCTGAAAATATAAGTAATTTGGTGAGTTTTTTTTGAGCTTGGCACAGCTGCTGTTAAGGCCTATTGAAGAAACAAAGGACAAGACAAGATAAGAATAAGAATATACACTTAAAAGTGCTTGACTTATGCTATTTGTTGCTAAAACTGATTGCGAATTATAAGCAAAATATGCTTTCCTTAGAAAGCGATCTATTTATCAAGCTAATTAAGTTCTACAGCTGTTGTTTAAACTCTTAGAGTATGGGTAATTGTAAAATCCAGCTCTGATTATATCTCTAAGAAGTCCAGAATATCTTCTATCTTCTTCTTCCTCTTCCGTATACCAATATAGTTTCCAGCAACTGATGCTGTTTCGCTGACATAAACTGTCGCACTAGAAAAACCGAGCTCGGGCAAAAAACAAACATTTTAGAGACAATTATGCTAATGTCAGTTGCCAGTTGCCACTTGCCAGTTGCAAGAGTTGCAAGAGCTGGCAAAGCAACAATCGAAAATGCACATGCCACATGCCGCATGCCACATTACTCGTGCCGTGCGGCCCGTTGAGTCGTTCGAGCAAAAAATGGAAAGCGCCATTTAAGCCCATAGAGAGGCGAGGCGAGGCAAGAAATGAAATTCGAAAATGTTTGGCATGAAATATTCATCATCGTAGCTGTGGATAATTGAAATTGCAACAGCTGCTCTCGTTGCAGCAACAATGGGGACACACACACGTGGCCAAAAGCTAAAACATTCATGTGCTTCTGTGGACAGGCCGATAGGCACAACTGTTGTCCGTTTCTCCCTCTCCCCCTCTCTCTCTCTCTTTCTCTCTCTCGCTCTCTTTGTGTGTGTATCTTGTGGCAGCTGTCATCAAGCTGGCGACTGACCAGCTGACTGACAGGCGAGCTTAAGCTCTTTATTGCTGCAACAACAAGTTGTCATTCGCCTTGCCCCTAATTAAAGAGCCACAAAAAAAGAGAAGAATATATAGCTTTGAAGCACCGCAGACTACATACCCTTGCAGATACGTAGTTTATGTTAACTAGAAGAGTTTTTCTGATATATTTCAGACTAATTGCTGCTATTGGGTTCTATATAATAAAGTCAACTGATTATTCATAAGATATAACTGCAAGGTTGGTAGCCCGGTTATTAAGTTGTCTAAAGAAAAACTTTATTTATAATTGAAATTTCTAAATGTACCAATGTCAGACTCATATAAGATATAGTGATACGATCCGGCTTTAGTCTTCGCTATAACTAAAGCTAAGAACAAAAAGAGATGTCAGCCAAGTTTTATAAAGATAAATGTAAAGCTGAGGGACAGACTGACATTCCAATATAGCAATATCCATTTATCTGCTGATATAGATCAAGAATATATATGCATTTGGACATATCTCTAACAGTGCTCTAGACATTTCGTGATAAAATTGAAATGTCCTCTGCAAGTGCTTAAAAATTAGTCCTCAGACAAAGCCCTCTCACAATGGAGTGTATGCATTATGCCTAATAGCAGAGCACACACACACACACACACACACACACGCACACACTGACACTCAGCTAGTTAACTGTGCTTTGTGGCACAGATGCCTTTGTCTCTGCCCCTGCACGAAAGCTGAAAGCTGCTCGTCTAATAAGCCCCGTCGCGGGGCATGCAACCTGCCTGTCCTATCGTGTCCTGTCTTTGCTGTTGGCTCTGACAATGAGTTGGCAGCTGGCAGCTGGCAGAATTGGATGCCATACGTCGCCGCGGGCCGCACTTGACCCGGGACACTTTGGGGCCAAGCGTTGATGAAGCTCAAAGCCCCCTTCCCTTCCCCCCTTGTCCAAGCCAGAGGCCACACTCAGCTCTTAGCTCTCACCTTATTTATACAATCCACAGACACTTTGCACGCTCTTGCTGATAAATCTCGAACAATTAGCTGCTTGGAATTTTTATGCCAACCATCCAACTCGACTTTTATAATAAAAAGCTATTATTTTTATTAAGAATTTGCGCTTGAGCTGAGCATTTAGCCTGCAGCTGGAATGCTTCGCAAAAACAATTCGGCATAATTAAGTGTTGGCCAGCTTGAGCAACAGTTCGAAGTTCATTTGTTTAGCACCTTCTTACACCTCCTACTTACACCTGGCCTGTTAGCCCGTATTAGCCGCAGCAGCAGCAGCTGGCAAAACTTTTCATATTTTTCCCTTGAATTTTGCATTAACCAAAAAACCTCGTCAAAGTTTTGCAAAACTTTGCATTTATTTTGCATTTGCAAACTGTTTGAACAGCCATCGGACTAATCAGCCCGACGGTGTCCGGGTGCAGGTCGTAGGGAGTTCTGAGAAAAGGGGTGAGGGGAGGGGGGGGGGGGGGCTGCACCCTTTACAAATTGTAATGTCAGTTCATTCTGTAATTTCTTATTTCGCTGTTGCGCATTCAAGAATTTATCTTGTTGCTGTCTTGTATTGTCCGTTAGCTAACGTTAAGCTCCTAAGCCCCAACCCCCAACCCCCAACCCCTGACCCCCAACCCCCAACCCCTGACCCCTGACCCAGTGTCTGCCCGGTAAACCCTGTACAAACCCTGAACAGGCAACATCTAGTGGGTCGCATTGTTGTGCACTGGGCCGCAGCTGGTCTGCCATTAAATCAACAATGGCGCTCGGTACACGTGCTTCCCTCTCTGTCTCAGTGTGTGTGTGTGTGTGTGTGTGTGTCTTTGTGTGTTTTATACCCTGCATTCAAGTTAGATAATCGTTTATGTAGCCTCTAAAATATATATAAAGCACGTGTATCTTTATTTGATTTATGACAAAACTGGTTGAGAATTATAAAAGAAAGTTGAAAATTGGTTTCGCTTGAGCACATACAAACTATTCTAACACAATGTGAACCTGATTTTATTGATTTGCAGGTTCTAAAGCCGAATAGAAAGCACGCGCAGGCTTTAATCTTAATAGTTTTATCTTTCATTTAGTTGCAGAGCCTCTGAAAGTCTTATATTCTATATAAAGCGAGTAGCTTTATTTGATTTATTCCAAAACTGGTTGAGAATTATAAGAGAAAGTTGAATATTGGTTTCCCTTGAGTCCTGGGTTCGAAGCCCAGCTAAATCAGTATTTCATTTTAATCAGTACTTGCTTTTATTGATCTTCAGGCTCGAAACACGACTTTTTTAAATTGTTTTGTCTTTCATTTAGTTGCAGAGCATCTGCAAGTCTTATATGCTGCACAGTCCTCGTTATTGCGCTTTGTATGTTATTGTGCATTGTCTGGGTTTTCATTTGGCCCGCTTTCACATTTGGATTCGTCTCTAACCTGACTTTTATATGCATAAATATATATATATATATATGTATATATATATATATATATATTGCGTGTGCTGGAATATTTCAACTTATTGTTATTGCCCTGGATAAAACAGTTCTCTGGGCTCAGGCAATTGAGTTTTTATGCGTCGTTGATTGCTGCACATTTCTCACAAACACACGCGCGCTCACAAAGTTCAACAGCTCAGACACACACACAGACACACACACACACAGACACACAGGCAGACAGACAGGCAGAGCGTGTGACATGCAATATTGATGTTCCTTGTAATGCAATTTGCACATTGTCCCCTACTCCATTTGTCTTTCGCACTGGTTCTCGCACTGGTTCTATTTGTCGTATGTTTTACTGATTTCGTTTTCTGTTTTTCGTGAGTTAGTTTCTAATACAGCTCTTGCCCATTTGGCTATACGCTTTCGCTTTCTTTCGAGTTCTGATTCTTTTGCAAGCAAATCTTTTGTCTTTTCTGTCTTTAGTTAGTTTCCTCGTTTTGCTGGTTCCAGTTCTAGTTCCGTTTGAGCTGCTAGTTTTCTTTCTAGACGATACCTTTGTCTACTTTTTCTCAGCTTAGTTAGTTCCTGTTCATGTTCCTTATTTTGCTGGTTCCAGTTCTAGTTCTGTTTGAGCAATTAGTTCAGTTGCTCTATTTCCTTTTCTGCTTGCGAGGTTTCCGACTCTGCTGTCTCTCTTGAGATCCCTTTTGGTTCTGTTTATCTTTAGTTTTTAGCTCCATTGTTTGTTCCAGGAACTAGTTCCATTCCATATACAATTGAGTTTCTTTTTCTAGTTCTGCTCCAGTTTCTATTTCAGAATCTAGTTCTTTTACACTTTTTAGAACTCTTTTGCTCTCTCTCTGTCTCTCTCTCGCCCCCCCTCTCTCTCTCTCTCTCGCCCCCTCTCTTTCTCTCTCCCTATCTTTATTTGTGGCTTACGTTTCTTGCTTGCGCTCTTGTTTACTTTGCAGGATCTGTTTCTGGTTCAGTAGCTGATTCATTTTCTGCTTCGGCTCTTTCTGGTTCTTTTTAGGAATCTATGGTTCAGTGAATTTGACTTCTAGTTCCTTGCTAGTTCGTTTTGCGTGTGAGCTTAGTTCACAGTTCAGTTTCTAGTTTATATAATGTTTTTCTCAGCTTCCGTATTTACGCGTGGTACTTTTTTCAAGTTCTGGTTCGGTTTTCCGTTGAACTTTTATTATATTAGTTTTTGGTTGAGCATTTAATTTTTATTTTCCGATTTTATTTGCTGCCCGTTTAATGTTTTGTTGTTGTCTGTTGAATACATATATTTTTTTTTGTGCCTTCAATTTTAATGACCAGCATGTGAAGGCCATAAACGGTTGGCCAACAAACAGTTCCGCCTGGCTGTACGTACGTACATACGTATTGATACGGCGCCGCCATAAAGTATGCTACGATAATTTCGCTTCACAAATATGCTTGTTGCTGTTGCTGTTGCTGCTGCTGCTGCTGTTGCTCGCATCGCTTCTGCTTGAGGTTTAATGGCGTGATGGGCATGTGGAAAAGTGGAAAATTCCAACGAAGTGCGGTCATTTTAATAACGAAAAACATCAGCTCTTTATGCACTCGTTGCCATTGTTGTTGTTGTTGTTGTTGTTGTTGTTCCTCCTGCTGCTCGTTTCGTTGTTTGGCTTCTATTTTACTTGCTCTTCCTCTTGTTGTTGTTTTATTTTATGACTCTCCCTGCTGTTGTTGTTGCTAGTAGCTGCGAAAAACTTTTTCAATATACCAGAGTACTTTTTGTTTTCTACCCCGTTGCCTTGCAGCGCATATTTTCCACTCACTCCCTCCCCCTCTCGCCCCCTCTCCCTCTCTTTGTGTGTTTGCAATGCATTTAGCACTATCCAGCTTAATTTTTAAATAATACAAAACATTTGCGCACAAATAAATTCATTTAAAATTTTAGATTTTCATGTTCTCTCTCTCTCTCTCTCTCTTTCTCTCTCTCTGTTTGAGGTGTTAAGTCTCTTTAAACTCTTTGTAACCTCAACATATTCTAATTGCTGTCTTAATGGGCGCTTAATTTTTGGCTGTTTGCCAAAATTTCAATTGCCCATTCAAATATATATTTGCAGTAAAGTTTATATGTTATATGTGGTCGAGCACACAGCGTGTTCTGGCTTTCATTTTCTATCCAAAATCTCGCCACTTGCTAAACTATTGAAAGTTTTCAACTTTGCTCGACAAACTTTAACCATAAACTTGCTTATTGCTTCAATTGAGAGTAAAATACTCAAGAGCTCACATGGCTTAGAATGTAGAATGAGCTAAAGTTGTGTAAAAATAGGCACAACTCAAGTGGATTTTCGAGATTGCCTTGTTTTATATTAAATATTTACAAGCTATTTTTAGCTCATCTATGTTTCTTTCTTTTTGTGTGGAGCAGACTTCTGAATGAGACTTTTCTTTAATATAAAAATTTATTCGTAATAAATTTTGAATCTGTGCATAGTTAAGACTTTTCTTTAATATAAAGATTATTCTTAAGATATTTGTTGGTTTTCGCATTGAAACTTTTTGTTGGCAGTTAAATTCCTGGCTCGAAGTCTAGTCCAGTTCTGAAGGATGCCAGTATATAGTATATTATATTATATTATTTGATATCATATTAATATATATCCGCTTTTATTCTTGCTTTCGCAGGGTCAGTGCTCGCCTGGCACACTGCCCATGGCCTGGGTCGATGAGGGACCTGGTCCGCCAATCTGTCCGCGTTCCTGTGCCGAACAGCAGCCACCGGCGAGCAGTCCTGGGGCGCGCACCGACGATAATAAACTCAAGTATTTCATAAATGCAAATACGATTAACTATAAGTCGCCGCAGATGCGTTTAAGTCAAAGCAACAGCAACAACAATAACTATAAGGCCATGTCTAGAGTGCGACGCGATAGGCAATGGGACGAGCTGGCAACGGAGGCGGCAACAACAACAGCAACAACAACAGCCGAGCAGGAGGAGTTTGAGGAGCAGGAGGAACTGGAGCAGTCAGAGACAACCACACTCTCGGCCACAGCCAGCAGCAATGACTTGGATGAGCTGGAGGATCGGTCCACGTTTCCCTACAGCCACCTGCAAACACACGAGCAACTTAGCGCCAACGAACAGCAACAACAGCAACAACAACAGCAACAACAACAGCAACAGCAGCAACAACAACAGTGCCTTGATTACCTGGGCGATGCGGCCGAGACGAGTCCACAGCATTTGTGCGGCCTGCGGTCGCCGGGTCAGCTGCTCGCGCGCCTGCGCCACCTTCGACTGCGCCATTGCTGCGAGCGCAGCGTGTTCAGTGCGCTGCACACGTTGGCGCTAAATGTGACGTTGACGGATCGGGACGAGTGCGTCCGGCTGCTCAGCGATCTGCTCGATGTGGATGCGCTGGCCAATCGGCTTACCTGCGAACTGGCCGAGATACTCTTTCGCTTCGACTGCCGGCAGGTGTATTCGCTGGTCAATCAGTGCGATGACTGCAAGGTGAGTACGAAACGGGATTCTATCTATGTTTTATGCAAGATTAGTTGTACTTACACTAGATTGTCTAGTCCTTAGATCTTTCCATTGGAGTGGACAGAGACTTCAGAGTGTAATTAAGTATTTTTCTATATAGACATCTCACTCTCACTTCAGCATTCTCTAGATTGGGATTACTCTGGGAAGAATTTGAGTATTCCTTTTGAGCCTATTTCTCTCAGAGTATGGAGAGTTATAGATATATAGTATATGGAAATATAAGAATAGATTACACTCTTTCTCTCTTTTACATATACATATAAATCCTACCTCTTAATCCCTTTATCTCTCCTGATCTCCCCATTGATAACATATTCGGAGTAGAATCCATTCTAAATGGCTCCAAGTTCTTCAGACTCTTTCTCTGCCTTCCTCTCTGTCTGTCCCTTTATCTCCACAATGGGCAGTACAGGTGGAGTAGCATAGATTCTGTTAGATTCTCTCTCTGTTTCTCCTTGTCTCTATTTCTCTACTGGCACGACACGCGCTCGCATTACATCATGTTTTAATTAAATACTGGACAATGGGTTGGCAATCTTTGCCACAGCGCAACGCAGCGCAGCGCAGCACAGCTCGCATTTAAATTCAGCCCGTTAACCCCAAAATATGCCAAATCCCCATGCCCCCCAGCTCCCCTGGCCACAGTCCAACAAGATAAATGAAAAAAGCAGGCAAATGTATATTCGAACAAAGTATACGACCAGGCAATACCCTGCCTTCCCTTTTTTCCAGTTATCTCTTTAAAGTTTTGTGGCTTAGTTGGCAAATAAATTATTTGGCTATATTTGGTAACATGTACAAAGTTGTGCGTGCTCGAGTAAGAATGGACACAAAACTTCTGTGTGTTAGTTATAGGAAAGTGTACATGCTATATATATATTCTAGCTGAAGCTACAGCGAAGCCTGGCTATAAGGAAAGGTCAACCCTTCGCCCGTCCGCCTTTCGCTGGGTATTAAGCTTCTGCTGCTGCTGTTGTCAGTGTGTAAACTCTCGGCTATATAGCTAAATCCTGCAGAGGGACGCGACACTTCCGTGCGGCAACAGCGCTGCGTGACATTTTTAGCTGCTCATTAATTATTGAAGTCGCCGTGCCCCCCCCCCCCCCTTCCCCCCACTTCAGAAATCCGCGCACAGCAGTCGTCCCTGTCCAGGGTTTAATATTTCTGCTCGTAATTATCAGTGTTTTTGGAGAGCGCACACAGAAAATGGGCGACGGGGCTAAAAAAGCAAACGCGCTGCGGTTAATTTGTGGCACTTAGAGGTCGCCTACTGGCAACTGGCAACCGAGCTGAAGCTCTGCCTGTGCCACATTTTTCACTGTCTTTGCGAACATTTGACTGCATATTTAATGTCCGCGTGTGCGTGTGTGTGTGTGTGTGTGTGTGCGCATAATTGGCAATTATTTGTTGCGAGCCTTTAAACAACTTGCAACAAGCAGCTGACCAACTGGCAGCTACAAAGAGCTGCAACGTTGTCAATGCGGCAGTTGCATAAAGACTGGGCAGGCGAAGGGCTGGGATTTGTTTTAGCGGCGGGGGGAGAGACGAGGGGAGGGTGGTGCGACAATGCGACCGCTAATGAGCGCCACACAAAACTGGGCAACAGGGGCAAAAGGAAAAGCTTTGCTCGGGCGCAAAGATGAAAAAGAAAAAAATAAAAAAAAAAAAAATAAAATAAAATGGAAATGGAAATGTCGTGAATGGCCTCTGTCGCAAAGCACGTTGCAAGCATGTGAATTGCGCTGCTGATTATGAAAAACTTGAGGCAGCTGCTAAGCAGCGGCAGCAGCAGCGGCAGCAGCAGCAGCAGAGGCAGCAGCTGCACACACACACACACACACGCACGCACGCAAATTTAAATTTAAATTACGCATACGCCCGGTGTGCGGGCCGTTTGTGTGTGTGTGTGTGTGTGCGTGCGCCTGGCACACATTTAAATGCCTGCACAACAGCAGCAGCAACAACAACAACAACAACAACTGGCAAACTAACAGCGAGCGGCTGTAGCCTGTTACAGCTGCCCCCTCCCCTCCCCTCAACCCACACTATGAGCAGCCGCCCACGCCCCCCCCCACCCCCTTCTGCTAGGCCTTAACATGTTTCTAGTTCGAAACGCGGCTGCTGTGCAAATCAGGTGATGCCGAGAGAGTGAGAACGAGTGAGAGGGAGCGAAAATTTGAGAGAGCGTAAGTGTGCGAGAGCGTCTTGTCAGCTGGCTGCTTAATCCTCTCTCACTCTCTGCCTCTCTCGCTCTCACGTTATTCAGCGCCGACTCTCACATGACACGAAACATTTTCGTTTCTGCAACGTTTTTTTTTTTATCACAGTTTATATAAGTTGGGGTTTAGGCAACTTTTTTTTGATGCCTCTTGTAGCCAGTGTTGGCTAAGCTTAAAAAATATTTGATTTTTTTCAATTAATTGTTTTAGGGTTTTTATTTTCTCAGGCATATCTATTTGTTTTTGATTTGAATTTTGTTTCATTCTGACTTTTCCAGTCGCTAGTTTTTGAAAATTGAACTGCGCGCGCTGCGCTCCACATTCAGCGCCCGCCACAGCTTCCAATTGCCAAAAAAAGAAAAAAACGCAAAATGAAAATCTAGAAAGCAAGAAAAAAATCTAGTAGAAAAAAAAAGAAAATTAAATAAGTTCGTAGAGAGGCGCTCGCTCGCATTTTGGGCTTCCAGTTGGGCTGCCCGCACACACGCTCTGCACACATGGCCAAGACGCGAGGCCTACTTGAGGCTCTGCACTTTCGGCCAGTTTTAAATTAATTAACTCGACAGCTTAGGCCGCTGCCTTATATATACTATATGCACATATATACATATCTTATCGATGTTGTTGTTGTTGTTGTTGTTGTTGTTGTTGTTGTTGTTGTTGCTGTTGTCGTTCTCATCTCATAATTACGACTGTGTGTATTTATGATTACGTTCACCGCAAGTCGTCTAATTAGTCAAAAGGACTCTTGCCTGATATTGTGGCCAACCGCAGTGTCCAGAAATGCCAAAATGCGGCGTTGCTTACACACACACACACACACACGCGCACACACACACACACACATACGCGCACACACCTCTAACCCATTTTCATATTTGGGTTACGAGTCTTTTGATGGTCAAATAAACGTAAATTAGTTGTTGGCCATGGAAGAAGCTGGCGAATATAGAGCCAAGCGCACATATTACTTTCTATTGCATACCTTTAGGGGCTAGCTGGCACTTTTATAAAACTATTTTGGCAAAGCCATTCGAAACAAAACATTACGTTTGTTTTTCCCCATTTCAATGTTGAATTCCGCGCACAGTTTTTCGCCTTTCTCTGTTGTATATGTATAATATTTGTAAAGTATGTGAAAACTATTTGGTTTAAAACAATTGAAAATTGTTAAATTTTATTGTTTTAACTCTGATTTTAAAGGGGATATCTCCCGTTTGGTCTTATAAAAATAACTGTACGCTAATATTTTAAATTTAATAGCTTTTGTTTCATTTTGAAATTTATTTCTAATACTACAAGCCAAAAGCAACTAAAAACTTTTTTGTAGTTTGTAAAGAAAGTATTTCCCTAAACTAACGGACAAAGCTTGTCATATAAGTGTTTCGTTTCCACTCATTCCTTTAAGTGACGGACATTGCTTGTCAAACAAGTATTTGATTTCCACTCATTCCTGTAACTGACAGACATATCTCTTCAGATGCATATCAATTCTTTTGACAGTTCATTTATTCAAGACTTAATTTGTTCCGTGGACCACAAGGCAAAGCATTTCCATTCCATTCCTTAAACTAACAATATAGCATGTGTTTGGAGTTCCTTGGTTTCTTCACAAGTATTGCCCAGTCTACAAAGCAAGTGTTTCAATTCCACGCGTTTCTTAAACCAACAGCCTTATGTATATCAGAGCATATTCTGTATAAACTATATTTAATACTTAAGCCAACAAAAAAGTAGGCTCCAAAATATATAAGTCCATTGGCTGAAGGAACGCGTGGAAATGAAACACGTGCTTTGTAGCCTACGAAATATATTGACTTGGGTACAGAAATATAAACTTAACTTAAACTAACTGATATAGCGACTTAATTTAAATGTTGAATATGGCCCAGTTCCATTGATTTTTGTTAGATATTTCGTTTAAACCATTGAGGATTTTTCTGACAACAGTATTATTAAATTGTAAGCTCCACAGCTCAATTGTTTGTGAAGCTTTTCATCTAAGGCAAATTGCTTTGCAGTTGTTCCTGTTTTCTTATTCATTTTCATCCCACAACGGCGGTCAGAGTTCATACGCCTGGGTTCAAGGTTACATTCAAAATTTTACAAACTTATACAGAAGCGAATATATATATATATATGTATATATATTTCTGTATAGCTGCGGTGTGGCTCCCATTCTTATAACACTTTTTGAGCTGTCGCGTGTGGTTCCGTTTTTTTATTTATTTTTATTTTTATTTATTTTTTTGCTAGGCAAAACTTTTTGTTCTATCGCATTCTGTTGCTGGGCATCATCGTAATCTATTGCCCATCGAAGATTTCGACAAACACAACACACACACACACACAACACACACACTCGGTAACTGTGTGTAAATTTGCATTTTACATATTACAAAGACACTTACGTCATCGCTGATACGAGCTTCTGTGCGATGGTGGGGGGGGGGGGGTGAGGTTTCGGGGGGGTTTTGCCAGTTGGGGACAGTAGGCGTTGCAGGGTTTTTGTCGTGGATGGAAGGGAGGGAGGGAGGGAGGGAGGTCGGTCGGCGGTGTCGGTCCGTTGAAAGGAAAATTGTCAAAAGCGGAAGTAGCGTAATTTCATAAATGATTGATTACACACACTTTACACGCATTCTCACTTATGTGCTCACACACACACACACACACGTGCACCCACACATGAATATTGCTTAGGCTGTTGCTGCTGTTGTCCAGAGCTGGCGACAGCTGACGCACACACTCACACACACACACACACACACATGCACAACCGCACAACTATTGCCGTTTTGTAAAGCTTTCGACATTTGCCCTGCCTAGCTGTGTGTGTTTTTTACTGCTACTTCTGCCTCTGCTTCTTCTTCGCCTTCATTTATTGTGGTTTTTTTGGACACATGTGCGCCGGCTGCGTAAAGCCGAAAGAAAACTTTGCTGCGGTTACCAATAATCTTTTTCTTTTACGCCACTTTTTTGCCATCAACATCAGCAACGGCAACGACAGCGGCAACGGCAGCGGCATCAGCAGTTGCTGCTACCTTTTGCCACACCCTCGAAAGTAACCGCTGATGCCCAACCCACCCAACCCACCGTCCCCTCCCACTCTGCTGCGCCGGCTCTGCGTTCGCTTTATTTACAATCTAATAATTTATCGACTTTTGCGTGGGCGCCGCGCGGCACGTTTACTGAATGGGAATGGAAATGGCAATGGGAATGGGAGTGGGAGTGGGAATGGGCGTGGGAATGGGAATGGGCATCAGATCTGTTCGACAAGGCGACAAGCAGCTAAATTGCGTATACGCTGCGTGGGCCACCGCTGCCGCATGCAAATGAAAATGAAAATGCGAATGCGAATAAGCATTAGAAGAAAAAAAAAGGGAACAACAATGAGAACGGGGCATGGGTCAGGGCAAGGGCAACGTGCGAATGAAAACGGACAAAAGACTTTGTTAGTTATGGCGCAGTGCAGCGAATGCTGCTAATGTGAAACAGCAGCAGCCGCAGCAGCAGAAGCCGCGGCAGCAGCAGCAGAGCCAGACGATTAATCAATAAAACGAAACCTGATGAGCAGGACACACACACACACACGAGAGACACAGACACAGACACAGATACCGAGAGACAGACAGACAGAGGGACGAACGCACACACAGAAAAACAGACACAACCCAGCTGAAATGCAGAATAAACTGAATGTACTGAATTATCAGTAGGTGGTAAGGCCAAAAGGCACACAAAAGGACATTAAAACACATTACATTATCAGTACCTAGGCATGCATTAAATCAGCTGGTTACTAAGCTAATGTTAAAAATGTCAATAATTTGATCTTTATGTATTTTCATAGCTGCTCAATTGGCTTAAAGTGAATGCTCTGTTATTTTTTCAGTGCTTTTTTCATGCATGACTTTGCAGCTGGGGTAGCTTGGGGCAAAGGGTAGCTAAGCCAAAGTGTTTCAGGCAGCTGCTGCTGTTTGCACAAAGACTTGTCAGTCAACGCAGCAGCGCAATCACACACACACACACACACACTCTCGCACACACACGCACACTCGTACACACTCAAGCTGGGACAATATGAAAAATGTTTTGGAAAACATGTTCGTAATCCACAATCGACAAAGATAAATCGCTTTTAGTGCGCTTCAAAGCATTTATTTAAATTTACGCTCTCGCTCGCACTCAGTCTCGCTCTCTCTCGCTCTTTCTGTCTCTGCGTTGTGCTCTTATATAATGACAGGCCAGACAAAGGGACAAAGCTAGAGGAACAGTTGCAAAAAGTGAAAACCAAACCGAACCGAATTGAACCAGAACCAACCGGAATGAGCCCAAAATTGGATATGCGGGCTAAATACTGTTAGGGGAGGGACATGTTCTCAGCCAGGGCGTGGAGGGGGAGGGGGGTCGCTTTTATAGCAGCAACAAAAGCAACAACGAATTACAGGCGAAACACTCAAGTGCCGGCGATTGTCTCACTCATTGAGACCTTTTTTGTTGTTGTTGTTGTTGTCTGACTCGAACTTTAAATGCTGTCGCTTGTTGTTGTTGTTGTTGTTGTCTTTGCCATGCATAGGCTGACGTCATACGTGTGTCTATGTCTAAGTCGCAGTGTCTGACTGCCAGCCTGCGTGTGTGTGTGTATGCGTAACTGTAGCTGCGTATTAGTGTCATTCATACTTTCGGTTTTCTCTGCTCATTTATGTACGTGTGTGTGCGTGTGTGTGTGTGGAGTGCATGTAATGAGTTGTGAATGACTCAGACGCTTAATGTATAAAGATATATATACATATGTATGTTATATATATATATAATTGTGTGTGTTTGTTTGGCTTTCGGAATTGAAGCCGATTGATTTCATGGGAAATTTAATACGAAGCTCTTCAATCCTTTCGTAAATATAAGCTGTTAAGCTACACTGAGAGAACAAATTTATAATGTTGTTTATATTTTCTTTTTGTTTTATTATTATATGTATGTTCTATTGGTTATGCCAAGAATCGATCATTAATATCGGCTATAACAGGACAGGTAGGGTAAATTTAGAAGCCACGCCTTGTCAAATGGACAAGGTTTACATTTTTGCTTGTCTGTCTTTAGCTATGCAAACTAATCGCTTCGTTTTCTCAAAGTTTTCTTGATAAAACAAAATACAAATTCTTTGCAGTAGAAATTATTATGTGGAGGAGCTTAAAATTTTAGGAACTTTTGGTCTAGAAAAGAATTATTATTTAAACTGCAAACTAGATTTTTAAACAAATCTGTTACAACTATCGTATTCTCATATCATATTCTTGCTTGAAGTCATAAATCAATCTATATTTGGCACTAAATCTTATTGCTGTTCAACTATTTATCATGCACTGAGTATTTATTCTCAATACATTTTCCTTTTTCCGCTTTTTTCCGCTTCTCTACCCTTCAGTCACATATGTCTATTCTTCTGCTTTTTTCCTTTGTCATGGACATTTATCATATATCTGTCTCTATATATATATACACATATATATATATACATATATCGTACACACTGCCATTTATTTGCATAAATGCAGTGTTTAGTTTATTTTGCAGTTTCCGTCCGGTTGTCTGAATCAGTCAGGCGCTACTGATAGCCGCACCCCCTTCATATATTTAACCCCCCCCCCCCCCCCTCCTTCCAGCCACAGCGCCTCGACTCCTTGTTTGTCTGCGCGTTTCCCTTGCATTGTGCAACATCGTCGACGAAGAAGATGATGGCTGCCGCCGGGAAAGGCGTCTGCGACTTGACAATGTGCGAGCTCTGCCTGAGGCTGGGCGCCCAGCTGTAAACAGAACTGCGGGACAGACTGTTGAAAGGGGGCAGGGAGGAGGAGGAGGGGGAGGTGGTAGTGGGTTGGTTGCGTGGCACATATGTTGGCTGCAGCTTTCGACTGTGCAGCAGCATCTCATTTCAATGCTCTTGACTGCGGCATGTGGCATTTCAATTATGCAGCTGAGAATATTTAAGCGACTCCCCCCCCCTCTCTCTCTCCCTCTCATGTGGCATGAAAGTTTAATTAAAATTAAGCCCTTGCTGTTGCCGCTTCCAACTGAACAGTAAATACGCTTGCGCTTGACTGCCCCAATAATTCGCTGCAATTTTGGCACGAATGTGAATTGTTATGGTTTGGCTTATCACAAGTTTTCTGGCTGATTTGCATGGCTTTTGCTTTTGCTTTTGCGAACGGGTCCTCTGATAACCTGTGGCACACTCAGTTCACATGTGGCTGCAGCTATTCTTGGCTCCGTTGCTGGGGAGCTCTGTTCCCTGCTGGCTTTTCCTTTGACGCTGCTGATGGGTCTCCTCCTCCTCCTCTTGCTACTGCAGTCAGTTTCCGTTATCGTTCTTCATACTCTTCCCACTTTTGCTCCCCTTCTGACAGTTGCTCTTACTTTCTGCTGCAGCTTGTCCTTCTCCTCCTGCTTCTACCTTTTCCTCTTGCAACTGTTGCTCCTGTTTGTGCTGCCCCTTCTCTAACTGCAGCTGCACCTTTTATTCCTTCAACTCCATCTGTTTGTCTCCTCCTGCTGCTATTCCTCCTCCTCCTGCTATTCCTCCTCCTCCTCCCCCTTTTCCTCCCCCTCCTCCTGCTGCCTTCTCCCTGTCTACCTCCTGCTGCTCCACTCTCTCCTCTTACTTCCCGTGCTGCAACTCCCACGCTTTTAATTTCTGTTTAAGCTCATCCTCATCCTGCTGTTGATGCTCCTCTCCATGCTTCTGCTGCAGCTCATCATCAAAATTCTGCCAGCCTGCGCCCCGCGTCCATATCGTGTCGCTGCCCAACTCCGCATTACCTATTAAAAGTGCCAGCCCGTCTAAGGCCCAGTTAATAGCGCTTTGTGTGGTATCTTTTTGACTGCTGCTGCCCTTTGGCATTACACACAGACAATGTTGTTGCAACAGTTTCTTATTTTTATAGCCCGTATTTAACGCAAATGTGGACAAAGTTGTCGCCAGTCAAATGATGTCAAATGGCTAAAAGGTTGACTTTAAGGCTTAAGCGCTGCTTAGATCAATACAGTAGTCGCTCGTAATCAATGTTTAGTGTTGTTTAAAATTTGAATTTGTTTAAGTTGAGGAATTTCTATCCAGAGCAGCGGCGTTGCCATCTAATTGTATTGTTAAGCCAACCTATTGGCAACCTCCTCCTCAGTTCTCCTTGACTCTCAGTTGTTTAAAACTAATGAGAAGTAAGCCATTGCTTAGTTCTTTCTTCCTTCACGCTGCCTTTTCCAACACTGTTGTTGAAAGGCGTTTTGCCATCTAATTGTTTTGTTAATCCAACCTATAGGCAACCTTCTTCTCCATATTCCTTGACTCTCAGTTGCTTAAACCTACTGAGAAGTCACCCATTGCTTCTCGCTGCCTTTTCCAACACTGTTGTTGAAAGGCGTTGCCAGCCGTTTGCAATTTTACGCCTATTCACAGCTCACGTTAATTGGAATTAAACCGATTGAAAATCTTTTCTCGAATTGCTTTTACAACTCAATTTTTTTTCAGTTTGATTTTGCAGTTTTTCTCAGCTTTTTTCAGCATCGTTCGCCCTCGCCAATGGCTGATGCCTGTCATCATTGTCACGCAGCCTGCATTAGCTAGTCTTTAGCAGAGTCTGTAATAGATGGAATGCTCTGGTTTCGATTTACGCTTTAATGGCATTGCCCGAGTCCACTAAAGTTGACAACTGGCAACGAGACTTGAAGCGAAGTAGCCAATTTGATGCGTTTGGCATTGCGAGCTATGCAATTACAACACGAAGCAACTCTGATGCGTTGCTGCTGTGCGTGAGCTGAGGGTATGCGAGTGTGTATGCCTGTGTGTGCGTGTGTGTAAGTGAGTGTGTTTGGCTTGTTAACCAGCACACAGATACACACGCACACAAGTATACACTCTGGGCTAAAAAGTGGCAGCAACGCACTTGACCAACTGTGGCACGTGTTGTCGCATTGGCTATGGCAATAAGCGCTGGCACAGCCAATACACACACACTCACACACACACACGCACACACACACTTAAGTAATGCTTTTGGTACAAGGATAAACTTTTATTTTTCAAACCATGCTCCTGCCATTCCCTTACCCCCTGCCTCCCTCTCTGTTTTCTTTCGTTTAGTTTTTTGTTGCCGCTTGCAACAAGGCAACGTTGCAAGCACATTGCGGACACTGGTTCATTGCCTCGTTTGTTTTGTTTGCCGCACGGTCACGTGTTACCTTCGTCTTCTTTGTCGAGTGCTGCAGCGCATAAGGCCAGCCCCCTCTCTCCCTCTCCCTCCCCTCTCTTTGTAGCTGCTACTGGCGTCCCCTGTTGCCAGCTACGTGCACTCGAGTGCAGCTCGGACGCGACGCAGCACTCGTTGTACAAAAATTTAAAAGCCACAAAATCCCCCACACAAAATGCCAACTTGTTAAGCTGCAAAGAAGCTGCTTTAACGTGGCCAGCAAAAGGTGCGTCTCGGCAGCAAGGTGCGCTTTAGTTGAGGCTTTAATTATTATTTATACGATTTCATGTATATAACAAAATAATAACAAATTGTTTGGAAAAACAACACAAAAGTTCTTGTACAATTGGGTTAGAATTCATAAAGTATGCTAGCTACAAATTTCTATTGGTTTGTACTTGATTAAATTGAATTCAAGTAGAAATCATTTTAGGCAACAAAATTGCTTGTGAATGTGATAAAAGTCAAATATAGATGCTTCTATTAAGCACAAATTAAATATGGAAGGAATGTGCTTAGTTAAAATAGTTGCTTAGTTCAATCAAATCCAATTAAAGTCCTTTATGTGAGTCTTGAATTAAGAATTGCTTAGATTAAAACAAATGATCTTGTTCTAAAATTGTGCTCAGTTTAAGTTATATTTTTATAAACAGTTTTTGGGCTGCTTTAGAATTTGCTTAAACATTTGCAGCTGCTTTGTCTACAATTTTAGCAGCAATTTTAGCGGCAATTTCGGCGGCAATTTTAGCGACAATTTTGGCGACAATTTTAGCGACAATTTTTGCAGCAATTTTGTTTTGCAGCACAAAACGCAAATGGAAATTTTAAAGCTCCAGCGCCTGACTGGCCCCTGCTTTACTTATGCTGTACATATATATATATATATATATATACACATATCTTTTGTTAATGTACCCGACACACACTCACACACACACTCTCACACCAAAACCCACCACCACCCCCCGCCGCTGTTGTTAATGTGTGTGTGCATGTTGGGTTTTGTGTTTTTATAACGCGCTTGGTCAAATTTGCATTTTTAAGTGAAAATTTAGCGTTGTGTGCGTGTGTGTCTGTGTGTGTGTGTGTGTGTGTGTGTGTGTGTGTGTGCGAATGTTTTGTTTGTCCCTCATTTCCAGTTTTGTGTTTATGACGGATACGTAGCACCCCGACAAGTGTCGGAATTTATGTATAATATATAGCTATCATGTTTGAGATATATCCTGCCCGCAACTAGCACGTGCATAAATAACGGCATCTACATATATATTAAAGTTGTGATATATATGCAAATTATCGCATTAAGCATTTGCATTTGGACTTTTAATTAGGATTTTGTGTGTGAAAACCAGCTGCAAATGAGTTTTTCGTCCCAAAACTTACACTGTCCGGCAATTAGAATAGGATAAACACATTAGCAAAGGGATTTGACTGTGGCAGCAGGAATGTGCTGCACAAATAGTATGTGAAATTAACTGAGATAATTGAAGGATACTTAGTACTTAGTGGATGCTCTTTAACTCTTGTGGAGCTACGAAATTGTGTGCTGTGATGCTTTGTTGATTAATTGAATAAGATTAGTTTAAAGGTTAAGACTGGAAAGTGTTCAGTTGAGAGTTGAATTATGTTTATCACTTCTTGAAAATATTCTAAGAATTTCTGCAAGGAAATATTCATATTGCGATTGCCTTGAAAAAACTAATTTACAAATATTTCCGCCCCCTTTTATATTATATTCTCTCATATAGTTATATTTTTTGCTCCCATGTAATATAATTGTATATTATATGTATAAAACATGAGCTGTCACAAAGCTGATAAATGTTTTCCCAAGCGCGTTTGACTTTTATCATTTATCAGTTTATCAATTAATCTGTTCTGCCCGCATGCTGCCACAGGCCCAGCCTTGGCATATTAAAGGTCCTGCAGAGAGACAAGCATCTCCAGAGCAACGACATTTTTTCCCATTAATATGGCAAGTGAAGCGATTTTTAAATTAATTTTTAACAGCTTTGAAATCAACGTTTATTATTATTTATTATATATGAGCTGCATGCAGAGAAAAGAAAATGAACAAAAGTGTAGCATACTTTTATGGGCAGACGCCACACGTCGCTTTTATTGTAAATGTGAACGCACACAAACACACACAGACACACACAAACATACACCGACACACGCCATTATGCAAATTGCTTACGAAAATATATATTCAGATATATATATATATATATAGAGAGAGAGATTTATATATAGTATATATATAGAGCAGCTGTAGAGCTACGTTGTAACAAAAATTTACTGCAAGCGCACAAATCAAATCATAACTGATTTGCATACATACGACTAGTGTGTGCGTGTGTGTGTGTGTGTGTGCCATATCAATTACATTACATGCTCGCAGTAGATTTTACTTTATTACGACTACTGCATCTGCTGTTTGTTAGTGCGCCAAATCTTTGACCAATTTCGGTCACGTAGCGGTTCCATAACGCGGCCAACTCCGCTCCGCTCCCTCCCTACCCCTAACCTCCCCCCCAACTAAGCAGTGAAAGTGTATTAAAATGCTCATATAACCCGCTTACACCGCCACCACACCCTACACACAGTAGTTGCCGCACTGACCGACCACTTTACTATGGCTCATTTTGATGGCATGTGCTGCTCGGATTGGCAGCCATTTGAACCCTCTCCCGAAAGCAACCAAAAAAAACCCCCCCCCCCCCCCCCATAAGCCAAATTGTGGCAGTAGCGAGTGCGCTTAGGAATCCATAAAATATTTATGCTGCCCGTCCAATTGAAGGCCAATGCTTGAGGCATTACTTGAACCCCGATACGTACCAAATAAGTGAGACCTTTGCCTAGCTCTGCGAGCGGGGAGGGAAGTGGAGTCTGGGTTCGGTGAGTTTGTTTTATGCAAAGCAAACAAAGTTGATTATGTTATGTGTGGTCGTGTTGTGTTTACACTGTCCAGCTGGCAATTTAGGCCTTAACAATGCAGCTCAAATTGCAGCCAACGAAAGCTGACAAAATGTAAATAGCTTTTTGCTATGGCCGAAAATTGGCAAAATGTTTTCACTGCCGTTTACAGTAAAAATGCTGAAAGCAATTACCACGTAAATTGCTTATAATTCGCAAACAGTTTTAGCGCAAAATGGCTTAAATGGTAAATGGCTTAAAGTTAAAATACGTGAGAACTTTTAATTGTTAGAAAGAAAAGTAAATGTTATCAAAAATAAGTTTAACTGTGAAGTTGTATTAAAATCATTTAAGCTAACAGCACTCAATTACGCTTAACATGCATGTTAAAGTTCATGGCAATGCTTTGTTTTTTTTGGGGAGTGTATTCTAAGCTCATTTGTGGCACAGACAACCAAATCTACTGTGAATGGCCCCCTGGGTCATTGGCGGGCTGGTGGGGGGTGTGTTGATTGGTAGCAACAAATTATTTATATATTTTTATTGCATGGTTCGTAAACTTTGACTTTTAGTCGAGACTCGCTTTGTTTATCTGCGTTTCGCAGTTCAATGACACATGAAATTATGATAGTTATTCGGTATTCGAAGTCGTAAATCTTGCCAGCCACAATGTCTGCTTGATTTGTCAAACATAAAGCCAATTCTGCTAGCCGTCCATTAACTTTTATGAACAACTGTGTGTGTGTGATTTTTTGTAAAAATAAATAAAAAGAAATTCAATTTTTGGCTGGCCGGTCAAAGGTCTTGCGGCCAACAGTTGCAACAGTCTGCCCAACGCGCTGACCTGACGCTCAACTTTAACCCATTAAAACGATAAAACTGGTCGTTGTGTACTTTTTAGACGGGCAGTAAAACTTTCCATTAAGATGCCCAGCTTGCAGATATATTTTGAATACAAATATTTAAATATAAAGACAAGATTAGATTAGATTAGATTAGATTGAGTGTAAGTTCAAGTAGACAACATTGATGAAGAGCCTAAGTAAGTAAATCTACATGCACATTTTCTTTTTTTATATCAATCTATAATTCGTATCCATCATAAATATTCGGGCATTAATTGTTTTTATTGGACAATTGTTTAAAATGCGGGACGCGTGCCTGTAAAATTTGCATTTGTATGAGTCGCCGCACGCATCATTAACCAAATATTGCAACTCGCAGCACCCTCTCGTACCCCCTCTCCCGCGCACCTCCTCCCTATACTCCATCCATGTAAGTCCACACTCTGCCAATCAAACGCGGCCAGGCCAAGGGTTAAGGTTAAGGGGCAAGGGTTTAGGGCTTTCGCGCTGGTATGTGGCATGAGTAACGGATGCGCATCAATATGCCGCATAGCTTGGCGTCCCGGTCACGGTTGTCCCCCCTATCTCCCCTCCATCCCCACTGCATGTGCATGTCAAAGTAATGGACGAAAACGAAATTCACGCATACGCAGAAACCGCGCCAACAGGCGGGCAAAGGACCCAACCATCAGCAGGCAGCGGTTGTTGAGCTGCTGGCCTGTCAGATTGTGGGCGGCTGCTGCGGATAAGGAGTGCGGGGGGTGTGCGGGATTGCGGGGGATTGGGTGGGTTGTGGGTGGGTTTGTGGGTTGTGTCTGCGGTGTCTGCAGAGTGAATGACTTTTGCGCCTGGCATTTAAATGAAGGCGCAGCTTAAGTGGATTTTGGTCCAATGAAAAGGGGCCCGAGGGGCACAAGTACATATGCATATACACACATACATCTGTGTGTGTGCGTGTGTGTGTGTGTGTGGACTATGGTTATCTGCTTAATGCCTTGAGCCCTGCCTGAATGAATCGCCAGATGTGTTGCCCTCTGTCAGCTGTGGCAGCCCATTAAACTGGCAAATAAATTTGAAATTTTATTTCAACTGCATTTTACTTAAATTACACCTGTATTACACCTGTCCTTCACCTGATTTTCGTCTGCTTTCATTGTGATTTCCTTGGCTCTTGGCGAACAGCCACTAATTAGGCCTTGCATTTGTCGCGCTCGGCATGCAACTAATTGAGTTGCGCCTCGAAAACGTGCCCCAAAACAGACGTGTTGTTGCACTTAGACTCGAGTACTCAACTTTACTCTGCTTCCCCCCCCCCCCCCTCTCTCTCTCTCTCTCTTTCTATCTCTCTCGTGCGTCTCTGTCTCTGTGATAAATACTTTTTGTAATTAAATAATAATTTGGTGCCTTGTCTTCTTATGGTCATGCCCAGATAACGAACTCCTCCCCTCCCCTCCCTCGCTGCGCCCTGCCACTTGCCACAAGCTGCGGCTGCTGCTGCGGCTTCTGCTGCTGCTGCTGCTGCTGCTGAGTTCACAGGCACGACCACGCCCACATACATATATTTATATATATATATGGTATGTATATATTTAGGTGTCTCTGACTGCGCATTGTTTTTGCTGTTTCAGCTTTTCGCATATTTTGTGTGACCAGAAAAGTCAGTCAACTGATTTTTATAAGCAACAAAGCGGGAACAGGTGTGGTTAGGAGTGCGGCCACGTTGCTGTTGAATAACTTTGCGCTTTGAATTCGATTTTGCGAAACTTTAAAAAACTCTCTTTTAGAGCAATAAAAGGTTTTTGGGAGAACTAGGCAGCTTAAAGGCATTGAGATCATTTTTGATATTCCATGCCTAAACCCTGGACAACAAATAAAGATACATGCTATGTAAGTCAAATATCCGAAGTTGTTATTTAGAATTTCGTATATGTTGATTTTCCTGGCTACGTTTTTTATACCCTAAACCCTTTAAAAAGGGAGGGTAGATTGGTTTTGTGCAATTGAATGTAACAGGCAGAAGGCAGCATCTTCGACTTCATTAAGTTGATATATTCTTCGACAGCATCAATAGCCGAGTCGATCTAGGCATATTCTTCTGTCCGTCTGTCCATCCCTCCCTCCGTCTGTCCGTATGGATGAGCGCTTTGATCTCAGAACCTATAAGAGCTAGGGACTTCAAACTCTAAAAGTAGGTCCTCCTAGTACCGCGCAGTACGTCTTTGTTTCCGATCATTATTAACTTGCCTCGTTACCAAGCAATCGATAAAAATCGATATCGAAATGCTATTTTATAAATTTAAATTTATTTCATATCCCTTATGTTTTCAGAGTTAGAGTTACCAAATTTGACATTCTTTTAGTATATCTTCATTACCCATTAAATAGGTTAAAAGAGTATTAAGTGCTGGTAGAAGCGGCTTCAGGGTATCCCCTAGTCGGTCACACTCTTACTTATCCTTATATGTTTTATTTGAAAATGCAAGGGAATTTGTTGCACTCCCCAGTTTTATTCTAGTGCCACGTTTATTTTAAACTAGGACACATACCTTAACTCCGCCAACTACCTGCGAAATAACTCCCCTTATCGGATGTTGCATGCACTTTGCTGCACTTTGGTTTGTCAGCAAATTTGTTGTTGCGCAAAAAAAAAAAGAAGAGTATTCTCCATAGAATTTTGTTGTTACTGCATTTTTGTGTTATTTCTAAAAATTTGCTCCTCTCCGTATACCCTGTAAATACAGGGTATTGTTGAAAATAGTTTTTAAAACGAACGATAACTCCTGTAATTCCCCAAAACCGATAAATATCATTCGTTTAGTTTATAGAAACAAGGTTATTTATCATATACAACTATCATAAGGATCTATGAACATAGAAGCTATTCGGGTTAAAATTTTCGCTTACCTCAATAGGCAGCTGAGTACAGGGTATCTGCTAGTCAATGCCCATTCAAACTGGGGCACTCTAACGTGCTTTTGGTTACAGTCTGAGGTGTGAGGAAAGCAAATGTCAGGGGAATAAACTTCGCACGTTTTGGCTCCCGACTCCCAGCTCCATTGGACACCTAAATTCCATTTGTTCTCGTCTCTGGCTATCAAATGTTGTGTGTCCTGCCGTGTCCTGCCGTATCCGTGCCCGTGTCCCACCTCCTCTATTTGCATATCAGAGACACTTGGCTCGGAGTCTGGCATGACTTTAGTTGCATTTTATTTGGGTCAGTGGCAGGGAAAAAGAAGTTGCAACTGGCAGAAGGCGTACAAAGTAAATATTTGCGGTGCCAGTTGATTGGCCAAAGTGCAGTTAAGTGCAACAAAATGTTGCAAGATGCAGGCCAGAATAACAGCAAATGCCACATTGAATGTATAAATCAATTATGGCAATTATTTCGACGTGAAAACAAACTGAAATCCGGCTCTGCAAACAGCAAACACAGCAATAATTGAATTTAACTTAAGCTGCAATTCAACCCTCCCTCCCTCCCTCCCTCCCCTCCCATTCCCTTGCCCTCCCCTTGCTATTCACAATTCGATCAAAAACAACCACAATGCGTGCAACACACAAACACATAAATCACGTATACGCAATGTGCGACGCACTCAACAAATTTAATTGTTGTTGTTCGATGGCAGGCAAAATTTTGCCCTCTGCCTGCCGGCCCCTCAGGCAGGCGAACGAATCATAAATCGAATGCGATTGCTTTGGCATAACTCATGCGATTAGAAACTCTGTGCTATTAGCGAGCAAAGCCAATTTCAGCTCTATTAAGCCACAATGCAGACAGCTTAAAAACAGAGCAAAATGTTCTTTACTTGGGCTTTAAGCTTTATGTGCATTTTATTAGATTGATTTTAGGAATAATCGCCTTTCGAGGTTCATATGTGATTTTAATGAGCTTATGATCTATGCAAATAAATGTTCTTTAAAAATAAATAAAATTATGTACGATATTAATGTGATAAACAAAAGCCAACGTGATAGCTCTCAGGTGCTTTAAAAGCCATTTGGCAAATAAAGTTTTAAGAATCTTTTTGCTTAAGTGTCGATTAATTCTTTGACTGTCAAGCCTTGAGCTTTGCCTAGTACAAAGCTTTATTGAAGCTTTAATGTGCTTCGAAAGCTGCTAAAAGTATAAAGCTTAAAGCCGTTTTTCGCTTGCATCTTGTCAACTTATCACAAAGCACAGCTGTAAGCACTTTCCCAACCCCTCTCTCTCCCTCTCTTGACAGCCAGAGAGATTTAAATAAGATTTAAATAAAATGTTATGTAATGTTAAGATTAAAGTTTATGATATTTGCCAGTTGCAGATAAGTGAAACCTATTTGTAATGCTGCTAATGTATTTGCAGGAAGCTTATCGCCGCTGGGTCTGCAGCACGCTGGTGCCGTACTTCGCCGAGCCACAGGACGTGGATGCAACGCCAAAGCCAGCGCCGGCCGATAACCTTGCCACGCGAGTGGCAGCTGCAAAGGCAAAGGCAGCGGGCAAAAGTAAACGTGCGGCGCGAAATGCAGGAGGAGGAGCTGCCACTGCTGCTGCTTCGGATGCTGCTGCTGGCACGGGCGGCATCAAACATAAATCTCAGAAATTAATCAGCAATAACAATAAATCAAAGAACGGCAATAACATGAACGAGCGTCAGATTAATCAACAGCATGACGAGGACAATGAGCCCAGCGATGAGCCGCAAAACAAAATCTCAAATGCGAATGCGGCTCGTTCGTTCTACGATGTCGTTGGCATTGGCCAGCACCAGGCCCATGCCCAGACCCGTGCCCAGACCCAGTTCCAGTACCAGTTCCAGTTCCAGTTCCACAACAACAACAGCAAAAACAGCAACAGCCGAGCCGCCCTTGCTCAGCGCCAAAAAGAGGAAGAAGAACAATTCAATAATTTCATATCGACTGCCAATAATGCGGATCCCAGCGCAGCGGATCCAGTGATATCAAAACTACAAAAGAGGTTAACAAAATTGATTTTATATTTAACCTCCAAATCTTGGCAGCAGCAATTTTAACCGATTTCCCTTCCACGTTCGCAGATCAACACGCAAGGCAGAGTTCCGTAAGCGCCGCCGCATTCGACCCTGCCTGAGCGTGTGCCAAACCGTGGAACAAAAGTGCCCCTATCTGCTGCCCGCCGACCGCGCCCCCGCGCTGCCCACCCAATATGCCGGCGAGCCGACATTTGTATGCCTAGGTAAATCATTTTCAATATACTTATAGCCTTTCCAAAGAGGGTATTATAATTTTGTCAAGGATTGTGTAACAGATAAAAGGAGACGTCTTCGAACACAAAAAGCTAGATTAGCATCAACAGCCGAGTTCATAAAACCATGCCTGTCTGTCTGTCTGTCCGTCCGTCTATCCGTCTGTCCCTCTCTTAGTCCGTCCGTCTGTCTATTTGTATGCAAACTAGTCTCTCAGTTTTAAAACTATCATATTGTAACTTTGTCTAGTCCGTGTTTGTGAGTGTGTCCGTCTCCCTGATGCAGGCAGTACATATGTATATCAGAAAGAGCCGGATCGGACCTCTATATCATAGAGCTGGACTAGGAACGTTTGGCACATTATATCGACCAAAGTTGCCCACTATTCTCTCTATATGTATCAGCATTGGACCTCTACATCATATGAGAGTTTTCATAGGAACGATCGGTCGAAAAGTAGATTCCAGGATATTCTCATCAGCATTTTCAAGCATCACTGTCTGCAAAACCGTAAGACAAATGTCTAGAAGTGTATTAACTCTTCGGCTTGCCGAATATATACCTTTTTTCTCTTTATTTCAGAAATATGGTTTTGGTTATTTATACATCGAAAGTTGATTTTAATTTATAAACACTTTCTCATTGCTGCATTTTTTATTTTGCCATAAAAGAACCAAAAAGCATAAAAACAATATTTATTTGAAATTTCTTGATTTCAATATTAATATTATTTATTAAGTACTCACGATTTTCTTTGAGTACGATTTTCTATCTAAGCGCATATACTTTTCATATTTATTTTAAGAGAGTATTTTTATTTTAGTTCATTTTATATTTATTTTTTTAGTTTATTTATTTATTTTTTTAGTTTATTTTATAAGTTTACTTTGCAATTCAAGTGGCTAAAAGTTAAGAAATCCTTTTGAAAATGTTCAATAAGAATTATTAAATTCGTGAAAATGTGTTTTAGAGTATTTGAATAATTTTTACTTCCAGAAGTTTATTTAAATTGTTTGATTTTATTGTTTTATTTAAAATTTATTTAAGCTTTGTATACATGGGATTTATTATTGATAAGTTATTCAGTTATTTTTAATTGTTAAATATTTATTATACATTATTTATAATTTAGCTTTTGTATTTCATCTCTGCAAATTATTTCTAATTCTTTTGTTTGCTTTAGTTAATGTGTAAATGTAAATGTAATTATTAGAGCTTAAGAACGAGGGGTGGATGAATGGGAGCTTAGATTTTCATGCGCTCCATTTGCTATAACGAATTGCAGATCAAAACATACCCGAGACTGGCGAGCAGCTGAAGAAATCCAGCTACGGGCCGAACGACTGCTGCTACAGCTACTGCAGCGGACCCACTGAGGGCATCTGCACCGTCTGCCAGGATTTTGCGCCCACCCCCGACCCCAGCAACAGCACGAACAACAACAGCTCGAGCGGGCGCCGCGTGCACAACATAACCCTGACGCTGAACTCGCCGCCGGGGGAGCATGCGCGTGCGGCCAGCGTCTCGCTGGCGCTGCGGAACGTCTCGTATGCGGTGGAGCCGGGCGCAGAGCTGCTGGAGCGCTTGCCCTACTATGCCCACTACGACAGCCTGTACTACTATGACGATGACGGGGGCAGCGATATGCCGGAGCGGCCGCTGTCCGGCGGCTGCGCGGCGGTGCCGTCGGTGACCACGCGCTGTACGATACCCTATTATGCATCCGGTGTGGCGCCGTCGCCGCCGACGCAGCTGCTCGTCTGGCTGAGCGCCCTGCTCGGTCTGCTGAGCAGCTGTGGTGCGGCCCGACAGCGATGCGGGCGGGCCCGCGGCACGGCGCGCGTCGACCAGTGTCCGGCCAGCTGTCACGAGCTGTTGGCCACCGCGACTCCCCGCCCGGAGGCGCAACACGGCGCCAGCAGCACCAGCAGCAGCAGCATTAGCAGGCGCTGGCGCGACGGCAGCGGAAACGGAAGTGCGCGCTTCGCTGCCAGCGACAGGCAACAATGGTTCTGGTCCTGGCCGTGGGCGTGGGCATGGGCATGGTCATGGCTATGGGCGTGGCCATTGAATGGGTGTAGAAAAGTGCGTTACTTTCGCTGCAACAGCAGAAGCAAATTAAAATGCAAGCGCGAGTTGAGTCGAGTCAGGTCGCGGGATCGTAGTCGTATAATCAACTACAGAGACTTGCGGCAGCTGCAAATACGAATCAAGTGCAGCGATAGGAATAGGTATGATAGGAATTACCGTTATGTCTACTACTACAACTACAACATAAACGATTGGTGGCGAAGATGGAAGTGGTTCGGCGGAAATGCGGCAACCATCAACTCAAATGGCGCCTTATAGTGCATGCAATAAGTATGCGGCCACACACACACACCCCAACACACACCCCCATACACATACACAGAGAAACACACACAAATTGCGGATTTTCACAGAGATTTGCAGTACACAAAAAAAAAAAGAAAATGTCATTAATTGTATTTCGTACTCTAGAAAATTACTCGTAATGCTAGCTAATTAAAAACGAAAACAAAAACAAATAAAGTTGAGTGTAAAAAACAAAAATAAATTAACAAAAAAAAACAAATAACAAAGAAATTGCAGATCGTTTTCCCTGCCAATTTGTTTGGAGCCAAAGCCGTTAAAAGGAAACGTAACGAAAATTTAAATGAGACATGGAAAATGTATTGAAATGGAAAAGCAAAAAGGAAAAGCAAACAAAACACTTTAAATATTTATGGTCCTCTTTCAAGTGAAATATATAAAGAAAAAAAATATGATTAAATAACAAATGAAACCAAATATGAAAGTAAATAAATTATAAATCTCTATTGAAAAAACTAAACAAAAAAAAAAACAACAAATAGCATATTTTATTACAACTAGAAACAAAGAATATTAATATTTAATTAAACAAAAAACAACTGCCACAAAAATAGGTTTTTTAGGTAAACATTAAACGAAAATAAACAACAACAACAACAAAGAAAAGAAAAAAAAAACACAAAAAATCACAAACAAAAAACATTTAACAAAAGTATATGAGAAAAAACCAAAAACCAAAAAAGAAAAAAGAAGCGATACATAAATATACATAGTTATAAACGTAAATAAAGGCGGATAAACAAAAATATAATAAAAAAAAAAGAAACGAGAACATTTTAGGTTAGCTAAGTATAACGAAAAAACAACAACAACAACAACAACAACAACAACAAAAAACACACGAACACGAAATTAAATTTACAACTAGACTAAAAAAATTTCCATATAAAAGAAAAAACGACTCGCTGCAAGACAAATGAAATAAATAATTAGCAGAAAATTCCCTAATAAAAACTTGAAAACAAATCCGATGAACAAACATAAACACAAAAACACACACACATAAAAATAGACACACACACAGAAAGACACAAACACACACACACACACACCTTTCACTAAATTGACATATAGACCGCTTATCAAATCAATTTCAAAACAAACAAAAAAGAAAGTAAAAACAATTATGAAACATGAAAAACTTTACTTATTGCATAAATTAGTTTAAAAAAAATGAAAACAAAAAAAAAAAACTAAACAAATCAAATATGATAACATAGTCAAGAGAAACAATGATATAGCGATTTGAAGGATGTTAGAGAGAAACTTGCGGAGGCAGCAGAAGAACAAAAAAACAACCAAAAATGTGTCTAAGATTGTCTTTATTTAGTTTTTAAACATGAACTTTGTATAACCAACAAATGAAAAACCAAAAGAAAACCAAAAAAAAAAAAACAAAAACAATATAAAGCGCACAGTAAACTTAAACTTTAAGGTTCATAAGCCACATAGAAGCGGGAGAAGCGAGAGAAGCAAGCGAAGCGAGAAGAAGCGGAGGAAGAGCGAGAAGGGAAGAAAGAAGCGGGGAGCGTAGAAGAAACAGCATATGCATACGATTATAAACGAGTTTAGGGCATCTAAAATATAGCCTAGGTATACACAGATAACAGATTGGAATGAATATATACGACGACAAAGAAGAAGAAGAAGAAGCAGCAGTAACAACAACAACAACAACATACCTACTATATAAATAGTGCATACAAATAATAATAATAATAATAATTTTTGTAATAAAGTTAACTCTATGTAGCGTACATAAACATAAACGTAAAGAACATAAATATATATATTATATATATTTATAATTAACAATTTATCGTACATACTTGCAAAGGAAAAACCAAAAAACAATTGAACCTATAGGCAAACAATAAAAAAAAGAAAAGAAAAGTAAAGAAAGAAGAAAACATTATGATATACTTATAAGTATTATATGAGAATAATTAGTTACTAAATGAAACAAAACATAGCTGTACTTGGTATTAACTAATTGCCTATTGAATTAAGCATGTACCACCAAAAACATGACTCGACTCGACTCTCAACTTTTAGACACTATCTTCACCAAAGAAAAACAAAAAAACAAAAAAAAACCAAAAAAAACTTAAAAACATCCCACTTAACAATCTCACCAATCTCTCACTCACTTTTCACCATTTCAAAGTTCTCGAAACACTCCAAAATTGTGCGGCACTACGCTTTTTGGTACTACTTGACTTTTTGCAGCTTTCGGTTCTTGTTTTCTTTAGGGTTACGGCACTGCAGGCAGTACTGAGAACCCAATTTCAAAAGCTTTCTTCAATAACTTTGCACAACCGACGCATTACTTTAATTAATCAAAGCAAAAGTGTCTCTGTTCTTAAACAATACTAATTAACAAAAGGTGGAACAGCACATTTAGTGTGGTATGTTAGGTGTTGTTGTAGATAACAAACTGTAAAACGTAGTTACCAAAAATAAAAAAAAAACAAAACAATTGCTGACAGATTAAGTAACAGATTAATCTGTTAGAGCAGCTTTTTTCCGATACTTTTTCAACACTTTCAATTTCTGCTTTAAAGAGAGAGTTTTTATTTGAAAGCACATTTAAAGCTCACTTTAAGCTCAAAGCTCTAAAGCTTTACTTCTTCATTTATCATATTCTACTTAAGTGCCCACTTTCAGCTAGTGTCATTGTGTCATAAATTAACTAAATTTCGAAATTTCTTCATTATGAAACTTAAGCTTCTCGTTCCCACCTGAGCTAAACAGCTTTCACTTCTGATTTCCATATCAATTACTCAATACATCTTTTAAAGAAAGGAAACCTGCCTTTGTAAATACACACACACACACACATCTCTCTCTCACACACACACACATCTCTCTCACACACACACATCTCACACACTGTTGAAGAAAAGTATGCAATGAATTTCAATTTTCTATATCTCTGTTCTTGAATATAATTTATGAGAGTTCTTTGGTATTTCTGTTGTTTGCCCGAAAAATTGAGATATGAGCCCCAATTTGTAATCGTACTCGATTTTCCGTGTGTGCATTTCCAATTAAATGGGTTGAAATTCAACAAGCACACGTTTTGGGGGGGCAAGAATAAAATGAAAATGACAACAACAACAAAAAAACAAAAAATAAAAACAAAAAACAAAAATGAAAACATTTCAAAGCGAGAGCCGCTGGCACAAATTGCGCGCATATGCAAATTGTTATGAATTATTGTGTACTTTTGTAAAACTTTTTGATATATATAATATAGTTAACATGAATAGATGCCTAAATAATAAATTAAATGTTAATTTATTTAAATGTAAACAATAAACAACAAGAAACGAGAAGCGAGTAACGAGTAGCGAGTAACGAGAGGCGATTTGCGAGAGAAACGCTGGCGAAATTGTCGCAATTTTGTCGACTTTGAATGCGGCTCACAGCGAGAGATCCGCAGTGAAATATCTAACTAGTTGAAATTGGTAATACGATGATAATGTTATTAACGATAATGCGAATGTAATATCTGGAATACGGAATACGGATCGAGCATGAAATTACTTTACAGCAACATTTACATTCAAGTTTTGTGTACAAAAAGTAAAAAGTAAAAAGTAAAAACAAACAATTGAGCAAATGCCATTGCATCATTTTTGGACATTTCATACTCGTAATGTTAAAGGTCATTTCAATGAATGCGAATACTTGAAACCCAAACCAAAACCCGAAAATCGAAAATCGAAATCAATACAAATAATTAGCACGAAAACTAAAATATTATTAATAATAAAAACTTAAAACAAAATGAAACAAAACAAACATGATAAGAATATACAATAATTTTGTAAACGAGAAGCAGCTGCTAAAAACAACAACAACAAAAAGCAGCTGAGCGAAGGCAAAGAAACGAAAGAAACAGAACAAAACAAAACAAAAGAAAAGAAAAAGGATAAACAAAAAAAAAAAAAAATGTTATGGCAAGGTAGCAATTATTTTTTACAAAAACTAAAAATCCACAAAAAAATATATATATAAACTATTTAATGTATGTAAAATGAAAACAAAAGAAAAATACAAATGAGTATGAGAAGGAAAATTTTAACATGAGGGAAATGCAAAAACCAAAATTCTTTTTAGGCCAACAAAAAAACACTTACATAATAATTTATGTGCCAAGCGAGAAATTATTCAAATGCATCGCATTTGATATCATCTCACCAAAGCGCGAGCACAGCAAAAACAAAAAACTATAAATAATTAAAGAAAACAACAACAAAAAACTCATGTCAAATTTAATTAAAATTTAAAAAAACACAAAACCAAATTTATTGCGAATGCCTGAAGTCAAATTTCAAATACTCTTAACAAAAGTATTTCAAATGTGTCTGAAGACCACACTCTCCTCTAGCCAAACACACACCCCCCCCCCCCCCCCACCCCCTTAAGCCCCCACCCCCCTAAGCTCACACAAAACAACACTCTCAAGATGCCAACAAACCGTCAAGTTTGTTAGTTAATTAATAAATGAGAAATTATTAAGAAAACAGCTAAAAACTTTAAAAACTCAAACTGAAATCTTCTGTACTTGTTAATTAACAACAACAAAGCCACATAGAGAATAAAACCAAAAACAAACGAAAACAAATTTAAATTATAAAAACAGAAACTTTAACTATAAACCGAATTAAACAACAAAAACTGAACAGCCTAAGAGTAAACTTTTCGTAAAGAATCCCCCTTAAAAAAAAACACACTTGGCCACGGTCGATGCGATTTACTTAAGTCTAAAAAAAACAAATAACGAAAACCCAAATGGAAATCGTATCTAAAATCGAGAAATAATGTAATAGTAATACTATGTACTAATAATAATAACAATAATAATAATAATATGGCATATAAATGAGATGAAAAACAAAAACAAAAACAACATAATTATGGTAATTGTAAAATAATTAAACAATGACGTAAACGTGAAAAACAAGTGAAAATAATAAAAATAAATTGTTGTTATTGAATGTATTTGTATAGAAAATTATTATGATTATGACGATGAATAATAAATGATTACAAATAATAATTATTGTTCAAAAAACCAAAAACCCAAAACAAAACAAACAAAAAAACCTAAATAATATATATACATATATATATGAGAATAATGTTTCTGGCTTGATTTTATTTGACTTTGGCATCAAGCAGGACGCGACAGCAGCACACGAGCTATACGAAAGCATCTGCTGGAGAGCTTTGCAAGCACATTAAAGCTTTGGTGTGCTTTGAGGAGCTTTTATAAAGCTGCAACAAGCTAGAAATGTCATTTTTTCAACAGTTAAGCAGATTAACATTTCATAGAAGCTTTGCAAGCTCATTAAAGCTTTCTTTGAACTAAGCTTAAATTGTAGTTAAGTGCTAAGTTCAATGCTTGAGCAAGCTTTATCCGTTAAAGAGCTTTTCAAGATATTTTTAATAAGCTTTTCAATGCTGAAAGCTTCACTGAACACCTTTGACTTGTCTATTTTCAGCACTCGGGAAAATCTTAATGGACTTCTATTGCTGCTCTTAACCAGAGGATTAATCCGGTAATTAAGCTCTGATTTCAGCTGGCGTCATTGTGCCACATGCCCCGCTGACCCGATTGCCAGCCACGCAAAAGCGCAAAAATACGCGATTCGTTTGCGTATCACAACTTTTACTTTTTTTTTTTGCATATCCTTAATGCCAATTTCAGTGGGCCAACAACAAGAAAGAACAAGCGGACCGTAATTAGACAGGCGTTGCAGGGCGACCCAGAAGGCAGCAGCAGAGTCGAGGCGACCCGCTCGGTCGCTGGTAGCTGGTTGCCGAAGCAGCTGCCGAAGTGGCCGCTGTGTGGCAGGTGGCGCTGTGGCAGCAACTGTGCCGCAGATTCAGATACGTTTCGACACGCGAAAGGGAAAGTTCGTGCAACGGACACGCTGCCGGCAAAGACGTCCAATTGCCACCTGGCACCTGCCACAGTTGCGTGCCTCGCATCCTCGAGTGCGTGTGTGTTTTGGTGTTGTGTGTTGTTGTTGGATTGTGTGTAAAACTGTCCAAATATTTGCATAGGCCACACGGATAAACGTGCACGTTAACGAGCTGACGGTCAACTGGGCCCCAAAGTTTTTACAGCAGGCGCTGCGGTTAAATTTGCGGTTTGTTTTGCCCGCTTTTGGGCGCACAGCAGTGGGCGGTGGGGGCGTGGTATGGTGGTATGGTGGTGAGGGGCAGCTACAAATTCCATGTGCAAAAACTAATTACAAATAACACGACTCGGTTTTAGCCAGCTGTCAGCCAGTGTGCATGTTAATTATGGCCAACAGCAGCAAATCCAAATGCCGCGTGAAAACAATTCGCTCCGTCCCGCCCCGCCCAGCCGCCCGCCAATAAACGTGGAAACACGGTTTTTTACTTAATTTCAAAATGTTCTCAACTGTCCGTTCAATCCACGAACAAAATCTAATTAATATTGACACTGGCCATGTGAATGCGAATGAGTGCTGTTCGCTCTAATCAGACTTTTATTCGTGAGTGCTTAAACAATTCCCATTCTGTGAACTCTGTTATTTGAGTTAATTTCAGGTGTCAAACGTTCCAATGTTGTATTTTGGTAATGGATAAGGCAGTGTTTATATAACAGCTAAGTCAATTATTTCGAATATTTCTATTGTTAGCTAATCCCCATTACATCTTAGCTGATCCCATGCAAAGAAGTCTTTTAAAAGTGCAGTATTTACATAACTTATATAAAGAATATATGTATTGAATATGGAATATATACTAAAACTATTGAACATAATAATTGAGCGTATATCCCATATCTAATGCTTATATTCTTAACGACAAAATTGTTTTCGTGACTTGTATTAACTATTTCATAAACCTTCACGCTTCTATCATAAGCAGTCTGTTTCTATCCACTCTTCGCAAGGCCTTATCCTGAGTCTGAAGCTATAACCACTTGAGAATTATAATCATAATTAAAGCAGCTGCACAGATAACCTACTCAAGACTCAAGACTTGCACAAAAGAAGTTATAAACTTTTCAGGCTCTGCCAAAAATTTGACTGCCAGTTAAATCTTAAATTTTCTATATATAATATTTAGGCATTTCTTTAAACTGAGACTTTAAATCGCCTCCATATTTTACCCTTATCTGTCCAGATCTGTATTTAATTTATTTAGTTCAGTGTAAATGGACCAATTGCTCAATAAGTTAGCTAAATGTTTATCAATAACGCGTACGTTTTATAAATAATTGATCGGTCCGCAATATAAAGCTGAGAGCCATTAAAAAATGTCCGCAGTTGGCTGTTGGTCTTAAATTCCCAAGCAGCTGCAAATTGGACTTAAAACGTGACCAGAAGCAATTCCTCGTAAATAACAATAAAAATAAAATGTTTTAAAAATGTTGCAAGTGAAACAACGTGCAACGCGGCCGGCGGCAACGTTAATCAGCGTCCTGCTGCTGGGCGCATTATTAATTCAAGGCGACGCAGCGTCAACAGCGTCGTCGACGGCGGCGGCGGGCGAAGCTCAGCGAATGCACGAACCAAATGCTGAGGCAGCGCGTGCTGCTGTGGTCAATAAAGCGTCAGTCGAGACGCGCAATGGTAGGTATTGATATTGCATGCAAGTGTGGACGGGTTGCGCGTGGGGAATTCCTCAACAGTGCTGTCCACACTTTTAAGCACATTTTCAATTGACAGCCGCGCTGCATCGCCTGCCGCGCAGCGTTTTCCATGTGCGCTGGAATCCCAATGAGAAATTCATTGTGGAGAGTCGCGAAAGTCCGGCCATTAACTCATCCAAGCTGGCGCCGCATCCGCGCCTGAAGGTTTCGAAGAACACCAAACTGACGCTCAGCCCGAAGCTGTATCTGTGCCACGACAAATACGCGGCCGAGTGCCACAACAAGACCGCCTCCTTTCGGCGCCGCATTGTCCAATCCTTCGAGCGTTCGATGAGCGAGGCGCTCAACGAATCCAATCACTACAACGTCGACTATAAGCCGGTCTTTGGGGACAGTTTCGAGGAGCAATATTATCCCTCTAGCTGCCTGGTGATGGAGGCGGGTGTGCGCGTCCTGCGTCGCAAGGATGCGCCGTTCAACAAACTGCCCTTCGGTCGCCTCTTTCCGCGCCAGAAACTCTTTCGCAATGTGAAGAACGTCAAGACCTGTGCGATTGTCTCCAGCGCCGGTTCGCTGGCGGGCTCCAAGCTGGGACGCTTTATAGGTGAGTGTGGATCGGCTGGTGATCCTAACGTGGACTGATGCCACTTGTTTCGCCAGATAACCACGACATCGTCATGAGATTCAATCACGCGCCGACCCGAGGACACGAGGTGGATGTGGGCAGCAAAACCACAATACGTGTTGTCAATTCCCAAGTAGGTGGCTAAGCGGCGCTTAATTTGCCCTCAATCATCGTCAATCATTTGGTTTTAGGTGGTAACCAAGCCGGAGTTTGATTTTGCGCATGCGCCAATCTTTAGGAACGTTACGATTGCCGCCTGGGATCCGGGACGTTACAATGGCACCCTCGAGGATTGGCTAACTACCGCCGACTACGATCTGTTCACCAACTATGAGATCTACAGGCGCCGCTATCCCAAATCACGCGCCTTTCTCATCGATCCGCATTCGGTATGGCGACTGTGGCAAAGCCTGCAAATGTTTGCCGGCAATCGATCCATACGCCGTAATCCGCCCAGTTCCGGTTTTATAGGTGAGAGCTTGGAGTGCAGATCTTGAGAAACAGCACATGAAAACTTTTGTGTGCAACGGAAGTAAATATATATAAATATTCCTTCAAACAGTCCTCTTCCCAGCTGTTTGAGGTACTTTCGTCCTCAAAATACCCTTTAATACCACATCGATACCAATGCTGACGAATTCCCGAGCGAGCAAACAATTATATCCGAGGGTTCCTAGATGACCTTAATATCCTTGGTTATTCCATACCGTAGATATAGTCCTACTGAACCTACAGTTCCAAATCCATTCGCTCGGAAATGGTCTACCCTTGCTTTTATCCTTATGCTATATGCCTTATGCTTTATGCTATATCCTTGCTTTTATAGTACCATTGATATAGTCCTGGAGAACCTACAGTTCCAAATCTTGGAATGCGGATTTTTAGGTGGCAATCGATAGTCGGCATCCGTACGAGTAGAAAGAGGTATACCACTTCGAAATCGGACTGTATTTAGCCGAGATCTTTCCAAAAAACACTAAATAAAATGTTGGACTGATGCGAATATTGTGAATGGTAATTTTTATGCGCCCACCAAAAGTATGCAATGCTTTGTTTGCTTTACTTCCAAGTGCACAACCACACGAATCTATTTGGGAAATTTTAAATGGCCATATCTCGGCCAAATAAAGCCCGATAACGGGCAGATTGGGCGCGTTGAACTCGTGGAGGCCCATAAAATAGAATGGCATCAACGTTTTATGATTTCAGAAAAATGTCATTTTTCGAAAAAAACGTGATGGTTACACTGTATTTTTGATGATTTTGGGTAATCTCTTAGAATGCGGATTTTTGGGTAGCAATCGATAGTCGGCATCCGTACGAGTAGAAAGAGGTATGCCACTTCGAAATCGGACTGTGTTTAGCCGAGATATTTCCAAAAAACACTAAATAAAATATTGGTGTGATGCGTATATCTAAGTGCACAACCACACGAATCTTTTTGGGAAACTTTAAATGGCCATATCTCGGCCAAATAAAGCCCGATATCGGGCAGATTGGGCGCGTTAAACTCGTGGAGGTCCATAGAATAGAATGGCATCAACGTTTTTTGATTTCAGAAAAAAGTCATTTTTCGAAAAAAACGTGATGGTTACACTGTATTTTTGATGATTTTGGGTCATGTCTTGGAATGCGGATTTTTGGGTGGCAATCGATAGTCGGCATCCGTACGAGTAGAAAGAGGTATGCCACTTCGAAATCGGGCTGTATTTAGCCGAGATATTTCCAAAAAACACTAAATAAAATATTGGTGTGATGCGTATATCTAAGTGCACAACCACACGAATCTTTTTGGGAAACTTTAAATGGCTATATCTCGGCCAAATAAAGCCCGATAACGGCCAGATTGGGCGCGTTGAACTCGTGGAGGCCCATAAAATAGAATGGCATCAACGTTTTATGATTTCAGAAAAATGTCATTTTTCGAAAAAAACGTGATGGTTACACTGTATTTTTGATGATTTTGGGTCATGTCTTGGAATGCGGATTTTTGGGTGGCAATCGATAGTCGGCATCCGTACGAGTAGAAAGAGGTATGCCACTTCGAAATCGGGCTGTATTTAGCCGAGATATTTCCAAAAAACACTAAATAAAATATTGGTGTGATGCGTATATCTAAGTGCACAACCACACGAATCTTTTTGGGAAACTTTAAATGGCTATATCTCGGCCAAATAAAGCCCGATAACGGGCAGATTGGGCGCGTTAAACTCGTGGAGGCCCATAGAATAGAATGGCATCAACGTTTTTTGATTTCAGAAAAAAGTCATTTTTCGAAAAAAACGTGATGGTTACACTGTATTTTTGATGATTTTGGGTCATGTCTTGGAATGCGGATTTTTGGGTGGCAATCGATAGTCGGCATCCGTACGAGTAGAAAGAGGTATGCCACTTCGAAATCGGACTGTATTTAGCCGAGATATTTCCAAAAAACACTAAATAAAATATTGGTGTGATGCGTATATTGTGAATGGTTATTTTTATGAGCGGCCCAAAAGTATGCAGTAGAACAACTACTCCAATAGGCTCAATCGTATTATGTAGACAGCACGAAAGTATGCAGTACTACTAAAATTCTGCTAAAAACCGCTACAAACGGCTATAAATGGCTATATTTCGGCCAAATAAAGCCCGATAACGAGCAGATAGGGCGCGTTAAGCTCGTGGATTTTTATTACATTTTGTTTGCTTTATTTCAATTTTTCTGTTATTATGGGAACAACTTTAATTAAACTTATGTGAATATTTACAATACAACTTATTCTACTTTTAAGTCTAACATAAAAATGTACAAGGGTAGGGTGATTTTACACCGATCTGAGAGATCGATTGGGTGAAACCTCCGCAATCTCCTCCGCATTCGGTCTCCTCCATCTACGCCTCTTTAAAAGGCCGAGCCAGACGATTTGGATGGTTTCCCAGTCGCATTATGTAGTTTGCATCCTGTATATTTCTGACGTCCCCGACATTGGGCACTCTTGAGTCTTTTTCCAATGCAACTTTTTAATTGATGAGCGTAAGAGTACGCAGTGAAATTTATGAATATAGAATTTTTATGCACAGCGGAAAAAAGTGTGACATGAAATATATGAATATAGAATATTATACGCTTCGAAAAAGTATTCAATTGAAAGCTTACCGTGACATTTTGTGACCTGTTTTGAAACTGTTTTTACAATTCATGAGAGGGCGAATCATTTAAATTCTCCATCTAATTAATTGATTTTTTTTTCCTAGTTTGATAAGTGATCAATATTAATGAGATTCCAATTGGTATATATCCAACAGTTGCAGGACAATCCTAATTGGTTTGCTTCGACTTCTTGTTGCCTAACTTCTTGCTTGTTTTGCTTGATTCATCCATATTTAATCGAGTTCTGTGAATGTTTACAGGCCTGGCCTTGTTGTTGCCCCACTGTCCCCAGGTGGACTTTGTGGAATATGTGCCCTCCACACGACTCAACGGACGCTGTCACTACTACAGCAAAGAGGTGGCCAGGTTGCAGCCTAGCTCGATTCATTATAAACTAAATTAAATTCCATTTCCAGATGAACTCCGCCTGCACATTTGGCTCTTGGCATCCGCTGGCCGCCGAGAAGCTGATGGCGCTGGACATGAATGTGGCCGACGATATGTCCGTCTTCCAGTTCGGCATCCTGCGCATACGGCGACCCGACAAGCTGCTCTGCGGCTTTAACTTCTTCGGTTACTGATCCCCGATCCGGCACGCTCCCGCGGATCCGGATCCGGCGTCCAGTGACAATCAACGTGCATTTAATCAAGCGGTTTTCACACATACAAACACACAAGTTTCAAGTAGCTAAAGGAAAAATAAGAGAGGCTGCAGTTAGTTATATGTATTTGCGATCAATAAACATGTATTTGCCTATACTTGCGAGGTGGGTGTGGCACAGGCGGAAGCGGGAACACCCTTGGCGCAGTGGCTCGCCCACGCAACGCTCTTCCAAATGGACAATGGAGCCAGTTAAGAGTTAAGTGCCTGTCGCACTTGATTCTGATTGTTTGTTTGTTTTTCTTGTTTGTTTACAGCGCCTCCAGGGAAGACACTAAAGTAACCGCAGCCCAGTTTAGTAAGTCACAGCGCTGCTAGACGGACAGCTACCCTGCAAAATATCAATTAGTTCCAAGTGAGAATAGCAAAAAAAACTAAATATATTTAACTTTTACTGCGAGCTAGGAGTAAAAGTAATCGCAACTGTGATCAGACTAGTAGATACCCTGCAATTGCTATACGAAATGCATGCCCAAAAGCTTTGAATACCCCAAAATACTTTAGTAAATACACAATTTTACAGCATATTGAGTGTGTAGACTATGAGATACCCTGGAAATTATTAAATCCCTTTATATGAACACCCCAAGAAAGCTGCTAAATGTAAGACTCAATGGCAAACAGATGTCCGAGCTGTGCATACCCTGCACACGCTTTGCGCGCAGGGTATGCCCGCTGACTGCTGCATGTTTTAACCATTAAATGCCATAACTGTTGTCTACACAGCGCAACTGAGCGAAATAAATATACATATTATTGTCAAGGGGATTGAGGGCGTGGCTGTGGGGGGGGGGGGGGCATTGCTCATTAATACGTGCTGCGGCGGCGGAAACGTGCTCAGCATTCCGATAAGCAGCGGGCCAGGCGAAGACCCAGAGCCAAGAGCACCAGCCCCACAGAAAACAGACAAGAGACAAACAAGAGCCCAAAAAAAGGTAGGGAAAACGAACAGAATGATGATAGCACTTGGAGTAAGTATACGCGGCGTATGCGCGATATTTGCGAGTGCAGCCGGCTGGCAATTAAATGAGATATACGAGTACTAACAAAAATTCACAAAATCGACATTAAACGCGAACGCATTGAACCAGGAAATCCAACACACACACACACACAGCAAAACAAACGAAAGTTATGGGCAAATAGGGCGGGCGCAGTGACACCTGAAATTCCACCTGAATTTTCAGCTGAGAATTGTGCTGACTTTTTTTTTTGCTGCCAGCTTCAAATGCAAACCAAATAATCGAAATATTTTGTTTTGGGTGTCATGTGAAATTTGGCAGGTGTGTGCTTAGCCTGCAGGTAAGGGGTACAAGGGAGGGGGACGGAGGGGGGGTGCTGCTAAAAGGTTCATCTAACCCGAATGGAAATTGAGAGAGGGCAAAAAGCAATTGCAGCAATCGCAATTCATATTTGCATTTTGCGACAACAACATTTTTACTACCAGGCAAAGCATATTTACGGCTTTTGTTTGACAAATGCAAATAACGCGACGCATGTGGCACATGTGGTTGCACCCCCCCCCCCCCTCCTCTCCCCCTCTTCAGTTATGCCACATGTGCAGTTGGCATTTGTGCTTTTGTTTATATTTCATGGATTCACGCGGCGTGATTCAAAAGTCCACGCTTAGCCAAAATTTCAGATATGTTTCGATTGGATTTTGCACTTGCGCGTTCATTGCCCGCCCGCCGGACGTGATTGTACTGCTCAACAACAACAACAACAACAACAATAGCAACAGCAACAAAACTGCCATCCAAAATTATTAATTGTATATTTATAAGGCCATAAAGTCGGACTCAAAGGTGCGCAACAGCCAGAAGAAGATTCATGCTCTAGCCTAAAACATTACACATTTCTTTCAGCGCGATAGCTCAGGAATATTAATGTCGAAAATGTCAGGTGGGTTAGGTACATGCAGATATCCTGCAAATCCTTAAGTGAGACAAGTTATAGAATATATAGAATAGGTCATATGCGAGCCAACTGCGGCAGTTCTTAGGCATAAAGTTGCTTTACAAGCAGAGTTCTTTATTGACTGGAATTTCACAGTATTATTCAATTATTAAATTTACATTCCAATTATTATATTTACATCCCCAACCCAAACTCTCAATATAATTTGTCAAATCTAGAGAAACTTTTGGCATAGGGAAAACTTGAAAGTCGAGCAAAAAGTCTGAGCTGTATTCCAATTCGTGAGAGGGAGCAGAATGAATTGCCAAACTCTAAGTCTAAGTCAAAATTTGAACAGTCTATTTTTGAATGCCAATCGATAGATGTAATCCTTAGGAGTCATCAGAGGTATGACACTCTAAAATCTAAAGAAATTTGCCCGAGATATGCGGACTATAACTTGATAGTCTTTTTCCAAGCTCTCAAAAAATACACGGAACATTTCTGCGAATAGTTATTAGAAAATTACCCAATATATTAGCTAAACTGACTTGATTAACGGGTAAACACGTATTGTTTTTAGTATTCCAAAAAAAAACAACTATTAACTTGTAAAGTAACGAGTATGTAAATTATAGAAATATCAATGCGAGACATTGTCGAGGCGCATAAGAAACCTGGCTAATTGGCGGAGATCGTGTCGACTTCTTATCACAAATCAATGAGGGGGGCGGGGGAGGGCGAGGGGGTGGGGGAGTGGGTGGAGTAGTGTGTGAATAATTAAACGGATATGCGGATATACACATTAAATAGTCGACGAATCAGATGCAGCAGATGCAGACTGGGAATGAGCTCGGACTGGGATTAGTTGGGAGCCAAGTTGGGAGAGCCACGTGACCAGAGAGCCAAAATGTGTTGAATGCATTTCGGTTTCTATGTTGAATGCATATTGAATTGAATTGATCGAGCACTCGATTTGTATTTGCAATTGGTGTTAAATGTTAAATGACAGACAGCTCTGGTCGTCGCGGAGGGTCAACATTGACAAACGCGACTCGAGATTCGCGTCTCGTTTTAATAAGTTGTTTCGCTGTCAAGTGCTTTTGGCTGCGCTTCAATGTTGCGCTAATTGCAAACAGACTCAAGCACAAACTGTCTGACCCGCCCCCCTTACCTCCCTTACCCCCGTCTCTGTCCGGCTGCCAATCAGGCATCGAGGCATCGAGGCATCGCGGCATCGAGTCATCCGCACTCCAAGAACTGATCCGTCGTCGTATCAAGAGCAGCAGCAGCAGCTGTGCTTCACTTGATTGAAAATCCAGCGATTCGCATTAAAAACTTTTTTATGCAATTTCCCCTAACCAAAAAGAGATATTAAAAAGTTTGTTTATTCAGATGTCGTCTGGTTTTGTTTTTGGGCGAAAGCATTACTCAAGACATTTCTGGGAATGTTGGGCTAGTCACTCGAACATATGAATTATATGTGGCTCATATTAAGTATAAGGTCTGTCTGGGCAAATGTTGTTATCCCATGATGCATCTGGGCGTGTCCTACGACCACAACACGTACTAGAGGAAACCCAGAGCCAGAGCCAGAGACAGAGCCAGACAAAGGTGGCTCAGACACGCGGCCAATGAGGAGTCAAGGTCAGGCTGACTGCATATCGAGTACCATGTTTATAAGGCAGACACCCTTTCAGACAGCTTCAATTGCGCTTCAGTTCAAGGTCAACTGCCAGGCGTAACGGTAAATAAGTGATTCACATTTATTCATTTATTCACAATCTTGAAACGAAAGTGTACTTACGAGTGCGTTAACTGAACTTAACTTAAGCACAGGAATGTTCTCTGAGATTGCCAACAAAAGTTGTTAAAAGAAAGAGAAAAAAAAACAGTAAATCATTTTTGGCTAGACCCCTTCTAAAGGTACGTAGAATATAATAGAAATAGGAGTCCGAATGCGGAGGAAATTGAGGAGGTTTCATCTAATCGATCTCAAAGATCGATTTATATAATTACCCTGCCCTTGTACATTTTTATGTTAGACTTAACAGTAGAATAACAGTAGAATAATTCGCATAAGTTTACTTAAAGTTGTTTCCATAATAACAGTAAAATTGAAAAAAAACAACAAAAAGTGTTTATGAGAACACGAAATAAACGCCTAAAAGTATGCCAATTAAAGCAGGGGAAATTATTTAAATAAAGGGAATTGATCCTGCCATTAAAGACCATAAAGAACGCCCACGCGCGCTTAAGCAGCATAATAAACAGTTATAATATAGGCGTCAAACGAGATTGACTCAGATGAGAATCCATCAAAATACCTCTTAGAAACAATATTTTATATATGGGGAGTGGCCAGCTGGCCATTTGATTTGTCCGCTGACTTCCTGGCTGGCAACTAAAATGATTGGTTTATTTGTTTGATTCCAATATTGTATTATATGTTAAATAAATGCGATACAAAGGAGCCATTAAATAAGGCGAATAAGCAGCAGGAGGGTGACAAAGAAGAACAAGAAGAACAAGAAGCTGAAGAAAAGGGACATTCCTGCACGTTTGACTGTGTATAAATCAAAACATAAGAACAATATAAAATGAAATTTAGCAGCGACAACAACAGCAGCAACAACAGCAGCAACAACAGCGGCAACAACAGCAGCAACGACAGCAGCAGCAACAACAACATTTGAGACTTTGAAACGGCGCGCATATCAAATGATTCAGCTCATGAACTTCAGACAGAGCCACAGATAAAGAGCGAGAGTGAGAGGAAGAGCAAGAGGGAGATAGTGCATGGAGATTTCCATGCCAATGCGTTGCGGTTTTTGATACCGTTTTGATCAGCAGGAATCCAGCTCCAGTTCTTATCGACAGTGCGTCACAAATGAGCAAAAATGACTCAGTGCAGCGCCGCCCTTAAAAGCTGCAGCAAATGGGGCGTGGCAGGAGTGAGAGGAGCCAGGCAAAAGCTGAGGCTAAAGAGGAGGCTGTAGCCGAGCTAAGGCTAAGCGCTATTGTTTTAGCTTTGAGCTTTTGTTGTAGTTGTAGTTGTTGTTGCTTTGCATACTTCCCAAAACAAATGAGGAAGAGGCAAACACCACATTGAGGCATCCGTCTGACAGGGAAGGACGTCGACATCGACTGCGCCGTCGGCAGAGACGTCGGCGTTGACAGACTGATCCGATTGGATCGTCGTATCGTATTTTCTGTTATTGTTGTTGCTGCTGCTGTTGCTGCTGCTGTAACGCACCCCTTGATCCGGGCCATATAAAAGTATCTAAGCGCAGCGGCGTCGGCTTCAGTCTAGTTGCAAACTCGTGAAACTGAAACTGAAATTGAAACCCGACACTTTTTTAGCTGCAGTGCGCGCGGTGCTTAAAAAAAAAACAGGCTGCCCAGAGTTTGAGAACCCAAATAATAAATATATATATAAAACATATAAATATATAAAATATATCGCAAATACCAGCCCAACTGAGTGTACAAAAAATTTAACTGTGACGCTTCCGGCACCGAAAAAAAACCAAGAAGAAAATAAATAAAAAATAAAAGCAAGAGCTTTTTTGTTTATTAGAGAGCTGCCGCTTTGAGCTAACAGCGTGAATCATCAAATAACTCGACCGTTAACAGTGCGCTAACAGAGCTGCTAAGCTTAACAGCGCATAGATCAAGCCTAGAGGACTTTTTGGGCATTTTATTATTCTGCTTCTTTCTTGCACACAATTGAAACTTGAGGTAAGTACGCTGTTAACTCGCAACGCTTTAAAGCAGCTCTAGAGCTTTTCAACTTTTCCGTTTTTGCCGCTTTTGTTATGGCCTGTTGCACGAGTCCCAATGGCAACAAACTTTTCTCTATGCCTGCGGCCAATTTTGACCACACAAAGTGCCAGGAAATTATTTTCTAGTTATTCCTACGAAAAAGCCAAACACAAGCGGGGTGTGTGCGGGTGTGTGTGTGTGCGTCTGTCTGTCTCTGTGTGTGTGTGTCTGTATTTTATGTTTATTGTTAGTCGCGTGACTCGACGACAGCGACGACGACGTCGACGCCGACGCCGACGTTGCGCCGCTCCAAATGCCGCCTGAACTATTATAATAAATAGAACATGGCAAAAAACTAAAATTCTGTATGACGAAGTTTGTATACACTTACAAAAAATCTTTGCTTTAAATTTGTAAGTGAATAACTGAAGTATTACGAATCTTTAAAAGAGGAATTAGTTAAGCAGAGAATTTATACGGAGTATTTAAGCTTATAAAACACAATTTGTGTTTAATTTTGTACTATTAACTAATTTGTCGAGAATTATAGAAGCAACACGCGTTAGTTATGTAATTTTTGTATAAATATATATGTACAAAATTTATAAATATATGTTGCACAGTTATAAAGTAACATAATAAAGTCTCCCCTTTCATTTGTTACAAAAGGCTTTTAATAGTCAAAGGACTTTTAGTCTAGATAGTTTTATAAATGACGCCGAAAGCGGGTACAAAGTAGCAACACATATGCAAAGGTAGCACAGGTAATAGGTAATACTCGTACCATTAGAATTCAAAACACACCGACACACTCACACAGACGCGCAGAGAAAGAGAGAGAGAGAGGAGAGCTTAAGAGAGAGAGAGAGAGAGAGAGAGGAGTGTCGCCGGCGTTTGTCGCGCCAAAGAAACGGCAGAAAGACAAGTTAACAGCGCGTAATTTAGCCTGGCCAGGCCACCACGATTCAGCAACAGACAGAGCGAAAGAGAGAGAGAGAGAGGGAGTGGAGAGAGGGGGGCGAGGGTGGGAGGGAGACAGGTAGCGAGAGCTAGCGTAGAGTCAAAGCTAAACAACAAACGGGAGTCGCACACGGAACGTGCTATGAAACGGTTCGCGTAATCCAAAGACGTCGCTTCACACGGCTCGACTCGATTTGAATTCGAATTCGAATTCGAACTCGGATTTGATTTGATTTGATTTGATTTGAATTGTTGCTCACCCACCTGGCGACATACGCAAAGCTGCCAGTTAAATTTTAAAAACGAAACTTATTCAATAATTATCATAGAGTATTTGTAACCAGCTTTAACTGGCTGCCAAGTGAGAGTTAACCTTGTGCCCGCTGCCTAATTCTTATTAGACTTATCAGTGCGTCATATAGCCTAATCAGCAATTGGCCAATCTAAGGCCCAGTCTGATAAGAAGCAGCTAGTCTTTGTCATATTTGCGCTGATTCTTATCGGAACTGGAAAGATTCACAGGCACGTGCCGCACTTTGGGCTACATAACATATATATATATATATATATATATATCTCAGTCTGTGACTGCAACATTCGCTGTGGTAAGTTTTCTTCCTGTGGGCTAGGCCCCAAAAAACTGATGAGTCACGGCAGAAATATGCCCCCAGACTCAACTGCTAGTTGTGTTTTTATTAATGATATTTGTGATGAATAATTATGATAAAGCAGATAAAAAGAATACCATATCATATCATATCAAGACTATGTTAACTGCGTTTGCTTAGCAGGTAATCAACTGAAACTTGGTCTATAAATTAGCTTGCATAAAAGTTGTCACTCATTGAAATCGTATAACTATAGGGTATACTTTACACACATATAAATACTGAATCTATTGATTTGATCAACATCCTTTTCTCACACTTCCTGTTGCATTTGACAATGGGGGGACAATCATGTCTTTATTGAGGTGTTTGCAATTGGAATTGCATTGCATCAATTGTGCTGTTCGATTGTTCTTCAAACATTAACAAATGCAGGCACGTAGGCATAAATTGTGTAAAATTCAAATTCAAATTCGAATTCAAATTCAAATTCAAATGCCAATAACACAATTTGAATTACGATCTGACCGTGACGTGATTAAGTTTAGAATCAGCCGCTTTAGGCCGCAAATAACAACAACAATTAGCCTTATCATTTAACGCATAAATGAATGTTATTTTATAATCGATAAATGGTTATTATTATTTGAGCACAGCTCCATAGACTTTCATATACATACAGTTCAAACAGAATGGCATTGAACCAGCAGCAGAAAAAGCAGCAGCAACACAAATCTATAAATACGTATAGTACGATAAATAGTTGCCATTAAAAAAATATAAAAACAAACAAAAGACAGCAAGAGGCTCATAAATATTTCATTGTTCTTGTCAGAGATGAAGCTACAAGAGATGACTGCGAGCTGGAGAGGGAGGACTAGCAACAGGGCGGGGCGGGAGAGGGTGGGGCGGGGGGGTCTGACGACAACTGCAAGTTGTCAATGCCATAAAAGAGAGGCGGGTCTCGTACCAGTTCTTTAGGTTCTCGAGGTTCCCCTCCTCTGCCAGTTGCCAGTTGCCAGTTCTTCGGCTGCAGCTGTCAAGGAATCGCATATGCAACATTTTGTGGCGCTTTTGTTCTCTTTCTTCTGTTAAATACAACAACTTGGGATTGACATAAAATCTGTGTAAATTATTTTCACACATGTGTCTTTTCATTTTGGTCACATTGCATCTCTGTAAATTTCCGCTAGAGCTGCATTAAATTATACACACATGTGCACAGATCATTTGCAGCTACTGTGATTGTTTACCAGCTCGTAAGTGTCTGGTACATTGGGCAATTTACTTTCCCCCCCCCCCTCTCCCTCCCTCCCTCAACAGCATCTGTTTATAGGCAAATTATCTGGAAATGGTCGCGGGGTATAGGGTAGAGGGGGGGGGTCGTTTGCTGACTCACAACTTGATTCAGACGATCTACGTAGACAGTTTTTAATACTTTTGCTCAATTGATGGGGTAAAAGCCAAATACACCAACACACACACACACACACACACACACACAAACAAAGTTATCTATCTACAAGTATTTATTCGGAAATCTAAGAAAATCAGGCGCATTTCCAATGACTAAAATGATATATGTAAACATGTGTATATATATTTGCACTTGATTAGCTTTGTGTGTCTAACAAATAAGAACCCTATAAAAAAAAACTGGGAAGTCGACATGTGAAATACTCTAAAACAGACAAATTGATAAGTTCTTTGACGTAATTGCGATTCTCAAGAAATTCTAAGTATATATAGAGATATGTGTGTAACAAGACTCTGTAAAACTACCTCGTATTTTTATTTACGCACAAAAAAAGATATATGTGGGCAGGATAAGATATTAAGAAAGTGAGGTTAAGAACGTTATTTTATACGATATAGAATTCATTTGGAAAGTTAGGTTAAGAACGTTATTTTGTACGATATACAATTTATTTAAATATTTGATATATTTTATTATTTACGCACAAAAAAGAGAAATATTTGGCCAGGATAAGACATCAGGAAAGTTAGGTTAAGAACGTATGTTTATACGATATATAATTTATTAAGAAAGTTAGGTTAAGAACGTATGTTTATACGATATACAATTTATTTAAATATTTGATATATTTTATGCAACTTTTATTTAAACAAATATTAGCACAAGCAGCTAATTTACCTATAAAGTCTATATAGGTAACATACTAATAGCTCAGCTTCCTGCTTTGGATTTTATGAGGCAACCTCTGACATGGCTGAGCTCAGCTGCAGAAACGTACAGACCGCAAGGCGTGTGCCAGACAGGTGTTAATTGTCACACACACACACACACACACACACATCGAAATACACTCAGCGCTTAGTCATGACTAATATTCATTGAGAAACGCAAAACCACAAACTGAAAGCAAACTGTGAAATCGAAAATCAATTCGAGATTCATTCATAAATTCGTGTATCGAGGGGTTTCCACGCCCACAACTAAAGCTAAAGCTAAAAGCAGGGCGCTAAAGAGTCACAAATTCATCGGAAATTGCACGAAATTTGCAAGAAACAGCAGCAGCAGCAGCGCAGTAGCAGCAGCGCAGCAGCAGCAGCCGGCAATAAACTGTCAAATGACAACGCAAGAAACTGTAAACTGTAAACTGTAAAAATGCAAATGAGTGGGGAGCAACAAGAACAATAAAGCGCGCGCTAAACGGTTAACAAAAGCTGCCGCTGCCGCTGCTGTTGCTGCTGCTGCTGCTGCTACAAACGCGCACAGAGAGCATGACACATGTTGCGGCTTCCAAGAAATTCGCATTACTCATACGCACAGCAGAGCGCAGCTTTAAGAGCAGCCGCAGCAGCAGCAGCGGCAGCAGCAGCCACAGCAACAGGTTTGACCAGCTATGGAATCCCCGCTGTTAAACGCAACAGAGCGCTGTTATTGTCAGTGTCGCTGTTAAGTGTGATGCGTGTGCGTGCGAAAGCTTTTGTTTTGTGCGCAACTGCGAAAAGCTTTCGCTGAGCGTTAAACGCCTCGCACTTTGTGATGCGCCGTTGGATCAGTTGAAAATTGCGCGCTGCTCTGTGCGGTTGTGTTTAGCGGCGAGTCACGAAATTCGATAGAAACTTAATTAACTTAATATCAAAATAGAATTCAAATCGTAACAGTTGCAAGCATTCGAATTGAAAGCAAGTTAAAGTACGAAGTGTTTGCAAAGTGAACAAGTGCCGTTTTTTTAGACCGTTACAGTTGCATTTCTTGCGGAAATTGTCAGCACAGTGCCAGCAATTAGTGCATGTATTTCAAATAAGAAAAAACAAAAGGATTGTCTTTAAACTGTGCACATAAATAAATCATAAGTAAAGAGAAAGAAATACGTCAACGCCAACGAAAAACGCCCACATTGAGACAAACGCGCGCATTTAATTTATGCAACGAGCTAATTAATTAATTTGTCAAAGTGTTGCATGCGACGACAATCAGCCGAGGAACAAAGACAGCAACAACAACAGCAACAAGAACAAGAAGAAGAACAGTAGCAACAACAGTAACAACAACAGTTCATTGATCCACAGAGAGCCACAATTCGCATGTAAGCATTTGCATTGCAGCATCCACTCGGACGATAAAGCCCAAAACGAAATCTTATCTAAAACAATGCGAAAAGAAAGAGAAAGAGAAATGAACTTGAATAAGCAGCAGCAATTAAATATAATTAAACACCCTACAATTTACATTTGATTGAATGCACTCGTGAATACATTCACTTTGCTTTCATGAGTGTGTGTGTGCCTGACTAACCCACCCACCTGTGCCTATCTCTAAGGTCAAGTTCTAAACCAAATTAATATTTATTGATGGAACGCTGGCCATTACAAATATTTGGTAATTCACACAGCCCTGAAGCATAAATCGACGCCGCGCATATCTTATCAATGCGTAAATTCGTGAGCACTTTAACAACCATTTGGTAAAGTGAACAGAAAACAACCCAAAAGAATTGCTGATAAGACACGAGCTACACACACACACACACACACACACACACACTAACACACACACACACACACGCGCGTTCATTGTGCAATTTGCCGCATCTTTGAGTTTAAAAACAACGCAACTGGCCAGCAAAAACTGGAAATGCTAACAAACGTCATAGATGCACTGAGCGAAAAAGTTGCCCAACTTTCAACAAATTGAAAAACAATCGAAAATTTGCTGTAAAAGCAGCTGAGAATATGTTTAAAGCCCTGCTCAGCTATTTGATTAGTAGATTCTAATCGAGTTTCTCTCAGTGTAACTGTTGCTAAACCTGTTGGCAAACATTCCAACTGCTAATTAGATGCCGCATAACAAAACCAACAGCACAAAAGAAAGGCAGCAAGAAAAAAGAATAAAAAAAATAGAACTCCCAAATAATTTGCATATAAAATAAATATTATTTATATGAATCACATTTAGTTGGAAAGTGTAGTAAATATTAGCATAGGCCACTGAGTAACACCTGCCTAAAAAAAAAACAACTCCTGTCGATGACCCATATTGCGTATACGATAAATATTACGTATACGTAATTTGTTAGCTAAAAATTTGTGCTGCTGAACCGCAAATTGCGCGTATTGATTAAACAACAATGCAAAAGCATTCATCGTTATGACTACCCCTATACATATATATATATATAGATATATATCTATATATATCATATATGACTGTGTAGCCAAGCGAACCAAATCGACAGCTTTAACCTTAAACCCAGCGTGGAGCGACCTTCAACCCGGCTGTCTAATTGCTCCCAATTTGACTGTTTATCTGTACAAGTGTACATTTTAGCTGGAAACACACACGATTTTCGCCTACGCAGTCGGAATGATAATGCCCATGTCCACACACAGAAATCCCCCGGGTGATTAGTCAATATGAAAGACAACAATGCAGAGTTGTGCGTAATATCATACAGCAAATATTGTTTCTCCAGCTGCTTCTTCTTGCCGCTTGGCACACCCAAAATGAAGCGAAAATAAATAGAAATATTTATAATTTTGTACCTCTGGCGTTGAAAACTGCGCGCCACTTGTCGTATACTTGATATCCCTTATCGCACGTCTGCTGATGTCACAGAATGCACTGCGCGAAAAAGGTTGCCACACTTGTGCCAAAACTGTGACAGGAGACAGTAGAATATGCAAATAGAAAGAAATATATATATAACAGGCATTAGAAAGGTGCGATTAGCCATTGTGAATATGAGTGTGATTAAGTATTGTGATTATAAGAAAAGAACTTAAAAGTAGAGCACAGATAAAATTATGTTTGTGTATGAGGAAATGCGAAAAACAAGGTTCTTAAGTAAGGAAAATTAAATATATATAATAAAGTATATACTAAATAATAATAAAAAAATATAATATATAATAAAAATATATAAATATAAAATAAAAAAATAATATAATAAATTAATATATAATAAAGAAATAATATAATAAACACACAACTTTCTTTAGTGTTAGCCCATTTTATTTTGCTCTTTTTTTTGGGTTGTTTCAAAAGACAACACACTGTAACTCATATTTTAAGACGCACTGTAATGCCAGCTGCATTACGCGTTGCACCTGCCGTGTTGCCGTGTGCCGTTAGGCAGCCCAAATAAAACGGCTATAACTCAAGTTTATAACGCCATAAAGCAGCAGCAGCAGCAGCTGCGAGTCCTGGCTTAAGGTCTTATTTTCTTGGCTCTATCTTCTGTTGCTGGAGATCAAGCAGAAACACATGTCGTATACTTAACGTTTGCCATAAAAACAAATGTAAGGCAAAAGTAGTTGCTATTTTTAGGCGCCTATCATATGTTCGCGGTGTAAATAAGTCTCGGCTAATATCTCTGCTGTGCTGATCCTTGCGCAAATATTGGCCCATCTAAATTTAGGCTGTAATTGGGGCGTAGTCTAAATTTAAGTTCAAGTGTAGACAAATGCGAGACAAGCCACATGACTGCTGCGGCTGCAATCAACAACAACAACAACAAGTAAAAACTGACACATCAGTTGCCAACGTCAGCTACACACACACACACACACACACACACACGCGCACACACACACACAAGTTTGTGCACAACTCGGCCACTTCCGTTAACCGTTCCAGGCCCTCAGCCTGCACTCAACCTGTTGGCCAAAAAGGGAGGGGGGGGGGGAGGAGGAGACTCGCTTCCGTTTGCCCTTTTGCACTTGGCCCATTTGATTGGCGCTGTCGCTGGCGGCTTCTTTTATGATTCTTCTACCTGGCTAAAATATTAATTGACCTTTTTTGCAATTCTATTTCTATTTCTATTTGCAGTGCGCAGTTGCTTTTACAAAACTTCAGACACGACTTGAAGTTCAAAGTGCGCCCCAGACAACCGCAGACTAACTCACAACAACAACAACAACAATAAGAACAACAACAGCTACAACATGTCCAACACCTGCCAAAGCTACGCATCCGTGTTCATAGTTCTAGGCACATTCCTAGCCATTCTGGTGGCGGCCCAAAGTGCGCCCGTATCCACAACAACACAAGCTGAGGTAAGTCCCAAGTGACCATGGAGGACAAAGAGTCTAGATTGAGTCGAGTGTGGAGTTAAACAAAGATATCAATTTGGGAGGGGGGGAGATATACGAAGAGGAGATGTGAACGACTCGAAATATATGGAAAAAAGATAGATTAAAACTAAATTCTTTTGCATAAAGTAAAAGTTGCCAAAATCAGCATTAAAAGGGAATGGAAAATTTCAGTTTTAGTAACTAAAAACGAAAGCAAATAGTTTAAAATTGATTTCCCAAAATCAGAACCAATTTTCCTTAAGTTCTCAAATAACTTGTTTTAATCAAAATTGAAGTTACGTGTCCATCATTAAACGGCGGCTATTAAATATGTAAACTGCAATTGTAACTGCAATTTAGTTGTATTCGCTTAATTAAAATTGAATTCAATTATTGACAAATTTTCCATGCAAACTGTATAATTTACTAAATTAGACAGCAAAAAATTGAGAGAGAGGCAAAAGAAGGGCGGGGGGGAATTATATTATTATTTATTATTTTTTTGCTTGAAAGTCATTAAATCAATTGAGAAATATAAAAGCGCGTTTAATCGCGCCGCAATTAAGAGAAACTGGAAAAGAGAAGCACGAGCAGAGAATGAAGTCTTCTTGACTTGCAGTTAGACATACATATATATATCTGTATATATCTATATATATATATATATATATCTAGATTTGGCGCATTTACTTCCGATTTGCTTGACAAAACTTGTGCAGATAATTGCAGCGCGTTGCGGCTAAATCTTGATAGCTATTGTCAATGCTATTGTTGTTCCTATATGATATAACACACATGGTATATACGATATATATATGTATATATATATACATGTGTGTGTATATATGTGTGTATACACATGCAACTGGCTGCGCATGTTGGCAATTAATTCCAGTCACATCGACACGCAATGCATTCATCGCATATCGCACATCGCACATCGCATATCGTATAAATCGTACATATATATCGCCCATAGTTTTCCGACCTTAGCCTTCTGGTTAAATGCAGCAGCTGTTGCCCATTTCCCTTCTTCCTTCTCCCTTTTCCCTTTCGCACTTCGTGTGCATCGCATGCATTAATGGCAGATGCGAGATGCTTTTTTTTGGGGGGGGCGGGGCTTCGTTTTGCTGGTCATGACATTGCATTCACATGATATTCGCGAGCATTGCATGTTTATGTCCAATAACTTTCAAGCTAAATTGTCTGCATGACAGCAGCTAAGCATTTATATAAAATATAATTGTCTAAGCTGAAACATTGGGCAAGGGTTGCACAGAGAGGTCGAAGCTCTGGGTAAGATAACATTTAGTTTAACCTCATGTTAACTCTGCCTGAGATGCTTAATCTCAAGTTCTATTTGCTAAAGTGCCCATGTAATGCCCACCTAGACAGACGACATGCATCGAGCTGCATCGAGCTGCAGCTTGCATGTCATTAATATGATAATATTTAAGCTAAACTGAGCTGATTATCAGCCTAAGGCCGAGTGAATCTTAACAAATCGCAAGGCACGTGACTGACTATACTTGTGGTCAACAGGGTGGGGGACACTTATTCATTTCTCATGATTCTGTTGCTGCTGGCGTTTGACAAGGCTGTCACGTTTTGCGGCACAAAGTGTTTTCTCCTGTTGCACGATTGCAATCTGCATAAATAATTAAACAGCAGGTGGAAACATAGACCGAGTCCAGTTGTAGCCGCACCTTTTAATCGCTTGTTCGATGCGCTACAAAAAAATAGTAGTAGTGTGAATTGTGCTGCATCATGTTGAGAACGTGTCCGCGTGTCCACAATTCAGTTCCTGCTTGGCCATTTACGGCGAGAGAAATGTAACGAGTATCGAGTATAGTATCGATATCGCGGCTATCGATCAATTGTTGATCAGTTGATGAGCGATCGCACGCGCTGCGCGAATGCGTGCTTAGAACAAAATACAAAATACAAAATAGAAAAAAAATAAAAGATCGTCTTTGTCTCAATTCGATTTGACTAATTGATATGTTGAGCGCGTTTTTGCCAACAACTTGGCGGCCATTTAGCTGGCCAGTCGCCCAAAACGACGTCGCTAAATGCCGATGATCATCATGATGATCATGCTGTTAATAATGATGTTCATAGAACACATACGTCAACATTTCCATGTTTGTCTCGTTTCAATGCCAGACACACAGACACAGACGCACACAGCTGATAGCCAGCCATTGTTCTAGTCTGCGCCTCTCTCCGCGCTTCTCATTGCAACTTCTTCAAAGTTAAGCGCAATAGCTGAAAGCCAGCGTCTAGTCGTGGACCACACTCGACGAATCGTGTGCTTCGGCTTATTCTAAACAAGATATACAACAAATAAATGCTGTCTATTTTTATCTACACATATTTAGCTCGTAGTGCATTTAAATGAAGCAACTTTTTTCCGATAAAAAAACACAATTTATTCGTGCTGCGCTGCGCTAGCTTTGATTAATATGTTTCGGCTGACTCACTAAGCTAAGCTACAAATTGTTAAGTTTCTTACTGTCGTCCACTGTCACCTGCCGCTTGACAAGTTGCATTACATTTGCAACCGATAGAAATCAAACAAATTGACATCATTTGGACAGGAAGAGAGGGGCAAACATAAAACTGGTAGAGTACATGACTCATTAGTGAGTGCAGCATTATGATTCGAGTGTGCAGCCCACCTTCAATAAATATTAACCCACAACAAAAAGTCGAACAAAAGCCTCGCGTCATACGCTGCGTATACATAATCGACCGCTGTCAAGGGTTAATTGCGGTTCATTGGAGTGAGCTCAACAGCAGCAGCAGAAGCAGCAGCAGAGGCAGCGTCATCATCATCAGTCTGCTTTTTTTTTGTTGTCCGACTAGCCTAATTAAAAGAGCTAAAGACCAACGTTGGGCGCCCAACGTGGGGCGGCCAAAAGTTTTTGCCGCAATCGAAATTAAGTGCCAAAATAAAAACTAGTCTAAAACTAATACTCTGCTTGGCTAATTATAATTGTTAAGCCAGGCAGCTTACAACTTCCTTTACCACTTAAAAAAAAAAGAAGAAAAATTAAATAACCAACTGAGTGAAAGTTGCCCAAGAAAATTCTATGGCTGCAGAGTTTCGCGTGCGTCACGCAGCGCCCGGAGAAACAAAAAACAGACTCAAGACTCCAGCTAATCAATAACTTTAACAAAAAACAAAAACACATCATGACTGGGAAAGTCAAGAAATAAATAGAAAAGTTTGATTGATTTGGGCAACAGCAGCAGCTGCAAAAAAACAAAAAGAACACAAACACAAACAAAAAGTCACGTTGCGTGTGCGCGACCTTCAGGTGAGCTGTTAACAAAGGTGTTAACAAAAGGATGCCCGTGTTTATGGCTAGAAAAACGCTTAACAGGCAAACAGCTAAAAACAGCTAAACAGGCTAACCTTGCCATTTTGCAAAAGGCGTATGCAAAAAGCAAATGTTAACAGCGCAAACAAATGATATTTGTGTGGCACATCCTTATAAAGCCGCAACGAAGGTCGCACAACAAAAAAACAAAAACTAGCTGGAAAAGTGTTTGACTAGGAAATACTTTAACTTTAACAAGGGATATATTTTTAGAAAATGCTTGGCTATGAAATGAATAGCTGGCAAATATCACATTTGATATGTAGAATCCATATAGAGCAGATTATACTATACTTTATTTTATAGAGCTGAACTCTATACTCTATACTCTCTATAGGTTTCTTTTCTAGGGTACACAAAAACGAATCTCTTTCTGTTTTTTGCTAGTACCATACCGAGTCGGGAGTTTTGCATAAAACACTTGGGTTATCTTAAGATCGGGCGCTTATTTATCGCCCCAGCGAATTAACAGAGGGCAAAGACAACCCACAACAAGCTGAATGTTGCGGCTAAATGTCAAATGCGAGTTATGGGAATTAGCAGCTAACAAAGTTATTAGCCAGCATTTATGTATTATATACATACTTATATTTTTTAGGCTGGCTGGCAGCGAAATTGCGCAACATTTAACGCGGCTCATTTGGCCCAGTTTTGCCCCACACAAACCCATTTAAGAGGCAGGCTTCGACTGCGACGACTTGGCTTCACTTTTAATGATGTAATCATTAAGAGCAACACACACACACACACACACACACAGAAATACAGTTGGCCAAACGAGTTGGTCAAGTTGGCAGATCTGTTGCCTGCATTCACTTTCTCGATGCGTTTTATTTGAAATTAGGTCTAGGCTTAAATAGTTTCCAACCGGGAGTCATTGACCCCGTCGCTGCTTGACCCAAATCGAGTTGGAAAATTTAAAGCGTCAGCAACGCACCCCAATGTACCTAGACCTAGACACGTATACACACACACCCCACACACACACCCCCACACACACACAGACAAAAAGTAGCCACCCTGTGGCCACCCTTTGGGCGGGCAAATACAATTTTCTCATCAATTTCCGGTCAAGTGAAGTGTGGGCAAACGCAGAGAGCGAGAGGAAAAGAGGAAAAAGAAGAAAAGAAAAGCGAAACGTACAGCTCGCTGCTTGTTTATAATTTATGCATGTCCTGTTCTTGTTTGGCCGGAAATATATATATGTATGTATATGCAGTACGAAGCTAGCTAACGCCCTTAAGTGGCCCCCTTGGGGCAGGGTCAAAACACGCCAACGAGGCGTCAACTACACGTATTTACCGTCATTTTCGCCTGGGGTCAATGACCTAAAGGATTGCATTGTGCAAATGGGAAATTTCATTAAATAAACATATAGCTTATAATTCGCAAGCAGTTCAGGCCGGCAATCAAATCTTAAGAAGCAATCAAAGATTTCTTGCGGTACTTTAAAGGCAAGCACTGGGCATACCTTGAGTGTGCTCCCAAACACACACACACACACACACACACACACTTTGCTGTACTGTGAGTAACAAAAGTTAGTGCACAACTTTTTTTTTTGGGGACTGGCTTTGAAAATGCAAAGCCCTTTAGGCATTTCCTGCAAGTGCCGCACGCCAGCTTGCTGCTTGCTGCCTGCCACAAGTTCAACTGCAGTGTTTGGGAGGGGTTGGGGGCGCAGTGGGCGTGGCCAGTGAGCCAGTGTGCCGTTAAAGTAGGCAAAGAGGTCAGTCATAGACAAACGCCGAGTGCTCCCAGCTATGTTCTTTTCAAGTGTCTGCTTTGAGTACAATTCTGAGCTCCTTTAGAGCTGTTGACATTTCCATTTGCATATTGTGCAGCAGCAGCAGCAGCAGAGGCATGTGGCAGCATTGAAAATTGTTGCCACATTTGTTATTATATATAGAGTTTGTTTTTTTTGTGGGCAATTCGTGTCAATGTCTCTGGTGTTTGTGCACTCGTTATAATCATAAATTGAAGTGCAATTTCAACGTGCGCTGATACGTGAACCCGCGCCAACTGTTTGCATTATAATTTTGTATAATTTACATGCGCTGTCGGCTACGTAATGCAAAAAAGAGTTCGATTGACAGCGACAGACAACGATAGGTCGATAACGATTGCAGTTGTAGATGCAGCTAGTCGTTTATCGATAGACTTATCGATCGAATTGCACTTCAACTTGTTTGATATTGATACAGATTACATTTAATAATCTTTCTCTTATTAAAAGTGTTCACATATTATGATGTGCATTAATATATCGCTGTCATCAAAAGCTCATTAATCGATAACGATTGCAGTTGTAGATGCAGCTAGATATCGATAGACTTATATTCTCATTATCTTATTAAAAGTGTTCTCATATTTATAAATACCAGATTTACTGTATATGGTTTAATATATCGCTCGCATTAAAAGCTCATTCTTCGATAACGATTGCAATTGTAGATGCAGCTAGTCGGTTATCGATAGACTTATCGATCGCATTGCACTGCAACTAGTTCGACTTCGTCAGCTTATTGATTGCATGCACATTACATTTATTAAGCTTCCTCTTATTAAAAGAGTTCACATATTTTTAAACAAAAGATTTCCTTGATATGCTTTAATATATCAATGCACATTAAAAGCTCATTAATCGATAACGATTGTCGCGTCTTTGTTATCAATGTTTTGTTCTAATAAGCTTTTAAATGTCTGTATCTTTGAGCTATATATCTACACTCTATAAATAACATACAGGTAAATACACCTGTTAATAGATAATTTTCTTTGCGTTTGTGTTACTTGAAATATGTCACATCCTCACTCACTTTATTGAGCCATTTCCGTTCGACACTTCCGTTTCGAAATCCTCGGGAATGTATAATTTGTGACGCACTTTATGCGATGCGTTACGTTTCTTTTCGTTTTCGTTTCGGGCATTCGAAAGGTTCGTCAGCAGCACAAATGAATCATTGGCTGTCAAATGATAAGCCCATAAAGCACTCATCGAATACAGTTCTAAAGGCACTTCGTCAGCTTGTTGTTCTTCTTCTCTGCTTGTTGCCAGCTCTCGCGTATCTTATCACGAATACAAAGACAAACACCTGAGTTATCTGGGCTGTGACTGGGCCAACTCATCGACAGTTGCCTTCGATTCAGTGACAATTGGCCCAACAATTCTGTTTTATGAGATTTACAAACATGTTCTACGTGCACAAAAGCCGGTTGAAAATTAATAAACGAATGCAAGTTAAATTGGAATTTCGATGCGGCTGCTTTCATGTATTTCCCACGATTCGCTGCAATTATGTTAATTGCATAAATGCATAACTCGAATATTGAGCATTGAGTGCTGGAATGTGCAGGCACAGCTCGCTTCTATAACAAACCCCTCCTCCCCCCTCTAATCAGCCAAGGTCAAGTCTCTGGCTCAGTTTGAACCTGAACGACGAGTCAATTAACGGGGGAACTGCCCGAAACAAAATATATTATCATACATTCGTTTTGTAGCAGCACTTGACAATGGGAAGAGGCACAAGATTAGGCCTAAGAATTTAACATGCAGCACAACGAATCCAAAAGTACTCTTTAAATAATAAAGAAATTGAAATAAAACGCGAGCTATGCTTCACGGCCAAGGGTTCAGATTCGCGAATAAACCCATAACTTTAAAGCGATTTATAAATTTGCGCCGTATATGTTAATGCGTGACGTTAACAGTGCGTGACGCTAACAGAATGTAAAATTGATTATGGCTTTTTTTCGAAAACTAAGCAAAAGAATAACTCAACAAATATTTTGAGCATTTAATTGGGATGATCCAAAATATAATGATAATAAATCAACATGTGCATATAGGAAATACGCGCGATTAATCTGCATTGCAAAGACAAATAACCTCAGGCTATCGAAACGAGATAGAGATAGAGAGAGAAAGAGAGAGAGAGAGAGAGAGAGATGAGAGAGAGGAGAGGCCGATTAATTTTATTGTGTAATAATTTTGACAGAAAAGCGGAACGCGAAATTGCAATGATTTGCATATCGCTCTTTGTGACTGATTCTGGCTCTGTTCTCCTCTCCTCTCCTCCTCTCCTCTTCTTTTTTTGCCCAGATTGATTGTGGCTTGTCAGAGTCATGTTTACAGGAAAAGCAAAACAAAAGCCGCGCGCGAGTTCATTTACCTTTTGAGGCGAGTCTAAGGCCCCCCCTTCCCCTCCCCTTCCACACCCCTGCAACTACCCGCCCAAGTCCAGTGTTGGTTACCACACGCCAAAAAAAAAAAACGGCAGCACCACCCAGTTTATTAAGTACTTAGGATTGGGACAACGCCACGCATACTTATGCGTTTCGCTCGAAAAAGTTTACTTCCTCGGAAAAAATAAAAAATACAATATCATAAAAAGTTCTATAAGAAATATATGTATATAAAAAAATAAACAATCAGTCAGTCAGCTGAGTGGATCGTTTGGTATTATGCAAGCGCCGTTTCAGAGTGCTTCTCTTTTTTTAAGTTTTTCTTAATTTATTTTTGTTTTTGGGCGGATTATATGGCACAGTATACCATACCAGAGGGTAGATATATTTGATATGCTGTTCTCTGCCTGCGACCCATTAAAAATGTGCGACACAAGAGGCGAACGGAACATGTTTCACATGCCAAATGGGCTTTACGTGAATTCAGCTGACTTTCGAAAAACGTTGCTCAAGCTACAAATCAAATAAACACCAGATAATATATATAAAGTATATATAGTATTTATACTAATTGCCGCATTTAAAGCGTGTAATTAGAGAAGAGAAACTAGCTGCTAATTGTCTTTGGAACCGTTAGGCGCATCTCTAACCTCGCATTGTGAATTTGTGCGTCTAGCATTTCCTATGGAGAATGTTGTCTGTTGTATTCAATGCTAATCCCAATTAGAATTTTGTCGAACAAAGATTCGCGTTACAATTTAATTCGACTTACATGCGTTCAATTAATTGAAAAAAAATCGCCATAAAATCAAAACACTTCCTTAACTCGAGACGCAGCTCGTCTCGTCTCAGCTCTCGTCTCGTCTCGTCTGAGTCGAACTGAGTTTGTTTTTCACACCTCGAATCGCATAATTAAAGTCACGTAACTGTGATTCGTTCTAAGTATTGAGCATACGCCAAGTCTCGCCTAAAAGTGGGGAGACTCTTTAAAGGGGGGGAAGGGAATGGGGTTTGTATTATAAAACATTGCCATGCCAATGCGCTGGGCAATAAATTATGCAAGTCAGATAGTTTTTGCGGCAATGTGACGAATGACGAATGAGACGTCCCGCGAGGGGAGGGACGCCATTCTTTGGGCCCGGCAGGACAATTACAAGGCAGGCGAAACGTGTCTTATCTGATCGCCATAAATCAGAGGCACCCGCCGGAGCAAATGCCGCCACCAGCCATTGATCTTCCCTCTGACCTAACCCCTCTCTCTCCCTCTCTTCGCTTGCAGATCTACCTGTCACAGTTTGGCTATCTGCCGGCCTCGGCGCGCAATCCGGCCAACAGCGGACTGCAGGACAAGCACACCTGGGTGAGTGCCATACAGGAGTTCCAGAGCTTCGCCGGACTCAATATCACCGGCGAACTGGATGAGGAGACAATGAAATTGATGTCACTGCCACGTTGCGGTGTCAGAGATCGAGTCGGCACCGGAGACAGTCGATCGAAGCGTTATGCACTCCAGGGCAGTCGCTGGCGTGTCAAGAACCTCACCTACAAAATCTCCAAGTATCCCAAGCGCTTGAAGCGCAACGATGTCGATGCCGAAATTGCGCGCGCCTTTGCCGTCTGGAGCGAGGATACCGATCTAACGTTCACCAGAAAAACATCGGGACCAGTGCATATTGAGATCAAGTAAGTGCCCAAAGGGGGAAAGTAGAATTTCTAGTGGAACTAGGTTAAGGCTCAGCTTAAACCAGTTGGGAATTATAAGCGAAATGCGTTGGAGTCGCTTTTATCATTAGTTTTCTCTCTCTCTAACCCACGTCAACTCTCCCTCTCTCCCCCCGCTAGATTCGTTGAGAGCGAGCACGGCGATGGCGATGCCTTCGATGGCCAAGGCGGCACTTTGGCTCACGCCTTCTTTCCCGTCTTTGGCGGCGATGCTCACTTTGATGATGCCGAATTATGGACCATCGGCTCGCCACGCGGCACGAATCTCTTTCAGGTCGCCGCGCACGAATTTGGCCACTCGCTCGGTCTCTCGCACTCAGATCAGAGCTCGGCGCTGATGGCGCCCTTCTATCGCGGCTTCGAGCCCGTCTTTAAGCTGGACGAGGATGACAAGGCGGCCATACAATCGCTATATGGACGCAAGACCAATCAGTATACGCCCACCAATGTTTACCCGCCCAGCACGCACAGACCATCGTTTACGCCACCGAAGGTGCCGCTGGATGATTCCATATGCAAGGACTCCAAGATCGACACCCTGTTCAACTCGGCAAATGGCGAAACGTACGCCTTCAAGGGCGACAAATACTACAAGCTGACAACAGACTCCGTGGAGGAGGGTTATCCGCAACTGATATCGAAGGGCTGGCCGGGATTGCCGGGCAACATCGATGCGGCATTCACGTACAAGAACGGCAAAACGTACTTCTTCAAGGGCACCCAATACTGGCGCTATCAGGGCACCCAAATGGACGGCGCCTATCCCAAGGAGATTAGCGAAGGCTTCACGGGCATACCCGATCATTTGGACGCGGCCATGGTTTGGGGCGGCAATGGCAAGATCTACTTCTTCAAGGGCAGCAAATTCTGGCGCTTCGATCCGGCCAAACGACCGCCCGTCAAGGCCAGCTACCCCAAGCCCATCTCCAACTGGGAGGGCGTGCCAAACAATCTGGATGCGGCGCTCAGATACACAAATGGCTACACGTACTTCTTCAAGGGCGACAAGTACTATCGCTTCCACGATGCACGCTTCGCGGTACGTTCAACTTACGAGCTACTCTTTTTGGGGGAAGGAAAGCTTACTAATGCTACTCACTGTGTTCTCCCTAACAGGTGGATACGGCCACGCCGCCATTCCCCAGGCCGACGGCACACTGGTGGTTCGGCTGCAAGAACACGCCCTCGTCCACAGGTAATTTTGAAGAGGATCCCTTTGAGTCTGAGCAGCGATCGCGTCTGCATGCCGATGATAATAACGGTGATATTGATCTGGACGCAGGTGAGTGGGATCGACTCGGCGGTAGTTTTGTTTGAGTCCAAAAAGCGGATTCAACTATTTAACTGAACTGTAAACAAATAAATATTTAATAGAAATTCGATTGATCGAAAACTAAAGTCAAAAAGATCTCATAAACATATATATGAGTTGTTACTTCTCTTACCAGCCAAAAAAAAATGTTTAAAAATCTGGCAAAGTCTCTCTCCATACAAAAGGAGAGACATATCCATTAAATGAATTTATACAAATATGGTATGTTTAATTAAGTTTATATATGTATCGTATCGTATCGTACTCGTACTCGTATTGTAGTCAATTCTTTTTATTGAAGTCAATGTGTTTGTTTTTATTGCCCAGCAAATAACATTTGAACCTGAAAAAACAACAACAGCAAAAAACAGAAAAGAAAAGAAAATACATTATTTTTATTGAAAACTAATTCTCGAATTGTGTATGTCCAATTTCTTCTATTAGTACTCGTAGCTCTTGTAAACATTTCTGTATATACATATATAATTTATATTTTGTTTCCTACTTTGTGGTGTTTTACTTTAGTTTGTTTCAGTGTACTCAAAACAGAACCAGCTTCAGGCTACAGCGCTACACTTTCCTCTCAACACTTGTACAATTGTACGCTCCTAACCAGCATTATCTTTTATCACTTTTATTTAACTGTCTATTGGTTCCTGAAGTTCTTACTAATTCTAACAGAATTCTTATTTTTCACTGGTTTCTTGGCTAATGTTACTAATACCCAAAGTTTCAAAGAGTTCCATAATAACATTTATTATTTCTATACTTCTTCGGTTTTTTGGTTTATTTAAGTGAAAATAAAATATATTTTTTTTAGTTCAATTGTGAAAATGGCAAGCTCCTAACCCTATTATTATTTTCATTTTCGTTTCGTTTATTAACATTTCTACAACTATTTATCTAACAATGTTTAATTATAACCTAACTCTTTCGTAGCTTAACTAACCAACTCAATTTAGCATACCATGTAAAAACAATCAAATAAAATCCAAACGCAGGCGAAATTGAACAAAATTTAAAATTGTGTTAGGTCTAAAATAAAATGATAATATTATAATCATATCTTGCTTACAGTGTAAAAAACGAAAACAAACAAATGAAAAATAAACAAACTACTGGTCAGTCGGTCTCACTAACTTCACCCCCCCGCTACCCCTTCGGGGCGGTACCAGGCAATATATATACCTTAACTATCAATCTAGTCTAGTTTAAGTCTCAACGTGCACTCGAAACTTTGCATGCGCATGCTACCTACTACTAATTGGCTAATCTAACTTATAGAGTTGAACTAAGAAGTTACTAATCTCAACACTAATCGAACACTTTACAACACTACACTGAGCTTTACACTTACATCTATGCACACTTTTACAACACTATTTGTTAAACACCACAATGAACCCAACCAGCTATCGGCAACTATCGAGTAGTAAATCCACACAAAGTGTAGTTTTTGCAATCCTCAGTACGTACACCTCCCCCCCACTAAGTATATATGTACCTATTTATATAGTACTATGGTAATATTAATATTAGTTTATTCCTCCCTAACTAAAAATATGTATATCCTGTAGTTATTATGGCATTTTCCAACACTATATGCGTACAACGTTTTATTCGAAATCGAAACCAAAAAAAAAAAAAATGTCGTTACCCCTCTTTGACACCTGTGGCACCAAATTCAACTGGCTAAAGGCTTCTTTTTTTTGGGTTGCTCTTCTTTTTCGACAAATCTTGTGTACACAAATCTGTTTAATTGCATGTTTTATCAATACTATTAAATTCACGAACCGCATGGCCTACACACACAAACACCCACACCCACACTCGCACTCACACTCACACACACTCATTACCTCATAAGTTATCCACGTTTTGTACATATGTATGTGGTCCACAACCGTTATGTTATGACCCAGATTGCACGATTGCCGACGGTCGGTCGGTCGGTCGGCCAATTTGAATACTTAACACATGCATGCACGTGCTTGTTGCCCATAACTTATTCAATTTACATAAATCGAGCTCTGAACTTCAACTGTATATGTCATCTACTTGTACGTATGTACATATTTCTTGCAGGCTTTAAGAGACGCGGATAAAAACGAAACAGAACAATTAACAACAACACAACTGCAAAACACAACTGAAAAGCAAAAACCTAATAAAATGAAAAGAACAGCAATAACAACGAACTCCAAAGCACACACACACACACACACACACACATACATACACAACTCAAACAAATCACAAGAAGAAAAAGAACAAGAACTTAACGAAAGCAAAAACAAAGTAACGCGCGCATAACGAAAGATTTACCACACCCGCCGCCGGCTGCTGCTTATTGCTTTTGCTTTTGCTTCTTACGACTTACCCCCCCTCTCCCAATCGGTGTGTGTCACCAATTAAAAGCTGCTCTTCCATCTTCGATGTGTGTGTCTGCTTGTGTGAGCGCGTGTAATTAAGCTTTATTAATTGTAGCTCTGTGTGCTTCATTTTTAGTATTTGTATTTTATGCTAGATGATCGAACTGATTATTAGTTATCGCTATCGCTATCGCTTGCTTAACGTATCGCAATCGCAATCGCAATCGCAATCATTCGTAGATCAAATTGTATTTAGTTACGTCACAAACAGCACGTAATCCTGCGCACACCCAAAACCGCTGCCCGTTGAAAACCGCTTCGAATTGCTGAAATTGTATTTATGCGATTATCTTTTTACCAATTTTTCTTTATTACATATGTATCTGTCTCTCATTTCATTTCGGTTGGGATCAATCGATCAATTCCATCCAAATGTACTATTGCCATAATGCAGTACCGCAGATTCCAAATACGAATACAAATACGGGCACTGGCATGGGTCTGCTGCCCGGCTGGATGTGGAGCCTAACGAACCGATACTTTTAAAAAGCGCGCGCTAGTTCCAGCTCCAGTTCCTTCACAGTTTCGTTTCGTGTATTCTGTCCAACATCAACTATATAACTGTATTAATATCATATACACATATACATTTATTGTATCTGTATTTATACCAATGCAAAACGCGTGCCTTAAGTTGTATTACGTCCATATAAATATGCCTGCTTGAGTGATCTCTGTCCAAAAAGTAAAATGTCACAAAAAATATATATATATAAAAAAAAAGAAACATCACACACACAAATGCCACGCCCAAAAAAAAAACAAAAGCCTGCGCCGCTGCCGCCATTGAAAAACGCCCAGAATCAATCAAGAAAACGCCAATTCAATTACGAATTCAACATAAAACATTTGCGCACAGCGTGGAACAGTATGTTGCATTAATTATTTCTATACATATTAACTATTATTTTTTAAATTCTTTTAAGTTAGCTTAGCTTTAGTTTGTAGTCCTACATATTTTGGCAGTTATTTTGTTTGTTTTTTTTTTTTTACTCAAAATCTTTACACAGTCCCGTTCAAAAGTCTTGCACCTGAATATTGCTCCCCAAATAGATATCAGTTAAGATATGTGCATAGTTGATATAGAATTGAAAATTTTTTGGATAATTTTGAACATTTTCTTACTTGCAATTTTTGATTTCTCTCTCGGAAACAGCTGTCGGCGATAACCAATCCAACGATGAGCCCGAAGTGGCGGAACGTACGGGACCGGGATCGGGATCGGGATCTGGTGCGACGTCCTATCAGCTGCCCAGTAGCTCCGCTGCCAGCGTGCTGCTGAGCACTTTCCTGCTCTGCTGCCTATCGAAATTCATAATTAGCTAAAATATCTGAACGTTGCGCATTACATTTCATAGAAATTCAATTATCCACGGATAATATACAATTTTAGTAAAGTTTATACAATTTTAGCGCACGTTGCAAAAGATTTAACTACGGGCTACCAAAATATATTTGAATTTTGTATTCGAATAATACGACTTATAAAACAAAGTATATATATGTATGTACATCATGTATCATGTGAAACAGGTGCCTTAAAATCGTTGTTGTGTAAATACAAATGCAGAAAGCAGCATTAAATGTAATTTAACTTAAATCTTAAATAGTTATTAACATTCCACCAAATGGAAAGTGTGCACAACTAAACAGGAGATCAGAATTCATATCATAGCCGAGACTACGAGTATGTTATGTAACTTAAATTGACAAAATGACAATTTGCGATATTAACTATAACGAGCCATATGAAAGAAAATAATTACTTAAATCGATCAAGTAACAAATGAACATATTTTAGTTTAGTTCGAATTGTTACGCGCTAAATTCAAGCCGTGTAACAATTAACTATAGAAATTAAGGCTCTTTATGCAAAGGACATAGGAACGTAAAAAAAAAAAATTAATAAAAAAAAAAAACGAACACATTTGATCATTATATATGTATACTTAATTGTTAAGTGTATGATTGTAAGTAAAAACTCTTAAGCGATATTTGTTCGGGTTTAATATTTAAAACCGAAATATTATTATTTAATTTACGTACTATTATTATATGACAATTTTATAAAATTGTACGTAGCAAAAGTGATCGAAAAACATTAAATAAAAATAAATATGAATGTTATAAACTACTACGCTATCCACTACTACTCTATCCTACATATATATATGTATATACATATATATGGCACATATATGCCGCTGATTATAAAGTCTTATACGCAAATAATTTTGAGGTGCTACAATTTGGTAGATATGAAAATCCTATCCTATGTATCCAAATCGGCTTCGACCTGCGCATGCACCTCCAGATTGGCAACTTTTGGAGTTTTCTTAGTTGTATTCTCTTTTTGGTTCGGCTGCTGTGCGCTGGATTTTGTGCTCTTGCGACGTCCGAGACCTGAAATCAGCCAGCCAAAACAATCGGATGCTAAGTAAGATATTAAGGAGGCACACACAATACATATAAAGGGTTAGTAGGGGGTTATTGTTGGTGTTTACATTTAATGGGATCCTCCATGCCGTCAATTGGGCAAGTTGTCCCACGATATGGCGAATTCGATTGGGCATCTGGCAATGAGTCTGGTTCAGGCTCGGGCGTACTCTGAGCTATGCCCAAATATTCATTTTCCATTTTGATATCATAGCTAGAACACGGCGATAATGAGCGTTGCATCAATGATGATTTGTCTGTGGTTAACTCCGATTGTGGCTCTACTTTGGTAGTGGCATTGGCTACAATTAAATCAACACTTAGTTAGTTTAGATTCAGTCCCCAGCTGGAGTCCGACTTACCAATACTGCCCTCTCTTTTCTGTAAGCTCCGTATAATGGCGCTATGTTCGGCCACTTGCAGTTTGAGGCGTTGAATCTCCTTCTCCTGTGCAGTCATCTTGCTCTCACGCTTCTTGTGTGGAATGCTGCTGCTGAGGCTCACGACGCTGTGCGACTCGCAGTGCTGGTCATCATCACTGTCCAATATGGTAATCGATTCCACCGGAGGTGGTGAAATTACGCGACATTCGACGCCATCATCATCTGTGGCGATTGTGTCAATGGTCAGATTGGATATGGCGCACATCGATGCGGCTGTTGGATGGGCCAGGCGCTTGCGTAGACGACGATAGCGTACGGTCAATATGCGATTATTAAGTGTACGGCGGACCAGATCCCTGAATGCCTCCATGGCCATCTCGGCATTGGCGTAGCGCACAAATGCATAACGCGCGCGTTTCTGGCGCTTCATGACACCAATGTCGACACGCATGGAGTTGACGAACACCTTGATGTCAGCGGCGTTCATATTGAAGGGTATATTGCTGACATACAGGGAGCAGGGATCAATGCATTCGGCCTGTTCCTCATCGGTAAATGTCTTCAGCTCGGCGTGCAGACGGCCATGGCCGAAGCGCACCTGTTTTATCTCCTCAATGGTGCGTTCAACATTCGCGCCGGCCTTCAGATGCACCAGGCAATAGCGCTGCGAGACATTTGTCGGAAAAACGACATCCCGGATGCTCTCCGAGAATTCACTGACCGAAGTAACACTGATTTTGGGATCTGGAAAGCGTACAAGAAGCGTCGGTGCTTGGGGTGTTTTTGTAGCCAACTCGCGCTCCAACTCAAGAGCACGCAACGCGTTCTGACGACGTAAATTGGTGAGTGCCTTGCGATTAAGCTTGGCAGCTGAACGCGGGAGAGATCGAGTTCGCTTAAGTGAATCTAATTGAGATTAGCTGTTGGGGCTGGCTGTCACTTACTCTGGGCATTCGATTTGGAATCCTTTTCCGATTCAAAAAGTGTGGGAACATCATTAGCCGAGGTCTTGGACTCTGTATTGGACATCCAGGAGCAGAGCTGACTGCCAGCAGGAGTCTGCTGGAACATAAATGATTCTAATGAAGGCGCACATCCGTTGCCAGTATATGGCGCCACATGGTTGCTGGGCGACAAGTTGTCGCGTTCAGCTTTGAGACTATCACAATCGGTTTCCTTGATAACATCTAATTGCAAGCATTCTGTCTGTGCATCGCTCGTATCTTTATCTATACCTGATTCCTGATCAAGCTGCAGACATTCCTCTTCATCTGCAGCTGTAGCGCGCTTGGCATCGGGCCCATCGCCCAGGCCCGTCTTGCATGCCAAACGTTTTAAGTCCATATCTGCCCCGAAATACGCTATATATTCCAGAATTGTGCGGTATAAAACTATTGCGTTAAAATCACTTTTTTAACAAAATATCAGCTCCTTAACAAAATATGCTGCTGTGTTGTGTTGCTGAATGGGTGGCAACGCCAAACGCTCAGCTGGTTTCCAGAAACGCAAAGCACACTACGCACACACACAAATTTTCTCAGCTGTTAAGCAGAGTATTCAGCTCGAACGAGTTGCGGGCAAAAGTTGTAATCACCCTGTGCTTCAATTTGGTATATGCACATAACAATAAACTTAATTAAATTTCAATAAAAATCAATAAAACTGGATTAATGATATAACGCGAATTTTTCAACAACTTAAAAAGGCGCCTCGGCAAATTTGGCTTCGCGCGAAGTATGCTAAATTTCAATTTTTGCTCAGCTCGCGGTGCGCGTAAACAGCATACTGTGCTATACATATGCACTAAGCGACATAACAAACAAAATGTGTGCGGCAATTTTACGAAACAGCATTAAATGCATGAATTTAAGAATAAACACAACAGCTGTAACTAAAAGAAATATCTGGTAAGCACCTTAACTAAATGTAGTTAATATAGTTAATTGAGTTCTACTTTATTTTAGCACAAGCGCAGTTCGCTGCAACTGGCGCCACAGGGATTCGGTTAGCGTGGAACAATATCTCTTAAAGGGGGATAACTTACCAGAACATTATCAGTTGATTTATCGTGCTCCCTTGGAGGACTATGTGACCTGGACCAAGAATGTGTCGACCGGCACAGTTACAGTAATTGGTTTGATTGCCGGCTGTCAGCTGGCCACAACGATGAGCTTTATGAATATTGCCCGGAAAATAGATATTTCCATGCTTGTATCGAATGAAACAGATTTGTATTATTTCGCAGCGGGATTTGTGCTCATCAACCTGGCCATACGCGCATTTGTTGCCAAATATCCGCTGAGAATATACAAAAGCGCCGATAAGTAAGAACTACATAAACTTTTATTTATTTAACTTACACAATTTATTGCAGATACGTTGCTGTTTATGGCTCACAAATGCCAGTGGGCACAGTTAAACATTATTTTGAGCGTGGGCAAATTGCCGAATACAAGAATGTGTTAAATCCTTGGAGTCACATTATGTTCATGCTGGGCCGGCGTTCATCCATGCTATTGATTGATTATTTTAAGACGCCAGCTGAATTTCACCAGTTATTTCAAGAAAAACAAACATAACTTTTAGCTGTTTTTATCTATTAAAAAGTTGTTTATTATAGCATAATTTGCCAAAATTTGCACTAATTTCGTGTTGCAGCTCAAGATGTAAACAATTGCGTGGTGTTGCCAGACCAGCAACAGGTGGATAGGGTCTGTGGCAACACCGCAACTATCGATATATCGAGCTATCGATACCGTGTCAACAATTCAACTCCACGTGCAGAGCAATTGTTTATGTGCGGATGATGGAGCTAAAGAAAATGAAACCGCTGCTGGATACAGAGCCGGAATCTAACGATAATGTGGAGGTAAATAAGCCCGAGAAGCGGCGCAACCCATTCAACACACAGCGTCTAAAGGAGGAAAAAGAACGTAGACAGAAAAAACGAGCGCGTCTAATTGTACGCAACATCAGTTACAAATCTACGGATGAGGCGCTGCGTCAGTATTTTGGCCAATGGGGTACGCTGGAGGATGTACACATCCTGAAGCGTGGAGATGGCAAGCTGGTGGGCTGCGCCTTTGTGCAATACGAGACCGTTAACATGGCATCAAAGGCTATTTTACACGCCAACGGCAAGGAGCTGCTCGGGCGCAAAGTCTTTGTGGATTGGGCCATAGGCAAAGATGAGTATGCAGCCAAGCAACAAAAAGATGAGCCCGAGGACAAGAAACCCAAGTTGGAGGTCAAGGATGAAAGTGAAGAAGACAAAAGTAAGGACAATACGATAGCGAGTGGAGACAAATCAGGGCAAGAGTCTGATGTAGAAGTCGACGAAGAGCAAGATGACGACAATGATGACGAGGACGACAATGATGACGAGGACGACAATGATGATGATGAAGAAGATGAAGATGGTAATGATGATGATGACGATGAAGATGACAAGGATAAAAAAGATTTAAAATCGAAGCTAGGGCAGTTGAAGCAGGAAAAAACCATTTCCAACGATGTACAACAAGGCTGCACGGTCTTCATCAAGAATGTGCCCTTCGATGCAGAGGATGCGGATCTGCGTAAAGTGTGCCGCAAATTTGGAGTGGTGCAGTATGCGATCATCAATCGACAATCGGTGTCCGGACACTCGAAGGGCACAGCATTTGTAAAGTTTAAGGCCAAAGAGTCGGCCGATTTGTGTCTGCAGGCGGGCACCGAGTTCAAATTGATGGACGAGGTGCTAGATCCACATCCGGCACTCAGTCGCGACGAAATCAAAACAAAGCAAACGGAAAACTCCAAAGACGAGACCACCAAGGATTCACGTAATCTGTATCTGGCCAGAGAGGGTCTCATCATGGCCAATTCAAAGGCAGCCGACGGTGTTTCCGCATCCGACATGGCCAAGCGACACGAATTGGAGCAGGTGAAGACGCAAGTGCTAAAGAACTTGAATCGGTAAGTTGTAAATGCTGCATTAATCCTGATATCCATTAGTAATATTATTTTTCAGCTTCGTTTCACGCAACCGCCTGTCCATACACAATCTGCCGCTGAACTATGACAATGAGAAGCTCAAGCAAATGGCCCTCACCTACACGGGCTTTCGTCCGCACGAGTGTCGCGTGTTGCGCGACCAGAAGGTTACACCAGAGCATCCGCAGGGCAAATCCAAGGGTTTTGGTTTCCTCTCCTTCGATACACATCAACGGGCATTGGCTGCGTTGCGTAAACTCAATAATAATCCCAGCATCTTTGGCACTCAGCACGTAAGTGAATCCTTGCCTTGATTGAGTTTAGCCTGACACTTTCTATGTTCTCTAGCGACCGATTGTAGCCTTTAGCATTGAGGATCGCGCCGTGCACAAAATTAAAGAGAAGCGCACCGAACGCTCCAAGCAAAACAATCCCACATACAAGTCTAAGCTGGAGCAGCGGAAGGAGCAGCGCGACCTGAAACGTAAGGGCCAAAAGCCGACGCCCAAAACTTTAGCGCCACAAGGCGACAACAAGGCGAAGCTGCAGAAGCACATCAAGAAACTGGAAGCTTCGCGCGCGGCCAAAGCGGAAGGCAAACAGCAGCCGCAGAAAAAGTTAAGCGATGTGGAGGCCGACTATGTTGGAACAGCAGCCAAGCCTGGCACTTCGCTGCGTATGCGCTCCAAGAAGAAGATCATGGAGCAGGCGCAAGAGCACATGAAACATGTAAAGACAGAGAAACGCAAGCAGAAGAACAAAAAGATACGCGAAACGCATCTGGCGGAGCGCAAGGCAAACAATCGACCCAAACAAGGACGCAAAAAGGAAAAGGATGACCTCCGGCCATTGATAAACAAATACAAGAACATGATCAGTGGAAACGAAGGCGGCGGCGGCGTCACAGGCGGCAAGGTGAAGAAACCCAAGCGGACAAAGTGGTACGCGGATTAAGGTATTCTACAGTCCACATCCTAGACGCCTCAGTTGTTTAAATTAGAAATTAAAATTTAAGTGTGGGCAAAGTAGTTGAATCCTTTAAATCCAGTTGAAGTGCAGCATTAGAGTTGCTCGAACCTGATTGTAGACATTGGATGTTAATAAAATTTGCTGATTACTAATGGAAACAAGATTTTATGCATGTTGTAAATTACAAGTTGGGCCGACAGCCGCCCTAAATTTCACTTAGCCTCAGCGTTTATTCCAGCCAGAAGAAGCGTGATCCGTATTTGGCTGGTGGTGTGGGATAATCCTCTGGCAGGCCGGGTGTTGCATCGGGATACGACTTGATTGGCTCTTTCTCGGGCGCCTTGCGTGTAGTTTCGATGACCTTAATAACAAAATTGTCATTTAAATCAGAGTATTGAATATAGAGAGTATATATCAGCTCACCTTGGCACGCGTGAAGTAGCCAAAGGACGGACGTTCCCAGTCAAAGTTATCCTTAACGCACTTGTCAAAAACGCCCTGGGTCTTGCGGCAACTGCAAATAGTTGGACCTAAGCACGAATGGACTCGAAAACAATTGGAATTGTTGTACTTACTGACTGAAGGCCATGGTGCCGCTGCTCTTGTCCAGGCAAGTGGCGTACTGCATGAACTCCTCGTGGCAGGTTTTCTTTACCTTGCGAAAGAAGTCCAACGCACAGCTGGTGACGGCGCGTCCCTCGCCCAGGCAGGCGCGCGGATCATCCAGCTCTTGCCGACAAAGCATAAACTCCTACGAAAATAAACGTAAACAAAACATTTACCTACAACTTTTGAGGTTAGGTTATATAACTGACTCCCAGTGGCGTTTAACCGGATAATGTGCACATAAACTAAATGAACACATGCAACACATGCTCTTGGTCATGGTTTAGAGCGTGCAATATGTGTTTAATAAACGCCGCATACTAACATTATTGGCCGATTCGCATTGCTTGCCCAGGTGAAAAGAACCCGCACGCAGCGCAGCCGACGACAGATTTAGCTCCTGCACGTCCAGTTCCGCCTCCTCGGGCAGTGTTGTATTGCTTGTTATGACCATTGCGTGGAAGTTGTGCTGCCCGTTGCTCTGAAAGTGCAGCCAGCGCGTTGCAATCACAAACAAATTGAGTTAAATTGTTAGTTTTTACTTGTTCGAGTCAAAAATCTCGTCTCCAGCAAAACAACAGCTGTTTGCCAACGAGCTATCGATAGGCATAACCGTTTGACGCAATCAGCTCAGGCGGCTGCGATAACCCTGCCACATCGGACTATCGATAGTTTTGCATGTCGCTGAAATTTTAAATATTTAAATATTGCAGTGCACTTCAGATGAAATTGAAACAGAAATTATAATCAACTTCTGTATAGTTATAAATTCATTGTGCAGTCATGAACTCCTCCTTGCTATTTTTATTAATATCCTTAATGAGCGTGTCTGTAACATTGCAGGGCGTGATCAGGGATGATGAAAACAATGGCAATGTGAAGACCCTAAATTATCAGAGCTCTGTTAAGGAAATTGTCAAGGATCTCATAGCCGCTTGGTCCTCGCCGCTTGTGTACCTAAAGGATCGCGGCTACCTGAGCGCACCAGATATCGGATTTGATATGCTGCTGGGCAAAAGGCAAACAAACGAGTTGAAGGACGACAAACATGGGGAACGTAAGGCGCGCTCAAATGAGGAGGAGACGCCCAACGATCTGAGCCATCTTTTTCGCACCCTCTTCTCGTCCAGCGACGTCAGCAACGTCTCGGACAAGATCAAAACCAAAATGGGCGTACCCTGGGACATGAACGCGCTCAAGAATTCGGTGCGCAACGAGGCCTTCAAATATTACGAGAAGTTCTACGACAAACGCAATCAGCAGGCATCCAAGAATCAGGGGGACGGGGAAACGGATATAGACAGGCAGGTGGCACAGCTATATCCATCGGTGGTATTCACGCCCAACAAGGAGCACGTCGACGAGGAGGAGAAAAAGGTCATCGAGGAAGTGGCCACAAGCCACAAGGAGCCCAAGCTGGTCAACGGAATTGCCAAGCTGCTGAGCAGCCGGGCCAAGCCGATGCCGCTGCAGCAGGAGCAGCAGGAGCAGCAGGAGCAGAAGGAGCAGCAGGAAAAGCAGAAGAAACAGGCGCTAGACGACTAAAACGATACACTTTACACAGAGTTCAACTGTTCAACTGACATTCATTAAGTTTAGTTTTTGGTTATATTTTTTAGTTATTTTTCGATTGTTACTCAAATTTGAATTTGACGAGCCCTTCAAAAGCAGACGACGCAGCGAGGAGCGCCAGCTCGGCCCGACTCATGCTAATTTATGGCTATTGGTTAACCAAATCATCAACAGCGATTAATTAAAACTCGTTTTCTCGCTGAGCCCAAGCTGACCAAAACGGGCAGCTATAAAAAGCGGCTGCCCCTCTGATATTTGTTGAATTTCATAGAACACACAACAAAACAAATAATGTTGAATCATGTGAGTAACGAGATGATGTTGTTTTTCGGAGCACCAGAACTGACTGTGCACAACTTGTATGTCTAGAAATTGCTGTGCTGCGCCTGCTTCCTGCTCCTGTTGGCCGCCAGCGGCAGCGCCAATGAGCCGGAGCCGGCGGCGGAGCTGGTGAAGCACATCAATCAACAGAATCTGGATGGAGCGGGTCAGTACAGGCACGAGATTGAGATAGATAATGGCATCAGGACATCGGCCCAGGGCAATGTGAACGGGGTGCAGGGTGAATACGATCTGCCCGGCGAGAATGGGCCCATACATGTTACCTATACGGCCGACTCCACGGGCTTTCATCCGCATGTTAATTAAACTTGTTTATAACAAAAACAAAATACATATATAAAAATTGAACAGAAAACAAAATGTGACACAATTAAATGAGGGGCGCAGTTGAAATTTATGGAGCTTATTGCATTTAAAATAAGAAATTAAATAAACAGCGATATATATACATATATATAATAAGACAGGTAATCGTTTAGGCCAGTATATGCCAGGTACATACCTGCAAGGTGTACTCGCATTCTGGCTATAAAAGCCTTTGGCCAGGCGCAGTTCGAGCAACAATTCAAATCCAAGCGCATCATGTACAAGCACGTAAGTTCCCAAGCCTATTGATTGCCACTCAATTGCCACGCCCCTCTTGTTGCAGGTGTTCCTAATTGCCGTGGTGCTGATCTCGGCCAGCTGGGCGCACGACGATGACGCACACGCCAAGGCGCAGGAGCACAAAAAGGAAGACGGCCACGGCAACTTTGCGTACAGCTATGACATAACCAACGGCATTGGCGCCGAGGAGGCGGGCGATGCCCACAACAATGTGCATGGCCAGTTTCACTTTGTGTCAAAGGAGGGCGTGCCCGTTCAGGTGTCCTACACGGCCGATGAGAATGGGTATCATCCGCAGGGCGATTCGCTGCCAACGCCGCCGCCCACGCCCGAGGCCATACTCAAGGCGCTCGCCTACATTGAGGCGCATCCGCCCAAGGAGGAGGCGAAGCCACGCCCACGCCCACACCCACAGCCACACCGACATCTCAGACATTAGGAAGGCAGTCCCTTGCCGACATCCCCTTGATGCCATTTCAATTGCAATTGGATGCGTCTCCATCAGTTGGACATAAAAATAAAACTTTACGATGCAAGATTTTCCACAAATTTCTATGCAAAGTGGGCGGAAGGGCTTGAGCCGTGCGTGCGCCCAACTCTTTGGTGTAAAGTCTTGTTGCCCCGCCCACGCTCCAACGAGGCAAGTCCATAAAATACGCATTGTCATATTGGGCTGGGGGAGGGAAGGGGCAGCAGCCGGAAGGGATGGCCATTGAGCCCGTTGTTAATGTTATATTTGAATGCGTCGAGTCCATTGTTCGCCCATTGTTCGACGCCATTCGGAGCATGTTACGGAAGCGACAACTTAATGGAATGCCAAAAGACCTCGAAGGAGTCTAGAGCTTATGCCGATCCTGCCCAGCTCGATGAAGACCAATACCTTGCTCATCATGTCCTTTTACTTTAAATGCGAAGTGCTAAACATGTAAATAACAACAGCTGGTCTACAACTTGGAGGAGTTGCGCGCCAGCTCCATGTCCACCGAGGGCGGATTCACCAGCCTGCGCACCACATCGAATTTGGGATTGTTTTTATCGCGCACCAGATCGAAGATGACGCTCTCGCTGGTGGTTATCACGCAGCCCGCCTGCCGCAAGCGTTCCAGGGCCAAATCGCGATCCTGCTTGAGGCGAGAGCAGCAACAATCGGCCACAATGTAGACATTAATGTCCTGTTCACGCAGATCAATCGCCGTCTGCTCGACACAAATGTGCGACTAGAAAAGATAAGATGGAGATTTAGTAGACAATAATGAACATTTTCTGGTCCGGCTCACCTCCAGTCCATAGAGCACCACGTCCTGTGGCTTCTCGCCGAAGAGGTCCTTGATGACGCTCTTCACCTGGGGGGTCATCATGCTAAATAGGGTTTTGCCCATAACAACCTTGGCATGCGACACATCCAGCTCGGCGACAGTTTTGCCCAGCTTCTCGGGATAATGCTCGGTCACAATCAGCGGCACCTCCAGCGCCTTGCCCGCCTTCGTCTGCAAAGAAAACTGGGTTTAATCTATTTGCTCTTTAGATAAGCTAATTAGCTACAAAGTTCACTTGCCAGCTTGTCCACATTTTTGACCATATTGTCGAAGAGCGGCATGCTGGGTCGGAATTTCTCTTGTATATCGCAGAGCAGGAAGAGCGTCTTCTTCGGATTCAGGTGGCAGCGTCTGAAGGCCATTTTCGTTGCTATTGTTAATTAGAAGATAACGAAATAAGTGCTAATTAGCTATATATATCTGGCTATAAATAATTAATTATTTACTCTGCTTTTCGTCTTATCAGTCAACAATCAAACTAACTTTAGCTGCTGAGCACAAAGTTCTGCGATAGTCTAATTAGCATAAACAGCTGTTGCGCTGCGAAACGGTTAAGAAATATCGATAATGCGCTGTTTTCATAGCGTTGCCACTTTGTCACTTTGAGCTGCAGATCGCTATCGATGGCTGTCACACGAAACGGTTATAAATATCCTCAACCCGCTAACGTTATCGATTTGCGTGACAATATGCAAAATTAACCGTTACTTTTTAAATTTATACCTAGATATTCTTTTTTGAGCTTAAATGGATTAAAAAGCACTTAAGCAACAGTCGTTAATTAAAGGCAACCCAGCAGATTTATGCCCAGGGGGGCGCTCATGTCCAAAAGGTAAACAGCCAATAGACGGCATAAGGTGCACATTTATCAACAGGCGCCACTAATCGCAAATCCCGGGCAACTAGACTCTTGGGCCCCAAGCCCCACACGGCAATTAAACTAAATTGTGTGGGCCACAGGTAGCAGGCAGATTTATATTCATAGGCCGGCTAAACAGCTGAGAATTCGGATGGGCGGCATTTATAATTGAATTCCTTAATACGAGGGGAGCGACCTGGCCCAGGCCCAGACCCAGACCCAGGCCCAGGCCCACCTTTGATGCCGCTCGAGCATTAACGTAATGAAGCCACAGTCAATTTCAATAACGCAATCAAATGCGTGCAATTTCAAAAACCACAAAACCCATGAACCAAATGTCCATTGACCAATGAACAGATCCGAGCTGAAGTGGAGGCTATTTTTTTTGATAACTTTGGCATGCCTGACACGTAGTTTTCTACGGCATAGCCCGGCCCTGGACATGCCAACGCCTTGATAATGCGAATGGCAATGGCCATTGCCCGTCGTACCCCGCGCTACCCCCGTGCTCCACAATCCTGCCCCCCACCCCCCCGCCGCATGCATATTTCAGCAATTTACGCTACCTTTTGCCCCTTTTTCGGCGCAGCCAAATCGTTAACCATCTAGGAGCACAGTTCGTGGCAGTCCTGGCTCCTGCGTACATATTTTATGAGCCTCCAAAGTTGCGAGCGCTGCAATTTCAAAAAGAAAAAAAGAAGAAGAGGAAAGATGGAAAGTACTGAGTGTACCACTCAAAAACGTGTAAACGAAGGTTTTGGGAAAGTTTCAGACCGACTTGGACATGCAGAATTGACTTTGCTACTGCGTGGGCACAATACGCAGGAAATGTGGTACAGTGAGACGGCATAAAGACGAACGCGCTTGACAGACAGACTGATGTACACATATTTCATTTTCATGCTGATACATCTAGAGATGATACTCGATACAAGTTATCGATAACAAAGGAACTATCACTGGATATGTGGTACAGTGAGACGGCATAAAGACGAACACCCTGGATATATGTATGTATATTTTCCCATCATTTTCAATCTGATAAAGCTAGAGATGATACTTGATAAAAGTTATCGATAACAAAGGAACTATCACTGGATATGTGGTACAATGAGACGGCATAGACAAGCATATATACATATTTTCCCATCATTTTCATGCTGATAAAGCTAGAGATGATACTCGATACACGTTATCGATAACCAAGCAAACATTTATCGCTTATTTAAAGAAGGCATTCGATAGCATTTGTGCTTGCCAAGCTTCTTGCATTTAAGTTATAGCCAAGTTAACCTGTGGCTATATTTGCCCATAATTTAAAACCTGATAAAGCTAGAGATCATACTTGGACAAAAGTTATCGATAACAAAGCAAAAATTTAACGCTTATTTAAGGCAAGCAATCGATGAAAGTTGTGTTTGCGAAAGCTTCGCACATTGAGGCTAGAGATGACACTCGACATAAGTTATCGATAATAAATGAAATATTTAACGCTTATTTAAAGCAACCTCTCAATTAAATTTGTGTTTGCCCAGCTTCTTGCATTTAAGTGCGTTCGTCATATATTTTTCCATAATTTGTAATCTGATAATGCTAGAGATGATACTTGACTACAGTTATCGATAACAATCGTGGTATTTATGTATTAAAATACTAGAAACTACATAATGCGAATATTTAGCGGCTTTTTTTTTACCATACTGTCAGGTTTCTCACATTTAAGTGCGTTCGTCTTAGCCAAGTTTACCTGTGGCTACGCACAGCCATTGGATATTTAGATAGATGTGTGTGAGTTATCTGTATTCATGGCGCTACGCGCTAGTCGTAGCCATTTTGGGTTTTCAATTTCAACGCCATTTTCGCTTGAATGCGTCGAAAGTAATTTGCATTTTTTATTTGGTTTTATTGTGCCCAACAGAGGAACGAGGCGACAGCCGCTTGGCAATTTCTGGCCAGGTGATGGCATCGACAGGTGATAATGCTAATAATAAGTTGACTCAATTGCCACAACAAATTGCGACGAAAAGGGGTAGCAGAAGGGGGCGAGGGGGGAGGGGCGAGGGGGAAGGGACAAGAATTCATTTGCTGCACAAAATTTGAAAATTTGGAAAAAACAATTTACGTAAAGTCGCAAATGTTTCGTTTCGTTTTTTTGTTTTGTTTCGAATTGTCTGCAAGTCGCACACACACACACACACACGTGTATGTTGTGTGTGTGTGTGTATTTTTATGTGATTTCCTCAGTCGGGAACTTTTCGTAATGGAAATGGGCGCAACTCTCTCAAGCGCAAAGGCGGGGGCGAAATTTTGTGCACAAATGTTATGGCATTTATTTACAGTATTCGAGTGCTCAAGTGTGCGTGTGTGTCTGCGTGTGTGTGTGTGCGTGTGTGTGTGTGTGCGTGTGTGTGTGTGTGCGTGCTGCAATTTATTCAATGAAATGTAAATGCGACTCAATTGTAGTTTATTTTGTAGTAATTCTTGATTGCACAATAAGCAAAAGTCATTTAATTTCGATTGCGTATTCCCCATTTCCCTATTTTCAATTTGCATATTGCTCGGGGCATCCCTCAGCAACAACAACACCAACAACTACCAGAACAACAACTATTTCTACAATATCTGACTCTGGCATATGTGCGGCTTCTATGGAAAAGTCAGTCTCGAGCTCAACATGGAAACACACTTTGCGTGGCTTTTCGTTGCTGCCGATAGATAGACACGCAAAAGTTTTGTTTTGACACAAAATATATACATATTATATACATATATTCATATATATTCATATGAATATTTATATATATGTATACACGGACATTAGTTGTCAACCCCTTCAAATTCACATAAAGTTTTCCCCTTGCTCTTTTCGACGACGATTTTCCAAATTGGCAACGAACTGATATGCCAAACTACGCACGTTGTTGGCGCCACACTCCTACCCTACCCCGCCCCCCTACCCCGCCCCCCTACCGCCCCTACCGACGCGCTACCCTGTATGAAGACATGCTGGCATTTGTGTAGGCAACCTCTCTATAGCTAATGCTTGTCACGTTTGCTTCCACGTTTGACAAGGCAAATTCGACATACGAAAATGAAGCCAAAACAACAAAAGAGGAGAAAACAAGAACGCATTGCGTGGTGGCGGCTGTGCTTGTGTGTGCTATATATACCCAAGGGATACCCTGTATTTAATTGCAGCTTCATTAATCAAGCTTAGCTAGGCGAAATTCTTGGCTCTTCCATATGCTACTGACTCTTGGTGATTGCAGTCACAATCTATAATGTTTATCCTTGTTAAAATAACGCATTATGTGCTTTGTAAATCTGCCAGGATTTGGCCAAGTTGGGGTCAACTATTTGTAGCACATTAGTTGTCCAGCACAAAAGTAGGCAGCAAAAAGTATGCATAAAGAATCTCATGCGCAGCCCAAAAGTATGCAATTATTTGTAATATGTCAATTCCTTTCGCCACGTTAATGTCAGCCCGAAAGTATGCTGCGAAAGATATATTCTTTGGTTTTCTGGCTCAGCACAAAAGTAGGCAATGATATAGTGTGACAGTTAACAAACAATGGGAACAAGTGTGAAATAAAGGGAAATTTTTAACTAAAAACCCTTAAACTAGTTGGGAAATTTGTTTATATAAAAATATAATAGTTTGTAGGATATATTTCAAACAGATATAATGTGGCAATTAAATTATTGTAGCTTCATAATGACCTCACATTTGATACAACAACACTTTTAAGTGGCTTAGGACCAGGGTATTGCGAAATAATAAAAATAAAAATCCACCCATTGCGACGAGAGAAGCAAAACAAAACACAAAAAAAAAAGAGCAAATGATTTTCACAGGTGAATTGGAAAGCGCGTAATGTTGTAATGTTTGACTTGCCAGCGGGCACGTGCTCCAGTCCCAGACGCATTGCGCCCCATCAACCACCACCCCTCCCTGGCCCCACTCACCTGCCCACCTGGCCGCATTGCCCCTAGCTCAGAGCTCACATGTCGCAGCGAGTCAAGTCAAGCAAGAGGCAAAAAAAAAACGTGTACGGGCAATGGTAGGGAAAGGGAGGAGGGGGCGGGGTTATGGGGTAGGGGTAATGGGGGGCAAATGTCGCTGTCGACGCTGACGCACGTGGCGTATGCGTAACGCGACGCGCCACTTTTGCAAATTGGATGAAAATCTTTGGCTTTTCAGCGGCGCCGTCAAAGGCTACGATTCGCGTGGATGCATTCGCCTGTAAATTGACATGTTTTGATGCTGACGGCCACACCCCCCTTCCCCACCCCCTCCCCCCTTCCCCCTTCCTCTTTTGAAGTTGCCTCAAAGTGCGAGCTTGGCTGCAATTTTTGATTTCGACATAAAAAGTTGCCCAGAACTCATTCGTCATGGCTGCCCCAAGCCTACGACAAAGAAAAAAAGGACTTGCAACATAAAACTAAGGGACGCACGGCATCTCAAGTGGAAGCTGGTGGCGCCCACGCACACACACACACACACACACACACACACACACACGCACGCACACTCGAGTTTGTGTGCGATCCAGCTTTTTACTCTTTTATTCCTTTGTGGAAGTTTTGGATTATGTTGTAAACTTTTCAGTTGTTGCGTAGCTCACATAAGAAATAAAACAAATTCAAGTTTCAAGTTGCCAAAATTTATAAGCCCAAATGCTTTTGTGGCTTGGGGGAGCTTGCTTCGCATTCGGGTTTACCTTAAATAAACTGCTTGCCATATGCCACAAAAGAGCTGGGAGATATATTATACTCGCACAGAGCTCGACAGGTCGTCGTCGGAGTCGTCGTCGTAACTCTTCGCAGCAGCTGCTTGTCCTTTTTTTCCCCTCTTTTTTCTTTCGTATGGCCACAAAGAGCAACAGACACGTTTAAACCTGGGCTAAAATTTAAGGTGCTTCCGACTGCCAACTGGCAAATTGGGAGTTTCAGATTGCAGTTCAAGCGAGCTGAGTAAATGATACACTGCGCGAAATTCAAAGGCAACGCAAGGGTAGCCAAAGACAACCGAAGGCAGGGAAAGAATTCGGGCAAACTGTGGAATACTTAAGAATTATTGACTTTAAATGCGAATGCAAGGTAAATGTGGAGAATAACAGAACTCCTGGAGAAACTTACGATATCTACGGATAGTTGATGAAAAGTAGAAGAATGAAAAGAAGCAAAAGATCTTCTGGAGAAAAGCTGAGGAATTTCAAAGGTGCATTGAGATATAAAGAAAGGAATCTGAGGAAAACTAAGAAACAAATTTTGAGTAGCTGACAAAACTAAGGTTTAACTACAAAGGAAAGCATATACAAAATATAAAATAATAGAAACTTATGGAAACTAGAAGAAATGGTCGTAAATCTAGGAATAAGCTCAGATTTCGAGAAAAATGAGGAGAAACTCAAAGAAATGCGAGCAGAAGAAATAAAAATTCCGGACTATGCTGCTTATAAAACCTGCGCCCAACAATCGTTTCTTACTAAAGGTTCACTTAATTTCAACATATAAATAAAGCATAATTCAACACTTTGCATGCATATTTTTGCGCAGTGCAGCTGCAGCCTTTGCCCCTCAACCTTTGCGCCGCATCTCATTGAGGTTCATTGAACCAAACGCTGAGCGCATTTCCGTGTTTGTATTTGACTCTGAGGCTGCTTAGCACTAGCAAATAAATGTTGTTGTTGTTGTTGCTGTTGTTGTTGCTGTTGTTGTTGTTGCTGTTGTTGTTGTTGTTGTTGTTGTTGCTGCTGTTGACATGACGCTGCGCCAGTGCACTTTGAGTGGCCACCCGGAGACTTGGCGTGCTGTGGGTCTGGGCGCCTGGTCTAAATGTGTGTGCACATAATTATCCTTTGAATGCGCTCAGGCATGCAGCCGTGTGTGTGTATGTGTGTGTGTGAGCTGCAGACACTGTCACCTAGACAGGGGCTAGCTGAGCATGGGGGCGTGGCAGAAGTTGCGCCTCAGCAAACAGACACGAGCACAGCAATTGGATGAGGTCTAAGTTTTGTTTGCGCTAACTTAAAGCAAAAACTACAACAACAGCCTCTGCTGTCTTTAAAGCCCGATCCATGTCTTAATTAATGTGGCATAATTAAAAAAAAAGAAAACCAAAACAAGCTAAAATAAATAAACAACAAGCAAAGCAACGGCTAAAGAAAACTTTGCTAAGCAGCCAAGAAAAACAAGAACAGCGCGAAAAAAAGGCTCACATTTAATTTTTGGTCCGAAGAAAATTTGTTGTGTAGGTGCTCAAAGGCGCCCCAAAAGGCCCAAGACCAAAGGCCACAAAAGTGCCAAATGCAAAGGCAAACAATGCCGGCTGTGTCTGAAGGAGGCTTGCCTTGAGCTGGGGGCGCTTAGGCGTAGGCGTTGCTCGTGTTATTCGAAGTTGACATTGCGCCACCTACGCAACGCGAGGCGACGCGCCGTGCCTTGCCGTGCCGCCCACATGGTCGCACGGCCCCGCCCACAAATTGGCGCCAACTTTTAATTATTCCATCATATTCATAAACTTTTTGTGCGCCACGGGCGGGGCAGGCGGGGCGGGGCGGGATGGCCTGACGGGCGCACAGGCACTCATTATGTGCGTCACACACTCGAGGATAGAGGCGGTGGGGGTGTGTGGGCGTGGCTGTGGCTGAACTAAACGACAAGCTGCTTATTGTTGTGCTACACGTCGTTGTTGTTGTTGCTCTTGCTTGTGTTGTGCATACCCTGTAGATCAGACGGGGCGTCCAAAGTGAGCCTCTTTGTTTAACAGAGAGTGGAGGAAGATTGTATAACAGATAGTAGAGGAAGATTGTATAACAGATGGTAGAGGAAGATTGTATAACAGATTGTAGAGGAAGATTGTATAAAAGATAGCAGAGGAAGATTGTATAACAGATGGTAGAGGAAGATTGTATAACAGATAGTAGAGGAAGCTTGTATAACAGATAGTAGAGGAAGACTGCGATGAAGGACTTGTTATGCCTGTCTGACTTACAGGGCATATACAAAACGAAAAGATAGTAAAGGAAGATAGCTGTAATTAAAGACTTGTCATACCAGTCTGATTTACAGGGTATGCACAGCACAGTGAATTTTATTTAAAAAAAAAAGAAATCAACTAACATACTTCTGGTTAAAGCTGGCGCCTTGTTTTATGCTACACTTATACAATTAGTTGAAATAAACGCAGGCTTTAAATATCAAATCAATCGACTAAGCAGAACACAAGTTATTCAGATGTTTATCAGATTACAGAGTAGCATTGAGTCATGTACTTTTAACTGTAGCCCAATCACAATTGTTCCCAATGTTATTGTTGTTGTTGTTGTTGTTGCCGCTGCCTTTGTTTTTGGTGTAATGCTCAACAATGGCGTCTTTAGGACGCCGCCATTGCCTACACTTCTGCGGCGTCTGGCGACTTTGGCTCTGACATTGCATAGAATTCTAATGGAGGGACAGGGCGGCAGGACGGGGAGGGGGGGCTGGCAGAGAAGGCGTTACTCCATAAAAATGAACAACAGCCTTTTTATTGTCGAACAATGAACAAGCAGTGCTCAAGTTTTTGGCCTTTCTTTGGCTTTGCTTTGTTGTTGTTGTTGTTTCTGTTGTTGTTGTTGTTATTGTTGTCATCGACAACAGCATTTAATGAGGCTGTCGCCTTATTGTGCTCAATTGTGCTTGGGCAGCCCTAAGAATTTCTAATATTGGGAACTAGAACTTAGCAGCGGGAGGGGCGGGGGCGGGGCGTGGAATATACTCCATGGCAAACATGAGTTGGCATTTTGCTGGGGGTGGGGCGCAGTAGGTTCTTTAAGTTTATAAACGAATGCATATTTAATAGGCGAGCAGGACACAATGGCGCTTGGAAACTGAGAACTGAGTTGGAAATTATGTTCAAATTTGTCACATCATTTTGTCCAGCAAAGAAAGGCAAAATGCAAAGTGTCATTGTGAATGCATGACGTAGCCATATCAATGTGTCACTGTGAATGCAGCTGCTGCCAGCTGGCCAGATGGATGAAAAAATACCAAATTGTTATCGATTGCACGATAAGTGTTTAAACAAGCCTTGCCATTTGCCAGGCAAACAAACTGTTAAACTTCCAGGCCGGCTGTATAACAAGATCTTAACCGATTTGCACAATATTCAATTGACGCAGATGTGGGCCAATTTGAGCTGCCAATTAAGCCAACTGGCTGTGAATGACAAAAAGTTGACGCTGACAACTGTGAACCGAACTAAAGTCTGCAGCTGAACTAATGAAATGCCATTCGCGTTACGCACCACAGCGTCATGCACAAAGAGGCGGGCGGGCGAGGGGCTCAAAAGCCTGAACGATGCTCAACGCTGACACTTAAAGCCGACAAGTTAAGCGCGTCGCGAAGCTGGAGCTGTGCGTCCCCCAATCCCTTTGTTGAAGTTGAAGCTGGATCGCGATGCGGGTCGACTGGATGTAGGCTCTGGGCTGGACGTGCATTTTGCGTGAGTGGCACACGTTTTGTCGTTAGCCCGCAGCAGCAGCCGCTGCAGCAGCTGTTGGAGCGGCGCACGCGACGTATACGTAATATTGAATTGGTGCAGGGACAGTAGGAGAAAGCAGAGAGGACGGGTGGGGGGGGGGGGGGGGCACCAGGATGTGGACGAGCCTGAATGTGCATAGTTAGTGATAAACTGCTTTGGCACGGAAATGGCCCTGGAAATAGAAATGATGTCGAGTGTGTGCTCGTGTGCATAAAGAGGCCAATTAGACGACAGATACAGCTGCAGATGCAGTTGCAGTTGCAGATGCAAAAGGCAGAGACAACTGCAGCCACAGGCCTGTTATACTTGAGCATATACAACTGTAATACTACAGGGTGTGGGCGAGTGTGGGCGTGGCAGTTAAATGACATAAATGCCAGTGGAACAAGAGTTAAAAGCAGCTTTTCACCAAAAAAGTTGATAGCCTCAGTAAGTTATGCTATTTGCTAGATATGTTTTCCACTAAACCTCACTACAGGGTATTTGCTAGTCGTGCTCAGTTTGTGCACACCTTATTCAGGTTTACACCAAAAAAGTTGATAGCCTCAGTAAAGTAGCTAGAGCTATGCTATTTGTTAGCTATGTTTTCCACTAAACCTCTCTACAGGGTATTTGCTAGTCGTGCACACTTTGTGCACACCTTATTCAGCTTTACACCAACAAACTTGATAGCCTCAGTAAGGCAACTAGAGCTATGCTATTTGTTAGCTATGTTTACCACTTAATCTCCCTACAGGGTATTTGCTAGTCGTGCTCAGTTCGTGCACACCTAATTCAGCCGTAGGCATGTCTATTTGCTGGCATCATTTTTTCGCTTCCGCCTGAAATGTATGCTTGCAAGCAACTTTAAATTAACTTTGCTCGCAGGGAAATGAAATAAGTTGCAAGCTCGTATATCTGAAGTGGTTTGTCAGCCAAACACACACACACACACACACACTCGCACACACACACACTCGCACACACACACTCGCACACACACACACTCGCACACTCGCATTGCTATAGATAGCTGCGCCTCGCATAATCAAGAAGTTTTAAATGCATCATAAAAAACTTTTGCCCTGTGCAATTTGCGAACTTGTTTTTAGGCTTCGTCTACATTTATGATGTATGTGCCACGATTTATGCGCACAACATGCCCCCAAGCACACACATTTATGTGCGTGTGTGAGCTGTGAGCTGTCAGGTGCCAAGGCAAACAAAACTAACAAATAGCAAAATACACTTGAAGCCCGCAACAACGGCAGATTCGCGCATATCTGTCGACTACAATAAAAATGCGAACCGAAAATAAAGTAAGCACCTGAAAGCGAGAATAAGATGCAAAGTAGTCGACGGGAAGATACCTGCAACAAGCTACACAGCGAGAAAAGCGGCGTACTTGATTCTTAATCAAAAAATTTGTAATGTTTTGCGACCGAATCGAGCTAAAAATTCTTGATTTAAGTATAATTCGTACTTTATTTAATCTCTAAAAGGTCTTAGAATAAGTATAAATATTCTTGAATCAAGTACGAAAAAAGGCAAGGAATTCAGCTTCAAGAGTTGACAAAAAATATTTCTAGTTTGCTTTAAACATTTTCTTAAATAAGGCTCAAACTTAAATCTCGCTATTGTATTTAAGCCCAGCAACTGTTAGCTTGTCATAGCCTTTGCTGGCTTAGGCCTAGGGTATTAAGAAGCGTTAAAAATATTTATAGCCGCCTAAACGGCTCGGCCGACTTTCAATAAACCAACTGCATGCATAAATCTGCCAAAAATCAAGCTTAAGAGTTTCACCTGTCTCTTGGAGCCCACAAAAGTGGGCCTAATGTGTTTTTTTCTGCTGCTGCTGCTTCTTCTTCTTCTTGTATTATTTTATTTTGTCTTGTTGCTGTCGTCTGTCGTCTGTGTCCTTGGTCCTTGAACTTGTGCTCTTGTGCTGCTCAAGTGCTTGAGATAGTCGCGTGTGCATTAAACGTAATACATAATACATTATGCGACACACAAGAGACACAAATCTCTGCTTCGCTTAGCTCTGCTTTGCAAATAAAGCAACGAATTTCTGGTACATAAATTATCAGTAAGTCGACGGTTCCGATGTTATTTTTATTTTTATTTTTATTGACAGTTTCGGGCTTTACGAGCAGCGCATAGATCAACTGTCGGACCGCGTCCCATTCCCATATCGATGTCAAAGTTCGGTTCTGTTTTCATTTAATGTGGCCTATTGATAAGATTTGTTGCTGCAAATTAACTGCAGCTACTCGGTGCACATACAATTTCAATTATGCCAAATTCAAGAGAGATTCACAGAGAGAGAGACAGAGAGAACGAGAGAGAGGGGGAGAGCTTTTGGCCATAAATACAATTAATGCTCGAGTGCATCCCCTCGGCGTTGACATTTAAATTAAATTTCGAAAATCACAACACGTATTTTATGCTTAATATTCATTTGGCACGCCAGCAAGTTGCAATGATACCAGCTGCAAGTGTTATTAAAACATTGCAATTAAAAAATTCCAAGTGTGCCTTAAATTTAAAAGAGATTCACACATTTAAATAAGTAAGCTTTAATGTGCTTTCGAAATCGTTTCAACAGCTACAATTGACAGCCAGCTAGACAGCCAGCTTTAAGCTTTTTAGGAGCTTTTTCTGTATGCACTCAATTAAAGCTCATTAATTAGCATTTGATCTATACAGTAAAGAAGATACTAAGGTGCTTTTATAAAAGTAACAAGTTAAAAGTTTAAGCTTTAATGTGTTTTCAAAGCTCAAAGCTCGCAATGTTGTTTGCTTTCAATCACAAAGCTTTGGCAGTTGCTTTAAATATCTTGACTTAATATAAAAAGCTTCTATTTTTCGTTGCTTGCTTGCTTTTCTTCTTTTGCTTTTGTGTTCAGCTAGTGTCATTGATACCATAGCAATTCATATTGATGGCACAGACAACAAGTGTTGTCTGCTTCTCTCTACGTGTGTGTGTGTGTGAGTGAGTGTGTGGCATGCTGTCAAGTGAGCTTAGTGTTGTCAATTACACACATTCGCCTCGTACGGCGCCGCTTGGCCCAGCCGGCCTGGCCGTGTCTGAGGCTGAGACTGCGATAGAGGCTAAGAGCCTGCGGCTGAAGTGATTCCCAGAGGCAGCTGCATCGTTTGTTCTTACACTTTGATGGGCAACCGTCAGAATTTGAGCACATAATTCAATTAGACTGCACTTATCAGTCGAACCCGTCCCCCCCTCCCTCTCTCTCTCTCTCTCTCTCTGTTTCTGTGGATGTCAACTGGAATGCATACTCCAAGCGGCACTCGGCGCATTGTTTCGCATTTAAAATATGCTCCAGCACGTTGGCCGGGGCCAAGTGGCAGGACGTGGGGCAGCCGGAGGAAAGTAGGTCTGCCGCTGCCCGTGGCAATTGACCCACTTCATGCTGGCGTCTGACAGCTTCAATTGTTTGGCGTTGGCGCCACTTTCACTCACCTAATTAAGCGCCTGCACCCAGCCAGAGAATTCTACAGTAAATAAATGAAAAATTAATTCATTTTCAGCAGCTAGCCCGACCGGTAGCTGCCTGCCCCCAGCCGAAAGTACAACAAGAGCAACTAAAAGATACAAGCTGCAATGATGTCATTTGAGCCGAGACCAAGTTAACTTGGCTCAAAGCGACCCGCTAGCCCACTCGTCGTTAGCGGTAATTTAATGCCTTGGCATAAGTGCAACTGATGCATGCCTCAAGCATTCAATTTAATTGCCCAAGAAAACTTAGCTCGGAAAAACGATCAGCTTTGCTTGCCTAAGCTATTAACCCAGTCAGTTGGCCTTCATATTTGCAGCTATAATTCAGGTCAATTTTAATTACAGATTTTCAGACTTCATTTAACTTTAAATAGAGCGGAATTAAGCAGAAAATGCGTGCTTTGAGCAATTTTGAACGAAATTTCCCTATATTTTGCGTTGCAAATCGACAGAGCTGCCACCTAGTCGTTGTACCTTACTAATAGAGCTGCCACCTGGTCGTAAAATTGGCAATTAAGCGGACTTATCGATAATTGATTGAGGTATCGATTCTTAAAACAGCAAGCTGTCATTCCCATAAAGAATTCTTTTATTACAAGGATAATTGAAAAATTCTATAGACTCAGCAGCTGTTACTTAGTCGTTGTATTTTACTTCTAACAGAGCTGCCACCTGGTCGTAAAATTGGCAATTAAGCGGACTTATCGATATTTGATTGAGGCATCGATTCTTATAACAACAAAGCTGTCTTGTCTTTAAAAAATCGTTTTGACATTCTTATATTACAAGGATAATTGGAAAATTCTATAGACTCAGCAGCTGCCACTTAGTGTTTGTACTTTACTAACAGAGCTGCCACCTGGTCGTGAAATTGGCAACTAAGCGGACTTATCGATAATTATTTTAAGCATCGATTTTTTAGCTTTTTTTTAAAACAATAAAGCTGTCATGCTTATTAATAATTGTTTGGATATTATCTTATTACAAGGATATTTGTGATATTTTGCAAACTCAAGAGTGTTAGAGATAAGTTACCAGTTATTTAAGTCCAATTAATAAATGACCAATAAAACGTTAAATGTATTATTAACTAGCCCATATCATGTCTCACATAATCTGTTGATTAGCCAAGCGATCTCTTGGACATAGCACTTTTAGATTAGTTATAAGTAATGTGCTTTATTTTTTGTGCACGTTGAGTTATTTATGCGTGTAGCTACGCGATGCTAGTGCCGAGTTAAGCAGCAGCAACACAAGTTTTACGATCCAATCAAGTGTGCGCATAAAAATAAACGCTGTCCCAGCGAAAAAAACAAAAAAGCAGTAAGAAAATGTAACCGAACTGTAAGTGGCGGAAAAATAGGGGGAAAACTCTTCAATCGTAACTACAAACGCACATTTCGGGCAACACATAAAAATGAGCCAAAAGCAGCGCAATAAAATTTCGAAAAAAAAGAAAAACTAAAATAAAATAAAGAACAAGAGCAGAAGCACAACATAAAACAGATGAGTGTCACTCGTGCTCTCGGCTAACCCTGGCGCCCAGCCAGTGCCCCCCCCCCCCCCCCTCGCCCCGATCCTGTCCAGCTTTCGACTCTTGTCGCTGGCTAATGGTCATCGTCAGCGTCAGCGGCTGTCTTTGCGGCCGAGGCGCCGGCCATGCCGCAAGCCATGACCAACCCACTTAAAAGGGTGTGAAAGCCTTGACTAAAACAGAAAGCACACATATACACACACCAACACACACACACACACACGCGCGCAGTCATAAGCGTCTTATTAGATTTTCGTGTGTGTTTTGCCTGCTGAGCGTAAGTGCAGGCGAGTACTTGTAACACACACACACACACGCATTAACAACTTCATTAGACAGCCGCCTACACACACACACACACCCACACACACACACACACACATAAACACACAGATTGGCAGGCAGTTGTTTGGGCCACGCTAATCTGTTGGTAGCATTTTGGCAGCTGCTAAACTCAACTGTGAAGTACATTAATTTCAAGCTTAGCAAAAGGCCAACGGCAATAAATCTTCCATGCCATGCAGGACATGCGCAATGACTGCACACACACACACACACCCACAGCTGTGGTCCAGCAGTTCGACTTATAAGCGAGTGCCCAAAATGTATGCAATGTGAGCTTTGAACCGTAGAGAGACATTTATGGCCAGATGAACTGAACTAATTGAGGCTCAATCGAAAATCAAACAACATGCAGCCATGCAGCATGCAGCATGCAACAGCAGCAAAATTAATTAGTGCAACAGCAGTGTAAGAAAAAATAGCAAGCCAAGCTCGGACTTGCCACATGGCAATACAATTCATGCAGCAAAGCCAAAAAAAACAGACACACACAAAAAGAAGAAGCTACATTCAAACAAATCAAATTACAGCTCGAAGCAGCAGCAGCAACAGTTGCAACAACAACAACAACAACTGAAACCAAAAATGAAATGCATTCCCAACTTTTTGGCCAGTTGGCAGCTAGTGAGAGTTTTGTGTCCACAACAGAAAAACAACAAGATGGCAGAGGGGGAGGGGAGAGCTGTGGGGGGGTTTGACGTTTGCAAATGAAACTGAATTCTCATTTCTGAGCCAAACGTGAAGGCATCCTATGGCCAACAGGCAGGCAGACAGGCAGGCAGGCAGGCAGGCAGCGGGACATCGGGACAAATGTTGTTGTTCAGCAAATTGCCTTTCATGTGCGAAATTGCAATAAGCAAGAAAATAACACAAGTGAGCAGGCATGCTCGACTAATTGTTGCCCTGTAAACACGAGAATTATTGGTTAAGAGTCGTTTGGGCCGCAGTCAGCGTGTTCTTTGCCCAGCCTGAACTCTATTAAAACATATTTGCCATGCATACACAAAAGCTTGCCACACAAAATACCCTTTTCATACGTGCATAGGGTATCAAAAAGCGGCTTGCTCTAGGCACTTGACCATATTAAATCTTTATGCTTGTTGCCTTAAGAATATATTTACATATGTTTTATAACAAAATCCATCTATTAGTCAAGTCATGCCTGCCTGCTCTTCAATTTAATTGTCTACAGGGCATTGGAAAGTTGAATGTTTTAGGCACTTTACAGCCTTATATTGAGGGCAATTCAATTCGTAAACTGTTGTTTGTCTCACTTGCAAGTCATTAATAAACTATTAGTTTAATGGATACGCTTATCTATTTGATAGCTCTGTAACGCGACTTTAATGAAAGGCCACGCTGCGTATACGTAATATTATGGAATATTGCTCATACGCACAGCTGCCAGCAGGTGTTGGCATTTCGTTAAGCTGTCAAGTGCGCAGCAGTAAATTTTTGAGAGCTAAAAACTATTTGACACTTAATGAAGACAGCCAAACACACGCACACACACACACGCACAACCACACATTGTAGAACGTATATTTTGAGTTGGTAAATCTTATGCTTATAGTCAAAAACAGTTGAGATTGGTTAAGTTGTGTGTGGGGGAAAGATTCAGAGGGGGCGAAAGAGAGATAGAGGGGAAAGAGAGAGAGAGAGAGAGGGGGAAAGAGAGGGGAGAGATTCTGTGTTGCAAGTATTTGCATTCAACTAACACCGCAAAGCCGTCAAAGGTTTGCAAATTTCATTTCGCTTCCAGCGCAGGCAACGCACTTTGAGAGCTTTTTAGAAATAGAAATAGAAATAGATATATATATGTACATATATACAAAGTATACAAATATGTGGTTTTGTATTCGTGAATAACTGTTGCCAAATGCCAGCAAATACAAACAGCTTAGAATGAGTAGCAAAAGCGTAGCAAAAACCAGAAAATGGCACTCAAAAAGCGGTTCATTAGGAAGATAAACGAGTATTTCCTTGGCAGACACACACACACACACACATATATTACAAACGAACTAGTTCGTTCGGGAACCAACAGACAATACTTAACAAAGACTTGCACTTTGTTACTTACTTTTCCCACTCCCTCTCTCTCCCTCCCTCTTTTAAGTTCTGCACTTTGCAGTTCATAAGCTTGTTTTTCAATTTATTAAGTCTTAATCTTTTAATAACTTTTGCCAAGTTAATGTATATATCAATGGTAGCCACAAAATGTCTGCCTTTAGATACTTTATCTAAGTTATTCATTAAGCCAACTTTACGGCAAATGTGTGTGTGTGTGCGAGCGTGGTTCCTTTTTGGCTTTTATCATTTTGATCAAATGAAAGTATTAAATTGTTCGCCTGCTTGTTGTGTTTTCGCCTCACGCAGCTTAATACGCAGGCACACCCAACCACACACACACACACACACCTACACACACCCACACACACCCACACATATTTGGGCATAGGTTTGGCCTATTGTTTAGTCAAGGCATTAAACATGCTACATGCTACACCGAAGTACGCAACGAGGTCGTTTTGTGGCACGTTCAGCCATTAGACGAAATCATTTTCTTTAAATTTGGCATTTAATTGAGCGCAGTAAATAAACGTGCAGCTAACGACACCAGACCGAAGTTTGTATACCCTAACATATACATTAATCTGATAAGAACTGCAAAATATGACAATTCAATAGATCTTAGATTAAATCTTTGATTACATTATCATAGATTAAATCTTGCTTTGCAAAATGAGAATGTAAATTCTTAAATGTGTTGAAGTCAACTCTTCGTAATGATCTTTAATATAAAGACCTTCCCATTTAATGTATCTATGTATATGAGTAGTTAAAAGAGGAATAATTTATATCCCACTAATATTCTGTTATGGGGGTGGGAAATTTAGTCCTATGTCTATATAGGATATTTAAGGGTACCATTTTCACATGAATTTCGACCAAAAATAATGTTGCCAGATTTAGATGCACGATTGATTAAGAGGCCAAGCCGTGAACAAAGAGCCAAACCTCGTGAAAATCGGATGAGATTTGACCGAGTTATGGGGGTGGGAAATTTAGACCTATGTCTACATAGGATGTATGTAGGTACCATTTTCACATGAATTTCGACCAAAAATAATGTTGCCAGATTTAGATGCACGATTGAAATAGAGGCCAAACCATGTAAAAGGAGCCAAACCTCGTGAAAATCGGATGAGATTTGACCGAGTTATGGGTGTGGGAAATTTAGACCTATGTCTACATAGGATGTTTGAGGGTACCATTTTCACATGAATTTGGACCAAAAATAATGTTGCCAGATTTAGATGCACGATTGATCTAGAGGCCAAACCGTGAACAAAGAGCCAAACCTCGGGAAAATCGGATGAGATTTGCCCGAGTTATGGGGGTGGGAAATATAGACCTATGTCTACATAGGATGTTTGAGGGTACCATTTTCACATGAATTTCGACCAAAAATAATGTTGCCAGATTTATATGCACGATTGATTAAGAGGCCAAGCCGTGAACAAAGAGCCAAACCTCGTGAAAATCGGATGAGATTTGACCGAGTTATGGGGGTGGGAAATTTAGACCTATGTCTACATAGGATGTATGTAGGTACCATTTTCACATGAATTTCGACCAAAAATAATGTTGCCAGATTTAGATGCACGATTGAAATAGAGGCCAAACCATGTAAAAGGAGCCAAACCTCGTGAAAATCGGATGAGATTTGACCGAGTTATGGGGGTGGGAAATTTAGACCTATGTCTACATAGGATGTTTGAGGGTACCATTTTCACATGAATTTGGACCAAAAATAATGTTGCCAGATTTAGATGCACGATTGATCTAGAGGCCAAACCATGAAACGGAGCCTAACCTTGTCAAAATCGGATGAGATCTGACCGAGTTATGGGGGTGGGAAATTTAGACCTATGTCTTCATATGATATTCATGTGAGGTTACCATTTTTACATGAATTTCGACCAAAAATAATGTTGGCAGATTTAGATGCACGATTGATTTAGAGGTTAAACCATGAACAAAAAGCCAAACCTTGTGAAAATCAGATGAGATTTGACCGAGTTATGGGGGTGGGAAATTTTGACATATGTCTATAGAGGATGATAGCGGGTATACCCCGGCCTTGCACGTGGCACGTATGAAATAAATTCTCTCAAAGGTCTTTGAAAATGAGTTTGTAACCGAGAAATGAGTTTGAATTCGGAACGTCACCCACTAAATCTTTGACCCCCATCTTGACATGCAGCTTCATCACATAAGGTAACTATATACATATATATTTATAAATATATATATATATATGTGTATATATATGTATATACATATATAAATAAACAATTCTGTGTGTGTATTTGTTGTGCCTGCTTTGATTGCGCGCTGAGCTCATTTGGAATTCTCTGAAAGGAATATCCACAGATGCGCTTACGGAGCCCAACTAAGCAGGGCCTTAAATGAGGGCGAGATAGAAGAAGCGCAAGAGAGGAAGAGAGAGAGCGAGTGCTGCAAAATGTCATCGGGCATGACAGAAACGTTTTCAAAGCCAATTAGCTAATGTGCTGCACCTTTGTGTCTGTCTGCCTCGCTCTCTCTCCCTCTCTCTTTCGCTCTCTCTGTGTGTTGCACGCTTTGTTGCATACTTTCAGGCACTAAAAAAATTACGTATACGCAGCGTTATACGCAAAGTCGTGCAGCTAGCTGCACAGCGCGTGCATAATGCAGGCATTTCTGCCACTTGCAGCTGCTATTGCAGCGTGTGCGGCAAGTGGCACACACAACCACTTCCGGTAAACGGATGCGGTTGCCAGCAGACATCCACGCCCCCCCCCCCCCCCCCCCGGTTCTCAGCCACGCCCACGCAATGCATTATTGTAATTTGCATTTTAATGCGCTGTTATTAGACAAAATGCATGACAAGTGATTCAATTAGCACAGCTCGAACACAACAATTGATGTAGCTGCGTGTGTGTGCTAGTGTGTATTGTGTGTGTGTGTGTGCGTGTCTCTTGCGCATTACACAACACTGGCCTGTCGGTTGACATTCAGCTGGGCATTAAAGTCAATTGCAGGATAACGAAATGCGCCTTTTAATGATTTTCCCATTTCGATTTCCATTAGCATTTCCTGAATGCATCCGGTTGTGGCATGGATTTGCATGCTGCACGCTGGTGCTCAAGCATTTAAGCCTGGACACAGCTGGCTTTTGCCACATGCCACATGCCACGTGTCTGGCGCAATGCAACAATTTAATATTACAATTTTCATAAATATTCAGCAGGTGTGTGTACTTTGACTGTTGCACGTTTAGCGCGAATTTTATTTTGCAATTTTTTGCCCGCTGACCACAAAAAAACAAAGTCGGAAATTGATGGATTTCACGTGCGTGCAAAATTTGTTGCACGCTCTTCAAAATTTAACCCGAATTTGGCCTAGTAATTAACAATTCCATTAGATCCCAGGGCACTGAGTCGCCAAAATTGCGTTTAATTAAATTGTGCATAATTATCGTTAAGTACATGTACGTTATGCACACACACACACACACACGCACACGTAATCAGCTTTTCAATGTAATTAATGAGTTTTTAGTTGAAAATAAATTTGCCTGTAATAATGTATCGAGGGCGCGTGGACAGCGAACGGGGCGCTGTCGGCTGAGGCTAAAACATGTGCCTGGCATATTCTAAAATTTTAGAAATACAACAGCATGTTTTCACATGCACACACACACACACACGCACACTTGGCAGCTGGCAACAGAGCTCATTAAATGCTTTACATGTGCTCATTTTACCTCTTCGCCCCAGCTACCACCCCTCCCCTGCCACACCCCCCCCCCCCCCAAACCAGCCCTCCTATCTTTCCTTAGCGCAATTTTCCGCCCACCTATTTCCCCTGCCCACTCTTCGCTTCACATGTAATTTGATGCTCTGTCTTCGCACAAAAGTCAAGAGCGGCAAACAGTTTTCCATGAAAGTCTTTAATTTATGTAAATTTTGCATATGCATGCGTGTGTGTGTGTAAGTGTGTGTGCTGCGCGCCTCATCAATTTACCATTGACAGTACTCGCATAATGTATGCAGAGGCAACAATAATTTAAATACAGCTCGACTTTCATAGAGCAGCGACATTGCCCCAAAGGAAAATGTCCAGCTGGAAGAGTTTCATAAAATACATTAATCAAAATATTTCTTGCGTTAATTAACCAAAATGTGGCTGCTTTCTTGACAAAATGTTAATAGCTATGCCCGAAAAGCTATTAAATTACATTTGACAATGAAAAGTCAACCAGGACCCAAAGATTTATGGCATTTTTACAGTGAAAGATAAATTCCTTTGCTAAAGACTTTTAGTAATATTTATTATCATTTTAGTTCTCATATGAATTACCTACATACAAATGAACTACCCATATTCTGCTTAATACAGGGTATATATCGGGACTATATATTTTCGCCCCGAAGCATTGAAAAGTCAATTTCCGTCAGTAGCCGCCGTAATTAGTATTTAAGTTGATTTCGCGCTCATTTAACGCTCCACAGAAATGCACAAATCCCTGCGGATAAGATCGAAACAACGTCAAGTCAGCGTGTAAATCGCTGTCAGGGATTAGTCCCAACTTTTGAGGGTGGTATTTGAAAAAAAAAGGGAGAAGAAAGAAAAGCACGAAGAGTATTAACTTCTTCGGGCCGCAAGCAAACAATTTTCATCAATATTCAATGCGGTTCAATGTGTGTCAGCGGTTGCCACATGAAATACCTTTTGTGTTTGCCCATGTCCAGAGCTTACGTATTGGCATGGGCCATGATTAATGAACTAGATAAATGATATGTGACCAAAACAAAAGCACTGATAGAAAGAGGGGGAGAGAGAGAGAGCGAGTGAGAGAGAAATAAAGCTCGCCGCCTTATCTTATCGCACATTTGAATGCACACCTGAACGAAACACAACTCATGGACTTACAGCAAGAATGAGTGCGCCGAGTGGAATGAGTGTGAAATGAATGTTAGCATATGTCGCGCAACTGTCCAACTGAATAAGGGCTAATGCTGAGAAATTGTAAGGGAAAGAGCGCTGGGAAGTTCAGGAGAAAGATGCGGAAATGTAATATATATAATAATAGTAATAGTAATAGTTATAATAATAATAATACTGATAATGATAATGAAAATGATAATTATAAGGATAATGATAATGATAATGATAAAAACAATGATAATAATGCTAATGCTAATGCTAATGATAATGATAATGATAATGATAATGATAATGATAATGCTAATGCTAATGCTAATGATAATGATAATGATAATGATAATGATAATGATAATGATAATGATAATGATAATGATAATGATAATGATAATGATAATGATAATGATAATGATAATGATAATGATAATGATAATGATTATAATTATAATTATGATAATAATAATAATAATAATAATTGTAATAATAATAGTAATAATAATAATAACGAACGTGAACCGAACCGAAATGAAAGTTCCAACTGGTTTTTTGCTAATAACCAAACCCAAAATAGTTCGCGAATTCTCCCAAATAAAACACTGACACATACCGAAGTGAACTAAAGAACTAGTTCGCCCAAAAATGGTTTCCCCAATTCACAAAAACTGTTTAGCTTTGCGTTATTCATCGTTTGAGCACAGTTCGTGCTTGCTTCTCATTGTGCCTCAGCAGTTGCTCACTCCGAAACCATCGAGCTTTTCATTTCCAGCGATAAGATAAGCCCCTATCTGCCATATCGAGTCGCAGTGTCGCAGCAAAAGAATTCAATAGCGAATCGTTGGCTCTTGTGCAGTGTGCTAGCCAAAACGGAACAAATCCAAACTCCATGACAAAGAATGACGCCCAGAGTGAACTTTGCCCTCAGCCCAAAACTACTGCTGCTCCTGCTCCTGCTGCTGGTGGGTTCATCCAGGCCGGAGCGCATCGATGCCAACGATGAGGAGGTGGATCGTTTTTGCTATCCCGCCGCGCATCGCAATACGCGTCTCTCGTGCGAGTGCAGCAATGTGAGTGCCGCGCCGTGGGGCATGCGTGCCCTGCACATTGATTGCAGCTACAAGGACTACAAGACGGAGGATCTAACCGAGTTGCTGCCCTTATATATCGACACCTTGGATCTGTCGTGGAACAAGCTGAATCGTGCGCCCAGCTTCAATAGCGACAGCCTGCGTCTGCTCAATCTGATGCACAACAACATAAGCGCCATTGCGTCGAGCAATTTCGAGCGTGTGGCCAGCCTGCGGGAACTGTATCTGGGCTGGAACAGCATACAGCAGCTGGAGGCGCAATCGTTTGCCGGGCTGCCGCACCTGCAGGTGCTCAACTTGGCGCACAACAATCTGCACTCGCTGCCCGGCCAGATCTTTGCGCCGCTGCTGGTGCTGAGCACCTTGGAGCTGTCCTGGAACAGGCAGCTGAACCAGACCAACGGCCAGGAGCTGTACAGCAGCTATGGCATTAATCCGAAGCTGGACACACTGCGTCTGGATGCGTGCAATCTGAGCGAACTGAAGCTGCCGATCGAAGCACCATTGCGGGAACTCTCGCTGCGTCGCAATCTCTTCCAGCGTGTGCCCGGCCAGCTGCCCGCGGCGCTGCAGCGTCTCGACATAAGCGAGAATTTGCTGGAGCGGCTGCTGCCACAGGATGCGGCCAATCTGACCCAGCTGCGTCAGCTATATGTGGAGGATATGCCCCTGCTGCAAGGGATCGCGGCACACGCGTTCGCCCCGCTGCGCGAAATCGAGGAGATGAGCTTCCAGAATAGCCGCCGGCTTGGCTGGCTGGATGGCGATGCCTTTACACTGGAGAATGGCGAATCGATGCTGCCGCCGCTGCACATCTTGAGTTTTCGTGGCACTTTGCTGCGCAATTTTAATGTCACTTTGTCACCGGTTTTTAGGCAACTTACCCAGTTGGATCTCAATGGTGTGCCGCTTCACTGCGACTGCCAGCTAGCCTGGCTCAAGGATCTGGCCATACAGACGAACGGACGTTGCCTGCGACCCGCTCGAGTGCGCGGCATGCTCGTCTCTTCGGTGCGTGAGGATGAGTTTAGCTGCGAAAGATGGCCCAGATGGGCGTACGGATTGATCATCTTGGGCCTAATTGGAGTCTGTGCCGCGGGCGTTTATCTAATTGTGATGGGCCTGCGACCGCATCGAGGCGTCACAATGCGACGCAAAGTGGGCGCCGGCAGTCCCTATGCCCGTGTCACCATCGAACCCAATCGCCAGGAGAACCTGCACTAAGAACCTGTCTTTTACGACTAGACAAGGCCCAATACTTAAGTCTGTGTTAATTTTTTCTATATTTATATACATATATATATTAAACTAAAGGAATGCTAATGCATATTTTATGAGACCAGGTGCTTATTCATTGATTCAAGTTGGGTCGTTGTTTACTCATGAATATTTGCTGCGTGGGCTGCTTCAAAAGTTTTGCAAAACTGTAGCATTCGTTAACATTCGCTTAATATGTTAAGTAACGAAGCTTCAGCTGCGCGCTGTTAATAACATTGAGAGGCTTTAAGACTGTTGCATTCGTTAACATTAGCTTAATATGTAACGTAACAGAGCTTCAGCCGCGCGCTGTTAATAACATTGAGAGGCTTGAATTAACATATGTTAAGAACTTTATGTAATTTAAGTGCACGCTTTCTAGCTATTAAAAGGTAATCAATTATGGAACTTTTTACCAGCACGCAGAACTTTAAGAACCACCCTTTAGAAAAGATTGGAAGTTAGCTTATCTATTCCAAAGACTTATCTACGCTGACTGTGGCTATTTGATAATGGTTCACAATTAGTTGATTTTCTGTTCACAACGTAAACAATATGGCAAATGTTCAACTTTATCGACCGCTCTCAAAGAGGCAACTGAACTGAATTTAAAATGAACTGTTGCATGATATTAGATCTAAAAGCGAGTTCTACAAATGTTTCATGCTTATGATAGGTTATATAAAACTTGGTAAACTGGCGAGTTATGTCTAAAAGGCATAAAGAATCCATAGCGAATGCATTTGGCTGCAAAGCATATTGTTATTTATAAATAATTTTAGCCTCCTGAGCTCTAGTCCAATAAAATGTTCCGCGATGCAGCGGCAGCATCTGTTGTTGGTTTCCGCTGTGATCCTTGGCCTGGCCAGGATAACCGCAATGCCAAGTTCTTGCTTTTATACAACTGGGAAATATACGGAGCCCGACTATTGTGAGGAACCAAGTCAACCGCATTTGGGCTGCGATAACGCGAAAGTGAGTTACCTAAACTGGCCTAGATTTGTTCACCTTATAGATCTGTTCTCTCTTGCATTTAAATGTTCAGAGGTGGGGCAAAAAGTGCGGTGAGCCGCGAAGTATTATTAAAATGACGTTCGGCTTAAGAAGGCGCATTGTAAGGCAACATAATGTCTATCGCAACATGGTGGCAAAGGGCAACATGGCAGGGCTGCCGGTTGCGGGACGCATGTTGACAATGGGCTGGGATCGTGTTCTGGCCGGCTTGGCCGAGCTGGCCGTGATGCGCTGCGAAATAGATCCCATCAGGATGAGTTTCTCAACCACATACGCATCAAGGCCAGGCTACAATGCGGCCTTCAGCAAATATCCCAAGAATCAGGAACAAGACAAGCGCAAAATACTTGACTCCCATTTAAGGGCCTGGTACGATCAGTACAGGTATGCTAACATGAAAAGCCTGCGGACGGGTAAATCTTCCGGCGGGTGAGTATGAAACGGATTCAATCAGCTAACAAATATAGACTTTTAATTTCACTCCGAATGCAGTCGGGAAATTTCACACTTTCTGCAACTTATGAACGGTGAAAATAGTCGTGTGGGCTGTGCCATGGCCAGCTTCCACACGGGCTCATGGAAAAACCAATTGCTGATCTGTCTATATGGCTGCGGTAAGCGAAGGGGCGAATACGTTTATAGTATCGGAAAAGTCCCCGGCGAATCATGCACGTGCGGCACGGAAAAGGACTTCAGGAATCTTTGCTATCTTGAAAGCGACAAGGTAGATTGCAGTATGAAAAGAAAAAAAGAAGTGGTGGAAGAAACAGACGATGAATATGATTATGATTATGGCATATTCGGGCCATCAAAAACAACAACAACAACAACTACCAAAAAGCCAAAAAAGCAATGCAGGCCGGGTAGCATGGGTAGCATCCTTGATTGGATATTTGGTTAGAAGAAAAGTTTCACTCAATTGTAAATACAAATAATGTGTAATATAAAAGAACGATGATAAATGTGGAAAGCTGCGAATTATTTAACATTTCACTGTGACTGAAAGGCTAAAGGATACTTGACAGCCAGATCAGAATTTGTATAATAAATAAGTAAATAATAAATAACAAGTAAGAGGTTCTAGTCGGGCGCTCCCGACTAGGGGATACCCTGAACCCTGTTCTTCCAACAGGCGATAGGTATGAAATGAAAGATACTTGATATATATACACTATTCTAGAAGCTACATGTCAAGTTTGGTGACTCTAGCTCTAGCTCTATATTATTTGCCGAAATTGCTCAAAAAACCGAATTTCGATATCGATTTTTATCGATAACTTGGAAACGGGGCAAGTTATCGAATATGGGAAACAAACTCGGTCTGCGCGGAGACTAGGAGGACCTACAGCTCAAATTTCAAGTCTCTAGCTCTTATAGGTTCTGAGATCCTTGCGTTCATACATGCGGACAGACGGACGGACGGAAAGACAGACGGACATGGATAGATCGACTCGGCTATTGGAGATGCTTCCTTCTGCCGGTTCCATACATTTGCACAAATACATAATACCCTTTTTACCCATTTTCAATGGGTTCAGGGTATAAAAAGGCCAACATTATCCTTGTATAGCAAAGTTAAAGGGTTGCTAGAATAGATCGGCTGATCAAAGCATTTCGTTTGTTTTTTGTATCACATATCTAACGATAAAATTGCCTGATCCAATTAACAACCATAACAAATGCATTTAGCTGTCATAACGACTGCAAAGCATCTTGTTATTTATAAATAGCTCAACCCTCCTGAGTTGCAGTCCAATAAAATATTCTGCGATGCAGCGGCAAAATCTGTTGTTGCTTTTCGCTGTGATCCTCGGCCTGGCCAGGATAACCGCAATGCCAAATTCTTGCTTGAAGAAATTGAATAAACTTGAAGCGCCCGACTATTGTTTGGAACGTCAACCGCATTTCGCCTGCGAGAGCGACGAAGTGAGTAAAATGAGACACTATTTTTTTCGGTTTAGAGATCAGTTTCATTTAATGTTCAGGAGTGGGGCGATAAATGCAGAAGACCACGAAAAATAATTGAGATGACGCCGGCATTAATTAAGCGCATTGTTAGGCAACATAATGTCTATCGCAACATGGTGGCAAAGGGCAACATGGCAAGGCTGCCGGTTGCGGGACGCATGATGCTAGTCGGCTGGGATCCCATCTTGGCTGATTTGGCCAAGCTGGCCGTGAGGCGCTGCATGATAGAGCCCATTGATATGAGTTTGTCAACGACACTGGCCTCAAGGCCAGGCTACAATGCGGTATACAGCAAATATCCCAAGCACCAGCCGCAAGACGTACTCAAAATACTTAACTCCCATTTAAAGGCCTGGTTTGATCAGTACTATTATGTTAACCTAGATAGCCTCGTGACGGGCGAATCGCCCGGCGGGTGAGTATGAAACGAATTCATTTCAAATCTAACAAATATATATATATAGAATTTCAATTTCAGTCAGGAAATATCACACTTTCTGCAACTTATTGTCGGTGCAAATAGTCGTGTCGGCTGTGCCATGGCCAACTTCCACGAGGGCCCTTGGAAATACCAATTGATGGTCTGTATATATGGCTGCGGTAAGCAGAAGGGACAATACGTATATCGCATCGGGAAAACGGCCGGCGATTTATGCGGTTGCGGCACCGACAGGCAATACAAGAATCTTTGCCGGCCTGGCACCGACAATGGCGACTGCGGTCTAGTAAAAGAAGATGACGATGATATTGCCGGGCCATTAACAACAACAACAACAACAACCAGAAAGCCCACGAAGAAATGCATTCCTGGTACAATGCAAGCTGTCTTTGATTGGGCTTGGAATTTCGGTTGATATTAAAAGAACGACAATAAAAGTGGACATCGGCGAATTATTAAACATTTCAAAAAGCTCCGAATATAAATAAAAAGGTCAACTTGATCCTAACATAGCAAAATTAAAGGGTTGCTAGAGCAGATCGGCTGATCAAAGGCTTTCCATGAAGCATTTCGTTCGTTTTTTTATCACATATCCAACGACACAGTTGTCTGAACTAGTTAACAACCATAACAAATGCATTTAGCTGGCGATAAATAGTGGAACGAAACGCTTAAGAAGTTATTAATAATGTTGAAGCACCAATGGAACTATTCTGACAGATTTGGCCAAGCGGGCCTCAATGCGTTGCAGAATGGATCCCATTCAGATGAGTTTCTCAACCAAAGAAGCAGTCTCAACTATTAATAAAAACAGCAATAATTGTGAACATTTGCGAAAAATAGAACATTTGTTCAGATTTTATCACACTTTATGAGAGCAGAAGATGAAAAACTAAATAAAATACGATACTTGTAACAAGTTGTTAATATAAACACTGGCTTGAGTTCATGAGAATCGCATAGAAAGGCTGTATTTAATTGAACGTATTTTACCATTCGTAAAAGCATAAGCATAAGAAAGGCAATATGTAGCTGAACGAATGGTAAAATACGTCCAACTAAATATAGCCTTTCTATGCGATTCTCAGGACTTCAAGCCATGAACTAAAAATTAGACCATCCAATCTGCTCCGGGAGTACCAATCAATCAGGACAGACGGTTTATATATTTTGTATATGTGCTTTCTCGCTGAAGTGTCATATCGATCGCTTATAATTGCGAAACTGACGTCCAGCATTAATAATTGACGCACTCATTATTGTCATCGAAATTTATTTATGCGCATTCCCCGGTGCTCGACCAGCTCGTAAATCTTTTCAGCTACTCTCTCATCTTCTCGCTGCCGCCAGGCGCACCTCTTGTACGTCCTTCTCATTTTGGCCAGTTCGCACATTTGTGGACAAGAGTATTAAAAACTTTATTATTATTAATATTGCGTTTCATTCGCACACAATTGACTGAACTCTGGCCCAATAAATTGTATTTTGTTTGCTGTCGTGAGTGCCATTTATTGCGATTGAATGCGATTCTTGAATTTCAATTGAATTTCATATGCTTGCAACCAAATATTTGTTAATCTGTGCAACAACTGCGTTTTAAATTACAATTGTCGACATTTTTTGCTGGCAACCAAAAATATTAATTTATTCAGTTGTATTTGGCAATTCAATAAGGAATATTTTACTTTAATCCAATCGAAACTGTAGTTGAAATTTCGTTGCCCAAATACAAAATTGTTTTGGCATAACTTAAATGCGACTTCTTGAATCAAAAACTTAATATGAAATATTTAGCCAAGTTATTAAATCAAGCAGCTTTAATTCGCAAAGCTTTCCCCCTGTTAGATTGCAAGGCGCCGGGTTACTCGGCTATTTAATTATGGCTAAGGAGCATTAAAATTCTTGAATTTAATTAAAATTCGAGCAGAGCTTAAAGACAACAACTTGTTTAGACTGCTTAAGGACTTAACCATGAGCAAATTTAGAAAACTCTTTGCCATTTCAATTGATGACTAGCTATGCGAGCTGAGTTGAACACATTGTCGGGCAAACAATTGACATTTAAAATGTCAAATTTGATGCGTTTTTAAACCCAAACACAATTCAAACTGAGCGCAAACTTCAACGACAGTTTTTACGACGCTGCCACTGAGTGTGTGTGACGAATGTGTGTGTGTGTGTGACGAATGTGTGTGTGTAAGTGTGTGAGTGTGTTAGCGTGTGTGTGTGTGTTAGTGTGTGTGTGTGTGTGATAGTGTGTGTAGCTCAAGCAGCCCTGGTTGTTTACTCCGAAATGGGCACAGCTTGCAATCAGAGCGCACAGTGGGCCAGAATGGCAAAAACGAGTGACGAATATAAAAGTCTGATACAATTTACAGGGTATAAGCAAATGATATACATCAATTTATGTATATATTTTTATATATATATATAGATAATTATACATATATTGACTAAGCAACCCCTCAAAATTCCTCCTGAGTTTTTTAAGCTAATTTCTGAAAATAATTTATATATATATATATGGCATATGGCATATATATGGCATACACTTACCAATAGTACAGGGTATATGCAAATGATATAGATCAATTTATATATATATAGATAAATATACATATACTATATATAGACTACGAGTCTTTTTAAAATTTCTTCAACGTTTTTTAAGCTAATTTCTGAAAAATATTTACGTGTAATTTGCATTCCACGACATACATACATATATGGCATATATATGGCATACACTTACCTATACTACAGGGTATAAGCAAATGATATAGATCAATTTATATATATATAAAAAAATTTATACATATATAGACTACGCATCCTTTCGAATTTCCTTTAGACTTCTTTTAGTTAATTTCTGAAAAATATTTACGTGTAATATGCATTCCTTGACAAACATACATATATGGCATATGGCATATATATGGCACACATTTACCCCTACCACCCAGCCCCCTCTCTATGCCCCACTTTCTTCGCTGGCCCTCTCTCTACTACGCCGCTCACGAGGCATGCGCCGTGGACGGCTGTGCTAGTGCCCCAGTGCCACGAGTTGCATGCACCGAAACGAGACGCGACTCCGAAAAATGAAATGAAGTAAGTGCTAAAGCTTTGCCACGAATATTGCTGGCAGCAGCAGCAGCGGCGGCAGCAGCAGCGACGGCAGCGACAGCAGCTGAGGCAGCATCATTCAGATTCATAATTTGCCACAATCAGTTGAAGGCAGCACGCCAAAGGCAGCGCACGCTTACGCTTACGTCACGCTTAACGCAACTAACGGTATTTTGGTTTACGTTCTCAAGTGCTTACGTTTCGCGGTCGTCCGAGTGTGTGTGTGCTTTGGTTGTGCGCGAACATATTCTGTGTGTGTGCGTGTGTATGTTTGCGAGTTGCATTAGCCTCAAAGTGAGCGCGGTTAGCTTTGGGCCAGGTTAATTGCGCACACCCTCCTCCCCCCCCCCCCCCCTCCCATATTCCCCCATCCCACATCACGCACAATTAGACATTTAAATGGCCCCGACAATTGCAAGCTGCAAAGCCGCTTAGCTTTCCATTTTGTTTATCAATAAATTATTATGGCCTAATGCCAATTGACAGCTGAAACAGCGTAAATAATATATTATAAAAATCATTTTGGCCAAAAGAAAACAATAGAAGCAAAATAATAAAAATAATAAAACGCTCTCAAGCTCACAATTTCTTCTTATCATCGAAGCACACAATTCCCAGGCGTCGTCATTCCCATTTGGGTAACTCGCAGCAGCCCCTGTCAATTTATCAGCAGGTTCTTAAAATCTTAGAACCAGGCGCATTGTTCGAATATGGCAAAGATTCGTGAATGTGCTTTAAGAGAACTTCTTGGAATTTGTGGTCTATTTTAAAGTAATTATTGAAATATTTATTGACTGGCGAATTTGAGAGAATATTTAGAATATTTTTGAATTAAAGCAAACAGTATTCAAGCAAGCAAGCTTATAGGTATAAAAAAACGAGTTTTTCTAGCTACATTTTTATTAAAGCCTTTAAGTTTGCTCCCAGTTCCTTAATAGACCATATTATGCATAATTTCCGCATGTTACATTGTCAAGTATTCGAAATATTTGAAATAACTTGCTCAAAGAGCTTGAACAGTTGTCGGTCTTCCATTTGAGCATGAGCCTAAGATTCTAGTTAGACATTTCCCTATCGAGTTGCCTCAATATCTGCTAAATGCTGATCAAAAATCAAAATTTCTTCAATTTATACCATCAAAAGAAGAAACCCTACAGACTCTTCCAATATCTAAATTGTCTAAGAAAAAGTTTCATCAAACATTATATTATACAATCGTTTTTCTTATAACTAAATACTTTTGAGATGTTTCTGAGTAATTACGATCTTTTTCTGATAACAATCAAAAGCATGATAAAGCTTCATTTTCTTCTATTCAACTATCGGATATTAAGAGTTATATAAATATAATCAAATTATGCTGTGTTTTATATGTTTAAATATGTTAGATACCTTATATTGAATATTTTTAAAAACTTTCCCATATTCTCGGCCCATATTCAAATGCAGAAAAACTGACTCAGCTTCGAGTTTTGCTCTGCAGTTTTCCGTTGCTTATTTGTAATTTCTCTTCCTGCTTATATACAGGCTATTTAATGTGCTCAGACTTATTTATATATGAAACACAACTTGCTAGTCATCGTATTGTGTTTGTGTTTTGGCATTATGTTGAACGCGTTTCGCGTTTTTATATTAGCGCCCCTTTTTTGCATTTATCATATATTCAACGGTTATACGCATTCGTGAGTTCTGTGCTGGCAAAATCTCTGCGTGTGCCACAAGCTCTTCTTCTTGCTGGCGCGTCCTCGTCCGCAGGTCCTTGGCGACTGGCGGGCGGCTTTGATGTTGAGCTTAGCCCCAATGCCAAGAGCGCGTGTGTATATTGAAAATGTGGCCAGGCTGATACAATGTACAAACACAGTCAGAGGCATAAACATTCAGCTGGCTGACTGCCTGATTATCTGTGCCAAAAAAAAAAACACACACACACACACACACATAGAAGAGCAACACAATTGGCGCTGTGGAGCCTACAACAAGAATATAAACTAAAGTCAATTCGGGCACTGGGAGCAGCAACGCAGCCGGATCCGATTCCATCTCCGAGACACAGAGTCAAAGTCATGTTTATATAATGGTGCACAGAGCAACTATTAACTGGGGGAGCCTTGGCAGTGGGGGGAGGGGGGCTACGTGTTCCGGGTCTCTGTTTGTTATTTATTGTAATGCCAAAACAGCCATAACACTTCCCCCCCGTTCATCCGCCCGCCTTTGCCTTGGAGAGCAACCACAGCGGCCATTAGATTTAATAAAGCAGCGCCTGGTAAGAGTCAGACGATATCAGTTAGACGCCCAGTTACGGGCATAATTATCTGACTGTCTGTCTGTCAGGCGCGGCACTGTCGCCCCCAAAGGCACCTCATGACACGAGCCGAAAATGTCAAGATGAATCTTGGCTGCGCACAAGTGGGTGAAGTAATATCAATAATCTTGGCAGTAATTAATTCAGCACAGCTGCTGAGCTTTAACTTGAACAGCTTGCAAAAGCGCATTAAAGCTTGAGCTCGCTTTTAGTGCAGCAAATGAAAGTTACTGAAAGCTTCAGTATAAGTATTTTTATTGGCAAGATAAGCCAAGAAAAGCACCCCAAAGCTTTGAGCGTCTTTAATAGCTGAATGCAAGAATTTTTTAAACATTTTATTAAGATTTCAATTGACATAAGATGCCAAGAAAAGCTCCCTAAAGCTTTAAGCGACTTTACCTTAGTTAAACATTTTAAAATCTGCATAGCTTGTATACCATTTTTTTAAATTTCATTAAAACTTATTTTAAGTGCTTTTGACCGAACTTGCTAGGCCGTATTTTGAGTTAACACTCTTCACATTCTCTATAATAAAGCTATAGGAAGCTTTTATGCCTTTAAAGCACACTAAATCTTAGCTATACAATCTGCCCATCGCATGACAAACTCAGGTGTTTTGCTCAGCAGAAGCTCATATAACAAACAGTAAAAAAAACGGTACTTAAATTAGACTGGCATTAAAAGTTTGTAAAGCTCATTAAAGCTTACTCGACGCAAATTGTGCTTAACACAATAACTGAGTTAACTGTGTAACTAGCAAACTATTTGATACTATTTAGCACCTGCTGCATGTAGTTAAGCTATTTAGAAAATGTCTACTTTGCTGTTTGATTAATTCAATTAAGTGTAGCTAATGACATTAGATCTTCATTAGCAGCTGGCACAAATGCGCCTAATGAAAAGTGCGTAAAAAATGTCGTAGAATTTACGCAGTCAAAGAAAATGAGAATTGAGCTCAGCTGTCGCCAACAGACTCATTATACTTATTATCACACCTGTATTGCCGAACACACACACACACACACACAACTGAGCAATTGTCAAAGGCGCGCACAACCAAAAAAGCACATTTACAACAACAATAGCAACAGCAACAACAACTGGTCCAGCGCAATGCAAAGTGAGAAACGATAAGCGGAAGACAGCCGAAGTGAAGGAGCTGAAGGAGCTAAGGAACTGGCGCTCTGCAGGAGCAAGGACAGCCGTAAAACGACGAGGACATTAACTTCATTTACGTCTCGCCACAGTTGAAATAAACGACTTTACGACACTGGCGGATTTGCTAAAAAGTAAGTTGAGCCACGCATCGCCCGACCCGCTGCCCCTCCCCCCCCTCTCACACCACCCTTCCATACTCACCCCTGCAATCGCCCAAATGGCAGTTGGCCAAGCGATTTCTTTGCCGCATTTCTTATATTTTTTGCTCAGCTTCTTTCACCTGCCACAGGCTGCTGTTCATTAACGCCAGCCGAAGCGGGGGTACAGCTGCGGCGGGGTAGGGGCTGAATAATGTTAAAAAGCAGCGCCAGCTGCCAGCAACAACAACGACAACAACAACAACGCGGGCAAGAACAACCTGAAACGAAGTCAACTGAGTGACTTCCGGAACGCGGCGCCGCTGATGGTGACCGTTGTGCCGGATGTGCCGAGGTGTGTGTAGGTGTGTGTATTTGGGTTTGAGTTCGAGTTCGAGTTGAGCAAATTCCTGAAATTCGCTTTGTTGTTGGCCATAAATGCTTGACATTATTGCAATTTGCTGTGCGTTAGGCAAAGTATGCAGCTAACAATTTATTTGTTGCGGGCCTAAAAGAAGGAACTCGGAAAAAAGTCTATTATCACGTAGTAAACCAAAGAAAATTTGGAAATAGATCAGAACTAGTTCACAATGTTCAAAACGATTGGGAACAGAATAAAAGTGATGGCTTTCTGATAAATGAACCGGTTCAGTAATTGGTTCAAAGTCATAATTCATAGTGTGGGAATTCCCAGTCTCATGGGAAATTTGGCACTCTATGTATTCCCAGCTCGAAACTAGTAAAAAATCAGATACTTATTTATTGGGAATTTTAAAGGAAATTTAATTCCCTGTATATCATACAAAACTTATTAAAACTCAAGGGAACATTCGATTCATTTACATGAATGGTATAGATGGATTATGTGGGAATTCCCAATTCCCTCGGGAAATTTGGTACTTTATGTATTCCCAGCTCGCAACTAGTCAAATACCAAGTTGGGAATTAAGAAGGAAATCTAATTTCCCTGTATATCATACAAAACTTATTAAAACTCGAAGCAACATTTATTTAATTTACATGAATTTGGCATAAAACGAACAAAATGCATTTATTTTTATAATATATAGATTAATGTATGGATATTGTGGGAATTCCCAGTCTCTTGGGAAATTTGGTACTTTATGTATTCCCAGCTTGCAACTAGTTAAATACCAAATACCTTTTTATTGGGAATTTTAAGGGAAATTTAATTTCCCCGTATATCATACAAAACTTATTAAAACTCGAAGAAACAAAACGCATTTATTTCTATATTAAATAGAATAATTTAAAGTCTAGTGGTATACTCATTTTAGACTAAAGTCCCTTTTAAATCCGCTGAAATATTCTATTTCTAAGCCATGCACCGTTACTCATGCGCCGCCCGCATTCAAAAACCGCTTGTTGTCATTTTGTAGCATATTTTGCGGCTGCGCTGTAAGCGAAACCGATGCACAAAATGCATTTTGCCTGTTCCGCCTCTGGCAAATTGCCGCGGGCACACACAAATCACGCAGCGCCCGCATCGTGCCACACACACACACACAACAAGCGACAGCAGTTGGTGCATAAATGAGCAAGGGGGGAAGGAGGGGAGGGGGGGGGGGCGGTAGACAACAACTGCTGTTGCTGTTGCTGCGGCAGTTGGCAGGTGGCATTAAGGCAGCTTAGTGCTGCGAAAATAGAAATATTAAAAGCTGCTACCTGACTGCCACATGCCACATGCCACATGCGCGCAACGTAACTGTGACCATGCAACCAAAAAAAATGTCACACAAATATGTGGCACATCCTGAAGGTGCCCGACCCCCCCACCCCCCCCCCCCCCCCCCCGACAGCAGCACAACAGCCATCATCATGGTTGCCCGAAAAGGATTTATGCTTTGCAGCAACAGCAGCAGCAGCACTTTTTATGTTATGACAATGACAGGCACAAGCACACACACACACACACACACACACACACACACACACACACTAACAAACACACACATAAACAAATTTATGCTCGGCCTGGCTCAATGTGCATTAGACAATAACAATTATGCCCTGTACTCCTAGCTTTTATAGAGGGAGTATTAGATAGTTGAACAAAGTTGCATATATATACACTCTATATGGTATAAATATATAAATATTGGTCTAGGTATAGACCCTTAAAGCAAACATGTTCCAGTTCATCAATTTTATATGCTCTAGAAATCATATCGTGTATATGTATACACTATAATATATATATCGATCTAGATATATGCCTTTAAAGCAAACCTGTCCTAATTAATTTTGCTTAGATGCTTGAGAAATATAATCTGATATATCAAATCATATCATATTATAATATATCATATCATGCCATAACATATCATATCATATCATATATATCATATATGTATATCATATAATATATCGTATCAGAGACAAGTATTCGTACTGCTAATGCAACAATATTACTAATATTTACTAAATATATAACAAAATATACAATATACTAAAGAAATCAACTTTAAAATAAGAAATTATTTCAAAATATAATATCATAATAAACTTTAGAATATGATATTCCTAACATATCATTTCATATCATATTATATCATATCATATCATATCATATCATATCGTATCATATCATATGATATCATATCATATATCGTATCAGAGAAAGGTTATCTATAAAAAATCTACGTTTATATATATATCACAATATATTAGTTCATATCACTTCATATAATATCATATTAAATTTTAATTAAAAAAAGCCACAATTTCAAGCAATTTTCTAGATTCTAAGGCGACTACAAATCCTGATACTTTCCGCACGATCGGCTGCTATACAAAATTGTTATTTAGGAAAATGTTCTCCCTACTTTATTATTAGCCATTCTCAAGTCCAGCATACTCGTCAGTATTATGACCATTTATTATTAAATGCAACTGGCGGCTGCAATAGGCCACACAGTCCGTGGCTGGAACCACACGAAACCGCAATCAGACTGTGTGCGGAACTGCACTCGAAAAAATGTTGTCAACCAGCTGCTGGCAACATTTGAAATGTGTTTGCATTAAATAGAAGCCCGACTAAATAAAATTATGTTGATTTTGTTGAGCGTGTGCCCACACAACTTGAGTTGAGAGTAAAAATATACTTATGTATATGCATGAAAACTTGTGAACAAACTTGCCTTCCAAGGATGCTTCAAATTATGCTCTGTTCCCTCAGCTTCGCCTTCCCTTTAAGTTATGTCTACATACATATATATATAGATATAAATATGGTCTCGTAGTGCTCGGTACTTATTGAATGTGCAACTTTAGGAGACGTTAACAGGACTCGCACACGCTTTTATACAATTTATATAATAAGCGGAAAATAAAAAGAAGTGGAAGCAGCCGCAGCAACTGCCAACTTCTTCAAGTCAAATAAAATGCTTAAAGCAACGTATACAAGAAAAACAAAAACAAAAACAAAACAATTTCTTGCAAGCAAGCGAAAAGTGCGGCAGTTGACAGAGATGAGCGGGCGCTTACGGCTAAATGCTGGCTATGCGGGTTTAAATCGAACATTTTTGTGCATTTAAGATACAGATATATATAGTATATAATAAATAAAGAAATACTCCAGAAATGGGGGGACATTATCATTTCTAGTACAATAAATGGGAGTATTAGTCTAGACAGATGATAGGCGCTTCAGGGTAGAAATTCTCAATATTATAAATTTGAATTGTAGCACAGGGACCTTTCTAAACATGAAACAGTTTGTCCTGTAACAGACTGACTGATTGATCGACTATCTGATTGACTGACTAACTGATTGACTGGCTGACTGACTGACTGACTAACTGACTTACGGATTTATTGACTGACTGACTGATTCACTAACTAACTGATTGACTTACCAACTGACTGACTGTTCGATTGACTGACTGAATAACTGACTGATTGGTTGAGTGACTGACTGATTGCCTGATTGACTGACGAAATCATTGACTGACTGACTGGCTGACTGATTGACAGTTAGACTAACTGACTAGCTGATTGACTGATTGATTGGCCCATTGACCGACGGACTGACTAACTGATTGACTGACTGACTAATTGATCGACTGACTGATTGACAGACTGACTTCAGGAAATATATATCCTATACCGTTAAAAATATTAACATATATATATCAATCTATTACATATATATACTCTCCATACAGCAGAGTTGTCTCAAAATATAATTTTCTATCTCAACAAATACATGTTACAACAAACAATACAAAATATATGTAATTCTGACAAAAATTGTTTTCAACTTAACTTCCAAGCTTTTAAAAGCTACCATTGTTTACATCGATTCATTCATATAAGCATGTCCTGTATGCATATCCTTTATATTATTTATTTCTGATGCCATTGATCACGCGCTCATCTTTGCTGCGGCACGCCCCAAAGACACACACACACACACACACACACACATGTACATCCACACACACACACGCATATAGCAAATGTTATCACATCGTGTTTATCGCAAGGACGCGTAGCTGGATTTCTGCGACAATTCCCATTGTGGCAAAAAATGGTTAGTGTCGAGCGTTGAGCGTTTCTTGCTTTTGGCTTTGCCATGTTGACACCCCCTCCCTCCCCACCCCCACCCCCCGACGCCCCCCTTATTGTTATTGTTGTTGTTGCGATGACGCCGTTTTGGCTGTTATTATGCTTGGCATTATCATTGTATCGTCCTTGGCTCGCCCCCGCATCAGCCGCAGCTGACTTTGGCAATTTTTATTGTCCAAGTTCTTGGCATGCGGGGCGTTAAGGGTTGAGACCGGCTTGCAACTGGGCCAGGATATGCGTGGCGTCTGGCGGTCGCGGCGCCAAAGTTTTTTGCTTTACGACCTCTGTCAGATAGAAGACGACCCACGCCCGGGTCTACGCTGCTTTTGCCAGGATTGATTGATAAGCTTTTTGTAAACACTAGCAAGACAGTCAAGATGTCCTTGTTGTTGTTGTTGTTGTTGCTGACGCGTCTCGCAATTGTTTGCTGTTTGCGCTTAGATTTGCAGAGATTACGCATACGTCGCGTTGGCTGCCGCAGTTAAATGTTTAACTTTGCGCATCAAAAGACAACGAAAACCAGCCGAGTTTTCAGTTATCCTTGCAGCAGTTGCAAGTCTCTGACAAGGACATTAACATGCTGCACGTGCTGCTGCTGCTGCTGCTGCTGGCCATAAAAACAACAAACAACAACAGGAGCAGGAACAGCTTGCAAAGGTTGCCAATAAAAAAAAGTGCGCCACTAATTTGAAGCACGTTAAAAGTTTTATGAACCACCGGACTGAAAGTTAAATATGCGGCTAATTACGTGTGTTACATTGTGTAAATAAATGTGTATTGGTGTGCGCGTACGTAAGCTAATTGCATTTTTAATCGCGCCATACGACTCCTTAACGACCCTACGCAAAGCACTTGACCCCCAGTGGAATAGCCACAGCCAACCGGACGCCAACTACAACAAATCAGCGGAGAGAGCTTATGAATATAGTTTTAATGAGAAGCAGAAAAAGAAAGTATCTAAGCTTGTGAATATTAAAAACTTGTAAATAAGTTTGCAGTCGCTTGGATTGCTCAAGATGGAAGGGGTATGAGTTAAGCATGTTATCGATAGCAAAACCTATCGATTTGTTTATATATATATAAATATTGTTGCTTTGTATGCCCCAAAATAAGTAAGAATCTGTTGTAAAAATCCGAGGCTAAGAGCTGACAAGCAGAGAGCTGAAAGGATTGGCATGAGCTTGCTTTAAATCAAAGCCAAGTTATCGATAACAATAATCGATAGTCACACAGACGCCTGTTACCTCCCGGCTCTATCTTAATATAGTTTATTTGGATGCCTAAGAATAAGTAAGAACCTGTTATATACAAAAACTAAGGCTGAGAGCTGACAAGCAGAGAGCTGAAAGGATTGGCATAAGTTTGCTTTCAATCAAAGCCAAGTTATCGATAAAAATAATCGATAGTCACACAGACGCCCGTCTCTACCATTTTAATACTGTTAAATAATATTAAATATTTTTTAGACGTGCATCAGTTGATATTTTTAAGCTCTCCAACTCCACACAATCTTTTTTTTTATGTGTTATTTTGCAGTCGAGCTGGCGGCATCACATTTTTTACGCGGTTTATGACACAAGTGAAATATAATTCATATTGCACGGAAAAAAAAAAAATAAAGAAAATTTTAATGCCGCCTGAAAAATAACGTCCAATAAATAATCCTTAATGTGCCTTTGTGTCCCATGTCCTGTGGCTCAACATGGTTGTGTGTGTGTGTGTGTGTAAGTGTGTACCCGCTAACAGCTCCTCCTCCTCCTTCCTCTCCCCCTCCCTCTCCTTATAAATTATATTTTGCTCGTATGTTGCCCCGCGTGTGATTTTGTTTTACACGTCTCTTGTTTCTGTTGTGGCTTTAATGTTGTTGTAACCACAGTCGCCCAGTCATATTGTATATATGTATATCGCTTGTTGTTGTTGTAGTTGCTGTTGTTGTTGTTGTTGTTGCGGCCATCAAGTCGTGACAGTGTTATGACGCGGCTTGTCGCTGTTGCCACCTAGCAAGTGAAACATTGCCACGGCAAATTTGTCAGCTTTTCATCGCGAACAACAACAAAGTAATAAATTGCCTGATTTTCCGGTTATTTTTGGTCGCCTTTTTCATATTTTTTCTTTGCATCATTTTATGAATGACACTAGCTTTGCAGGAACATCAAGGCTAGACGCACACATAATTGTATTGAGCTCTTACAATTCAGCCCAATAAAAGCTTTAATGTGTCTCGAAAGTAGCATTGAAATCACATAAAAGCTTCAAGTGCAAAGTAATCATGTATAAGCTTAAATGAAATGAGTTTTTAAGCAGCTTAAAGCTTTACTGTTGCTTAATCGAGCTTATTTAAAAGCTTCAAGTGTATAGAAATCATGTTAAAGCTTGAATGCAGCAGCTTAAAGCTTTAATGCTGCTTATTGAAGCTTATTTAAAAGCTTCAAGTGTAAAGTAATCATGGTAAAGCTTGACTAATATGAATTTTGTTAGCAGCTTTAAGCTTTACTGCGGCTTATTAAAGCTTAATTAAAAGCTTAAAGTGTAAAGTAATTATGTTAAATTTTGAATGAAATTCATTTTATTGGCAGCTTTAAGCTTAAATGCTGCTTATTAAAGCTCATTTAGTGCTTAAAGCTGGAATGAAACTGAGCTTTAAAATACATATACACCTAAATAAAATAAAAGCTTTAATTTTTGCTGCGACAGCTTGCATTTAGGTAGAGTTAAGGCTGTAAATTGAACTAAACAACCATAAAAGCTTCTGACTGTCTTAATTGCAATCATGGTTACAATTAAGCTCACTAAAAGCTTCCGACTGCGCTTTATTCAGTGCAACCCTTCAGCTATTTGTGATTAATTATTCTGGTCAGGGGTTTGCCTAGCCTCGAAGCGACACCAGAAAAGCTCGCGCGGCTGCATCCGGAAGCCCTCAATGCTGGCCATCATGTCCAGCGGGGTGCGCTCGGTGGGCAGCAGTCGAAAGCGAAGCACCAGCTGATAGATGAGCGACTTGACCTCCATCAGGGCCATGCGATTGCCGATGCAGCTGCGCTGGCCCACGCCAAAGGGCAAATATGTAAAAGGTCGAATCTCATGCTTGTGCTCTTTGTCAAAGCGTTCGGGTCGAAACTCGTCCGGCTGCTCAAAGTTATCCGGATCGTAATGCAGCGCCACAACGGGTATGTGCACCAGATCATCCTTGCGCAGCTTTAGCAGCAGCTCCCCGGCCTCGTCGCGCAGCTCAAAGTCCGCGGCACACATGCGATCGATGACTACGGCGGGCGGCCACTTGCGCAGCGATTCCGAGATGATGCAATCCAAATAGTTCATGCCCATGAGGCTATCATAGTCCAATGGTTTGCCCGCCAGCTGCTGCTTCACAGCCAAAATCTCTTCGTAGAGCTTCTGCTGTACCTGCGGATTCATGAGCAGCTCGTAGCTGGTGAAGCTCAAACAGGTGGAGACTGTCTCGAAGCCGGCGGAGAAGAATAGCAGGCACTGTGCCAGCAGATCCTCGTCATTAAACTCGGCGGCATCCTGTGGAGGCTCCTGGTCCTGCTCCAGCTGTTGCTGTTGCTGCTCTCTGAATAGACGCTGCGCCTCCATCAGCTGTTGTATCATATCCGGACGCACTATGTGCTGCTCGCGGCGCTCCTGCATGGCGCCAAAGACCAAACGCTTGAAGTAGGCCACATTGTTGAGATCCATGACAGGCACACGCAGGGCCTGAACGAGTAGGGGATTAACAGAGCTGACCTTATAAACCAACCATTCGGAGAGGAGACCTTACCTTCATGAGTCTGGGCATTAGTATATAGAGCAGCACCTTGATGCCGCCCCAGAAACTGAACTGGGAAACACGCTGTCCGAGCATAAAGAACTCATTTTCCTCATCCACGTAGCTGTTGACCTGTATGCCAAAGGCAGCCGTAGCAATCACATCGTTGGTGTAGCGCGTAAAGAACTCCTTGAGCTCCAGTTCAATGCCCTCTCCGGCCGTCTCCAGCTTGCGTTCCACATAACGCACCGCCTCCACATTGCAAGCGTTGATCAGCTCAAACAAGAGGCGTATCTTGGCGCCCGTAAAGGTGGGAGTCAATGTGCTGCGCATCTGTTTCCAGCGTCGATCTCGGAGGGAGAGCAAAGATTTCGACATGACGGAGCTATCGCCCGTGTCGTGCTCATCTCCAATGCCCTGGCGATGGTTGGCAAAAATATCGAAATGCTTAATGCCCACCTGACGTATCAGGTCCGCGTCCGCCAGATAGTAGAGCGGCTCGCGTAGATTGTACACCCCGTAGACCTTGTGCTGCTTCAGGCGCTGGTGCAGCTCAATGCTGTGTCGCACATAGGAGTCGCGTCCGAGCATTACCGAGAGCGGCACATTGCCGAGCAGCGGCAGTGGCCGCTCATGCGCCACGCCCCTTCGCTTAAAGTAAGCAAAACTGGATACAGACCATTTGTAGAGCAGCGCGCCAAGAAACGTGAGCAGAAAGAACAATTCGACGAGCGCCATTGGGCAAGAGGGGTAGCGGGTTGGCTTATTTAAAGCGCGCTGAATTCAACTCGCGTGCACTTTTCCCTGCGTCTTACCCAGCCGACCGCTGAAACGCCACTGAACGTAACAGCTGTCAGCTGCTTGTACTCTGCAATAGAACCGGCAAATGCTGTGCTTGTATTGGTGAGCGCAGCTACTGAACGAAACAGCAGCGCCGCTTTAGAACGAAGAAGCAGCGCGAGCATAAGAGAAGAGCGTAGCAGCGCGAGCACGTGATGAGCGCGAGGCAATGAGTAAACGCGAGGGAGCGAGCGATAGACACAAAGGGAGAGGGGTGTCAAAATAAAGCGAGCAGCAGCAAGTTGTTTTTTTCTTGTGTAAATAACAAACAAATATCTATTTAAACAACATATTAAGCAGAGCAGTGTGTTAATCAAAAAGGCATTGATAACTAGCTAAACATATTTGAAATATTTAATATTATTAATTGAAATTACGTAACTCAATAAATCACAGGATTAAAACGTTTTTATCAGCAACCAAAATGCATGTGCATAAATGATCAAAGGCAGTCGACTCTCTTAAGCTCTCTCTCTCTCCCTCTCTCTCTTAAGCTGCGTGTGGGTGTGAGAAGTTGTAGTGGAAAATAACACTAATGACTCAAGAGATTGGGCAAAAGTGGGAGATAAACATAATTGATAATGTAAATTAAATATATATCTCTTTCACACACGTACACTGAACAAAATTAAGTACTTAAATGGAGCTCGAACTACAGAAGTAATGCAAATTCGAGTATAAAGCTTTAAGATAACGAATGAGGGTTTATTTTAAGTGCAAAATGCGAAAGTTTTAGGAAAATTTAACTTGAAACAAGTTTAAAGAACATTGACATTAACCTAAGATTATAAAACATAGATTTAAATAATGCAAATTTCATTTGAATATTTACAAGCTTAAGGTCGTAAATGTTATAAGCAAAAACATTTAATTATAAATCTGTCTTGAATTCTCTGGAATTACTTGCAAAGCTGGCTACTTTACAACTAAATTCATTTACGCATGTCAAAGGAAACCAACCGCAAATTATGAAAGTCTCCTGCAGCTGACAGATTTCATTTCTAAAGCAATACAAATTAATCTGTAATCCTGTCGCAAATCTAATATTCAGCATGTGTGCGGCTGCTGCGGCTGCTCCGAGTCCCAACTGATTTGTTCTGGCAAACTGTCAGCAGCCATTGGCATCAACTAATTTTAACATTAATCCCCTTAAGTGACTCAACTATTTATTATAAAGGACTTGGCAAACAAAGAAAACCGTACACAAACACACGCACACACACATAGACATTCGCAAGAGATGACAGCAGGTGCAGCTCTGGCTGAATACGTGCCCAAATTCAAAACCAAATCCAAATCTATTGCCAAGGCGACCTGAGCTCCGAAATGAAATGAAAGTTCTGTCACTTGCTGGGCAAAGCTTTGAAACTGATCCAATACTTGATTATGAGTGGGCAGTTCCAGGAGTTCCGTTAAGCAACAATAGGAAAACCTAACCTCAAAACGAAACGAAACCTCAAAACGAACCTAATCTCAAAACGAACCGTTATATTTGACTTGAATACCCCTTAAATTTGAGGTTAAGTTAAGGTGGAAACCTTTTTTTAATTTTATTCCTTGCAGACAATTATTAAATGTTTGCGCATTTATGTATATCTTCTGCCCATTGCCAATACTTGGGCTTTGAATATATATATTTAAAATTGAATCGTATTTTTCTTGAACTCAAACCAAACCGTTATATTTGACTTGAATTTCCCTCAAATTTGAGGTTATGTTTAACAATTATTAAATGTGTTTTTATCTCCCAATTCTTGGACTTTCAATATATATATTTTATATGTAATACAATTTTTCTTGGACTTACCCTCGCATATTGAGAAATCCTTTAGCTGTTCGACTTTGGTGTTGGCCGCAGCTTTCACTTTTGCGCATATTTCCATTCAGAGATTCAGAGCGGCGATTCGTTTAAGTTCTTTGGCCAGAAAATAAGAATGAAGAAGAAAACTGGGAAACCTTTGTGTAATCAAATCACGTCTGAAACAAATGACAAAATTTGGTTGCATTTAGTGAATATTTAGTGCGAGCATGAAAGTGTGGAAGTGTGTATATATATAAATGTGTGTGTCTCTGGTTGGTTGTGTGTGTGGCAATTGGACACGCGCCAAGCTCTGGAAATGAGAAATTATTGGCATGATGGCCAAGAAATGGTAGCCAACCAGAGCAAATCTTCAAAAATGCAAATGCCATTTGATTTGCCAGCCCCTCGCTGCCCCTCTCTGCCTTCTGCCCGGCTGCGTGCCTATCGCAATCGCAATCGCAAATTCGCAGAAGCGTTAAGAGGCAAAATAAGTGCGTTGAGCACACCGGCAATAAGTGTTTGTATCCAGCAGCTGGCTTTATTGTTAGGCAAATATTTTGGCCAGAAACGAAGCGACGACACCAGAAATAAGGAAATAAAGACAGGTTGCATACAGAAAGAAAGCGAATGGGAGACCAGCGATATGCCAGAGAGATATCTAATGTGTTTACATTGGCAGCAGACCAACAAAGAGAAAGAAAACTTGCTAAAAATAACAGAAAAGAAAAGGAAAATTTCAGCATGTACTTGAAGTTTTTTTGATATTCTTTTTGTTGTTGTTGTTTGTTTTTTGTACACTTCGTCGCCGTGTCCTGCTGTCGGTCGGTCGCAATGTCCATATCCATGTCCTGCCGGCTGTCGCACGTTGTCCTCAGGTCGGAATTGGCTGTGCTCGCTGTCCTGATGTTTTTTCGGTTTTCTCTGTTTGTGTCTGCGTTTTCTTTCTTTCTTTCTGTTTTTTTTTTGCCGTGCTTTCTGTTTTATGTGCCATTTCCATTAGAATTCAAGTGCCGCAAGACTTGAAAGTGAACTGGCCCTCAAGGCAGCTCGTTAAGTGCGGCTCCCAAGCTGCCAGTCGCTCCTCCAGTCCAGTCCAACCACATTGCTGATATGCGCTTTTATCAGCTGCCTTGTTACTGGCTCTGGTCAAATCAAATATCGCATCAAAGCGAATGCTCTGCGGCATTTCTACCAATTAGTCGAAATATTTTGCTTTAATTAATTGCGACTAATAACTGCTCTTCAATACGGGTAAACAACAACAACAACGAACAACGAACAACAACAAGGCATGCGACAGCGCAAACATTTGCTTAGCTTCATGTAAATTTTACCCTCAGGCTAAGTGGTTGTGCGCGTGTGCGCGTGTGTGTGTGTGTGTGTGCTTTTAGGTATAAACACGCACTTGGCATATTTCTTAAATAATGTTTATCTCCTTTCGAGTGGCAGCTGCCCTTTAAACAAAAATGCCTAACATTTCGAGAGCTGCCTCCACATTCTACTTCTTGATGAAGCACTTCGACAAGAACTTGGATAATTTGTTTGTTAGATTTGCAATACAAGTGTGCCAAAATTTGAGCTCGTTCAAAGTATTTAATAGCTGCCACTCTATTTCTCAATTTCTTTGCTAACTTAAATTCAACCTAACCCAACTTATTGGCCAGAGTCCCTGCTCGGGCGCCAAGGACTCGAGCTGGATTCGGGCTGTTCAAGTATCTGCGACCCGTTCGAATAAATAAAATATGTTGGCTATTTGGCGCGTTTCATAACCTAAAGTAACTTATTTCCCAGAGTCCCTGCTCGGACGCCGCTAGAGCTGTAAAATATTTGTAGTTTTGCTCACGACGAGTTGGCCTGCTTTTCATTGCAAATGACTTATCAAAATGCGAGTTATTTCAATGCCAATTCTCGACTGGTTTTTTTTTATGCAGCTCGTTGTGGCGCTCGTTTAAGCCGTTAACGCTGTGAAACTGTGAATCGAGCGCAGTTCTTATGCCGTTTATAAGCACATTACGTATACGCCAAGTGGTGCGCTCTGTGAAATCAAAAAATAGCAGCAGCTGACCAAAGGATGCCACTTGGCAGCGTTCACGTACTCCAAATCCGCTTTGAATAACTGCTTATTGGAATGACAAAAAAAGAATATATATCTATATATATACATGTATGCATACATATTTGGCTGATAATCGCGCAATAAAAGCCTTACAAACTGCATAATGGGAAAATCCTTTTGCCCAGAAATAACTTCAGTTGTGTGTTTGTTTGGAATATTAATTTATGGCTCTTGTAGCAATTTTCTCGATTTTATATCATCCCGATATCGCATGGAAACAAAAGCACAAAAGTGCGGCGCATGCCAAAATGCTGATTTTAAATGTTTATATGGATTTTGAGTTGGAAATTTATGATGCAAAACAAAAGCTAAACGCAAACACACAAAAATGATTGACCACATATTGTTTTTATAATACCCTAGAGCTATTGAAGCGGTAGCAGAAGGTATTATCAAAAAGTATACCAAACGTAAGCCAAGCTTAAGCTAAGTTTAACTAAGTATACTTAATAGTTAATCGCAACCTGATTTTCCGAGCTTTTTTAGTTTTAGTTTACAACTTTTCTTATGGCAGCTGTAAGTATAAAGATATCTTGATTATTGCGGAATACATATTTTTAAATATTACTTGAGTATTCTTTAATCTGTAACATGATCGTGATCTTCACAAATATGGTCGAAAATTAGGTTCTAGCATAGAAAACTTTTTCTTAATCAAAATATGTAGACCGAATTCGGTATTCTTAAGTTATATATCTATCTCCATATCATATATAGACAAAATCTGATCAGTATTTGACTACTATATCATATAGCTGCCATAAGAACGAATTGACAAAAATTAGGGGATTGCATAGAAAACTTTTGTTTTATCAAACATCTTAACCAAACTCTCACTATACTCCTTATATATAAGCAAAAAATTATCAACATTAGACTTCTATATTATATAGCTGCCATAAGAACGAATTGACGAAAATTAGGTTCTTACTTAGAAAACCTTTTTTAATCAATTAATATAGACAAAATTCGGCATTCATAAGTTTCATTTTGCTCCTTATATATAGGTAAAATCTTTACATCTGACCCCTATATCATAGTAGGTTCTTTTAGTTTTATCAAACATCTAGACCAAGCTCTCACCTAACTCCTACTATATCAGCCAAAATCTGGGCAACATCGGACTTCTATATCAAATAGCTTTCATAGCAATGAGAATTAATTAATTGTTTAAACAACTTTTATGTCTTACAAAATAGCTTGACCGTATAAAAGTTCCACTATGATTTCTACAAATATGTAAAATCTTATCAATATCTGACTGCTATATCAAACATCTGTAGGCAGTACAAGTAGGTTCTTGTTTAGAAAACTAATTTTCAAGCTAGCCAAGTATATCCTACCATTTTACTGAGTATTTTCCAGCACTCGACTCGCTTTAAGCATTCATGACTTGTTTTTTAGTTGTTATGAAGCCGGCAAATCCTTTGTATGCAATAAATTAAACTGTAAGACTGAAAAAAAAAACATCTGCATTAAAATATTAAAATCTAAATTTATAGTGAAACATATATGTTGAGAGTCGGTTATTGATTCGTTGGGCGACTCGAGGAGTGGGTAACGAGAGAGCCCCCCCCCCCCTCCCCCCTCCCGCACCCCTTGCCTGGAGACACACCTGTGAATACGTGACCTTTCAATTTATGCGAGCATCGAAGCAAATCGAAAACATTTTTTATGCCCGCATCAAATTTATGACCAGTCGCCAATGGGCCGCCCACAGCATACATATCGACATGACTGTGCCACATGCCACCACATACTACTGCCACAGGGTTTGCCGTATTGCCCCACCGAATTCTCGGTCTCCTGTGCCACATTCGATTTTCCGTTTCGCCAGCGGCATTTTGAAATTTGTCTGACAAATATATTTGCCTGCCGGCGCTGGCGATAAAGCGTTGCTTTCGCGATGCCCTCCACAAAACGCTGTCACGGTCAGTAGCTCGAGTCCTCGACTTTGATATAGGCGACCATTATGTGAATATATCGAAATTGAGCTCACGCTTGAAGCTTTACAATTGTTCTTGCAATACAAAAAGCCCAATTTTTGTCGGAATGTCCCTGGGCGAGCTAAGCGCATTTTCGCTTATAATTCTCAAATGGTTTTCGTTTCGACAAGCTAATGCAGTTAACTGCAAATTGACTTTTGCTGGCCTAGTTCTTCTGACTGCGAGCCTCAGACAACTAGTCGTTAGTTAGCTGGACAGTTTGAGTCACAAATCACAGTCACAAACCAGCTCAACACACACGCACACACACACAAGCGCATATGTGGTGTGTGACTGGCAGATGTATGATAGCACTCTGCCGTGTGTGTGTCTGTGTGTGTGTGTGTGGGTTCGTGTGTGCACACTCATTCAAATTTATGCCTAAGCGCTGATTATGACAAATATGCCACGCTTCACTGGCTGCGATTTGCCAGAGGGACCGGGGCACGACCCAGAAAGTCGAGCCCGTAAAGCGCTTATTGTGTTTCGCTTGGCCTGTTTTTTGCCTTCTGCTCGGTCATTTTACGCAAATCCCAAAATAAATACAAGTCTTATTATTAGCATCAGGCACAGGATACACACAGCCGCGCCCCAAATAAATAAAGCAAAAATAAAATAAAAGGCAGACAATGGGGGGGAGGGGGGGGGGGGGGGGAGTAACCGCCCACCTGCTCCACTACTAATGACACATATCATCATGGAGAGCCGTGCTGAGAGGGCTTCTCTGGGCATCCCGACATGCGAGGCGATGCGTGTCAACAATTATAATGTGCAAATTGTTTGATGTATGTCACCTGCCACATTTGCTTTATTGCCGCTCATTAGAAATGCTCAACGAGCAGCTTTAACAGGCAGGCAAACAAAATAAAAAATAAATAAAATACAAATACAAATACCAACCCACACACACACACACGCCCACCCACACAGCCAAACACACACACACACACATATCAAGAACGGATGACAACAATGACACCTTCCATTAATAGCTGTTTCGTTGATGTGTGTAATACTGACATACACTGCGAGAAAATCTCAATGGCAAAAAATACTTTGAAATGCTTCAGAAGATATCTCTTCATTAGACGTACATCAACGTACATCAATGTACATCATATAACTGTTAACACTCATTCATTTTCATCTATTGATTATTAGTTTATTGCTTTTATTCTTTGTGAATAGCATAAAATAAAATATATTATGCTATAACTATTGAAAATTGCTGCTGGGTTTGAACCAGCGACCTTTCGCCTGTAAGTTCTATCTAGCAGACTTCATTTCATTACTAAGAATTGGCTGCTTTTCTTATTGTGAACAACAACAAATATAAAAAATGTAACTATTGAAAATTGCTGCTGGGTTTGAACCAGCGACCTTTTACATGTTAGACTTCATTTCTTTATTTTTATTTTATTTTTAATTTATTGGTTTACTCTTTAAAAACAAAAAAAAAACAATAACTATTGCAAATATTTGCTGAATTTGAGCCAGCGACCTTCCGCTTGTTAGTCCTAATTATCAAGCTTCATTTCTTTATTTTTAATTAATTGGGTTTTTTTGTGAGTAACAACAAATATAACTTCTCTAAATTGCTGCTGGATTTGAACTAGCGACCTTCCGCTTGGTAGTTCTATCTAGCAGACTTCTCAAGCAGAATAAAAATTCACGAACATTTATTGCCAGGTAAATGCCATACAAGTTAAAAAAGTTTCTACACATTTTTCGAGCAATGTATGCGTACGTTTGCCTTTAAGACGTATTAGTTTTGGCACAGTTCGAAGCGAAGCCCGCCTCATGTCTTATGGAGGTTTAGCTGCGATTAATGACAGCACATCACAAAGATTTCGCTGGTTGGCTTCAGCGGGGCACAGGGCAATTCGGGGGCCGGGGTCAAATGCTGTGACATTTTGATGAATGGAAACAGTTGTGAGGCGTATCAACCATTCCGTGTACACGAAATTGATGTGAACTGAACTCTCGCGTTGTGTGTGTGTGCCTGAAAGAATGGCCGAACAGCAATTTGGGCACATGATTTTGCATACAAATTGTCGTGCAGGACAATTGTTGAGTATTCCATTAATTTGTTGACTTGCGTGGAATGGTTGTCAGCTGTTAAGCACAAATATTACGTATACGCCGCACAATTGTTAAAAGCAATTTCGGACCATATCTGGGCATGAAAACAATCAGCGAGCTTAACGAAATGATGGAACCCAAAAAACCAACAATGGCATCCATAACTAAGCCCCAAACAAAAACAAACAAAACAGAAACTCACACACACACAGACACAGGGGGAAAAAAAAGTGGAAAAAGGATTATTTTTGATTATTTTGCGTGCCACAAAACAAATTCGTCGCTCTTTTTTCCATTGTTAGTGCTCGGCCTGGTTAGAGCAAAGCGAGATAACATTCAAGCCGACTTTCTGCCTAAATAACAAAAAAAAAGGGGGAAAAATATACTGGAGCGGTTTTTAATGGAGCTGGTAACAAGCGAAATGAATGAGCCGCAACCGGCTGCTCTTCATTTCAATGAACGAAATTGTATCACGACCGGACAAAGGGGCCGACGCATTTCTCTTCTTCTGGTTTCAGATGCCCAGTAAATTATACTTTATCAAAGGGTTGCTTTAATCTTAAGTGCATTTAAGGGACATACAAAATGTTGCCATTATGTGAATTATTTATCATTAAAATAAAAATGTCCAATCAAGCAGTGTTGAGTAACAGCAGACAAACTGCAACGTGTGCTATTAGAAGAACAGTGTTGACTAACATCAGCTAAGCTGCAAAGTATGCTATTACCAAAACAGTGTTAACTAATATTAGCTAAGCTGCAAGGTATGCTATTACCAAAACAGTGTTAACTAACATCAACTAAGCTGCAAGGTATGCTATTACAAAAACAGTGTTGAGTAACAGCAGACTAACTGCAAAGTATGCAATTACGAAAACAGTGTTGAGTAATAGTAGACAAACTGCCAGGTATACTATTACAAGAACAGTGTTGAGTAACATCCGCTAAGCTGCAAAGTATGCTATTACAAAAACAGTGTTGAGTAACATAATTGAGCAAAGGTGAAAAGACCACATTTAACAGCTTTTAATACCCTAAGTTAGTTTTTCAGCTTGCTTGAAAAAGCTGTAATAACAATTTTGATAGGTTTATATATAGCTGAGAGCTAATTTATATAATTTATATAATTATAGGCGGCAAATCGATCAGTGTTGAGTAATAGAAAAAACAGGGTTGAATAAGAAATTAAACAGCTTTTTAAAACAGAAGCTAGTCTTGGAAAACTAAGCTCAATTCAAGCTGACAACTCAAAGCACATTTCAGCAAATGTTTTCATGGAACGTTAAAGCTTCTCTAGTGCCTACGCATAGAAGCACCTCGGATATAGTTTTCAAGGAACTCAGAGGCTCCTTAGAAGCTCATGGTAGCAGCTAGGGTATACCCAAGTCGAAATACTTGTTACACACACGCACAAGTTGAAAGCCAGCCGAGTAATATGAATAACAAAAAGTCCTTATGCGTGTGGACTCAAGCGGCAACAAATAACAAGAAAACGAAGAAGAACAACAACAACAACAACAAAAAGACGCTACAGCAAAGTATGAAACGAAATGCTCAGCGTGTGCATTAAACAAATCTAAGGCAACATTTTCACAAAAACTTGCTTATTTTGCTCAATATGCTACGACTGCTCTCGCTCACACTCTAACTTCTCTTTGCTACAGACTTACAATCCTTGTGGCTAACGAGCTGGTTTGGCTCCCACAACAACAACAGCAACAACAACAGCAGCAACAGCAACAGGGGCAACAACAACAACAGGAGGTGGCAGAAGCAGCTGAAAGACGCCGGCGCTGTCGATGCTGGCGTTTACACGCTACAACAGCCGCATAAATTTCCGCTTCAATTGGACGTGTACGGCGGTAATTGCAGCTTTGATTACCAGCAACACGAACTGCCATCCGGACATTACCAACAACAACAACAACCGGGACAACGACAACTAGAACGCGCCGCATCAGCAGCTCAAGAGCAATCAACACTTTCCATACAGCATCTAAAACAGCTGAAAGATCAGGGGAAAAGGCAGGCGGAGCAGTGGAGATTTTTAAGAATTTCCTCCGAAATTAACGAGACGAAATTTATTGAAAGTTCAGCGGGTAATGTTAAATAACAACAACAACAAAAACTACAACAACAACAACAAATCGCAGCTGTAGCTGCCTCAACAGAATTTCCATCAATCAGAATTTAAATTAATTTTCTTTTATTTTTATTATTATTTTTTGCTTGCCCCTTGAAAAGTTGAAATGAGCGAACAGCAGGCGTTCACATGCGGCATGCGGCATGCGGCATCAGAATCAATGTATAATTGGGGGCAAAAGAAATTTGCATACTTTTATTATTTGCGCGCATATTAAACGTATTTTCAGTTTGCGGCGCCCACAAAAGTAGGCTACAATATTTGAAATTATTAAATAAGCACATGAATCTTCAATGAAAAAGTTAACTAAAAAAGCAGCTTGTAAATTGCGTGAAGATTAAAGTGAAATGCGAGAGGATGAAACTATTTTGTAAGCAGACAAAGCAAGTTGACCATTTTAAAGGCGAATTTATGTTTGGATTTTTGAAGAGTTTTTGGGAACACAAAAAGATATTATGTTTCTTACCGTAAACATTTTCTTATAGTTTTTCTTTGGCTTATTTAATGTAATATGCCTTATGAAGTTTCTCTATTTCATTGATATATAGAGAGAAGATTTAGGGAGCATATTTATGTTTATGTTTGGAGGTTTTGGGGTGTTTTTGGGAACGCAAAAAGATATTATGTTTTTTATAGGAAGTTTCTCTATTTAATTGATATATAGAGAGAAGATTTAGGAAGCATATTTAAGTTTATGTTTGGAGATTTTGAGGTGTTTTTGGGAACACAAACAGATATTATGTTTCTTATAGTCAGCACTTTTTTATAGTTTTTCTTTGACTTTTTTAAAATAATATGCTTTATGAAGTTTTTCTGTTGAATAAATATATATAGAGGGAAGATTTTGAGAGCACATTTTAGATTGATGGCCCATTCTGAAGAAAAAATCTACGTTTGGAGTTTTTGAAGAGTTTTTGGAAACGCAAAAAGATATTGTGTTTCTCACAGGAAACATTTGTCGTACAGTTTTTCTTTGGTTTATTTAAAATAATATGCTTTATTAAGTTTTTCTATTTAATTGATATATAGAAAGAATATTTACGGAGCATATTTTAGATAGATGTCGATTTATGAGGGAATTGAAAAGCCATTTCAACACTTTTGTATGACAAAAAAAAACTAGTTTAAAGATTAAAAGAACACATTAAGAAACAATTTCAACGCTTTTAAAATTATTGACTATAAAATGAGTTCGAGGAGAACAAACACAAGATTTCCCAGAGGTTTCAGTTGTTTTCAGTTGATAAACACAAAGATTTTTGCTCCAGAGTTTTTGCGTTTAGTTTATTTCACATTTAGAGCGCATTTTGTTATTTTCCTGGAATTACTAAACCGTTAAATTGGAATACAACAAATATTTGTTTATTCACTGTCATGCCAATTAATTCCCTTAATTTTGTAATTTATTTCGCAAAACAGCTCAAACAATGGACAATATGGTTTATCAATGCAGCAATCAGAACTCCATTTACGTGCTCAACGCCGGCTACAATCCAACATATGGCGTAAGTTTTTCATCAAATCTTTAGGGTCAAATTGTTGTTAGTCAAGTGTCGATTTTGTTTGCAGGAGTTCGGCGCACATGCGTTGGCAGCAACAGGGCGTGAAATGAATGGCAGGAGGACAACAAGCAATTCAATTGGGGCAAGTTGTTCAAGTGCCGCCTGCAGTTTGCAGCATAAATTCAAAACTTTTGGCACAGCCAACGGCAACTCGTCAGCAGCAGCAACAGCAGCAGCAGCTGCAGCACCAACAACCACATCAACAATAACAAACCCAGCAGCAGCAGCAGCAACAACAAATCCGGTCGCTACATCAATGTCAACCGCAATGTGTTCACCGGCAACGGCAGCGCTGCAGAAATTGTTCAATTGCAACGTCACAGTCGGCGGCGGATCTATTGGCGACGTCTGCCAAAATGTCAGCCACAGAAATCAGCAGCAGTGCCACAAAAACAACAACAACAATAGCAGCAACAACAATTGCCCAGTCGGGAGCCATAACAATAGCTGCCTGTCAGCAACAGCCTCGCATAGATGCCGCTGCGTTGCGCACGAAACTGCCGCAAATGGAAATGGAAACGGGAGTGGAAGTGGAAATGGGAGTGGAAGTGGAAACGGTGTGGCAACAGCATCGGCAGTTGGGGCTGGGGTAGCAGCAGGTGCACTTCCGCTGCTTGGCGCCGTGGCCAACAGGAAGAAATGCACCAATGTCAAATCAACGCTTATTGCCAAGAAGACAAAGTTTTTGAAATTTCTCGAAGAAGAGAAATGGCGCAGCAACCAGCAGCAGCAGCTGACACCGGATGAGGCGGAAGCCTGCGGTGCCACACAGCAGCCCAGCAGGTAGGTACTTGCCACAGCTTCACCCATCCACAGCACTCTCCTCTCCTCTCCTGCACTAGTCTGTGGCAAAACTTATAAATTCTCATAAATGTTATAAGGCATATTGCGGTGCTAAAATTGTGGGCAACTTTTTTTTTTATGGGGGGCACAAGTTTATTGGACCAACGGAATTTGGCGAGTTGCTTTCCGCCGCCCAACTCCGGCTGAAGCCAACAAAGTATGCGCTGGCATGACAACAACTTTGTCATTAAGTTGGCCACGCAGATATGAGACTTGGCCAAAGCGAAGGCTAAATAAAAATCTTATTGGAGACGGTATTGACTAGCTCGAACGATTGCATCAATCGAAAGAAAACGATTTAGTCCAAATGAGAGTCTGTGAATACAAGTAGTTGAAAGGGAAGTATCGCAATGGGAGATTATCGCATTGAGAGATTGTCGAAATGGGAGATTATCGAAATGAGAGATTATCGAAATGAGAGATTATCAAAATGAGAGAATATCGAAATGGGAGATTATGGAAATGAGAGATTATCGAAATGGGAGACTATCGAAATGAGAGACTATCGAAATGGGAGATTACCGAAATGAGCGATTATCGAAATGAGACATTATCGAAATGGGAGACTATCGAAATAAGAGATTATCTAAATGAGCGTTTATCGAAATGGGAAATTATCGAAATGAGAGGTTGGCGAAATGAGTAGCCAAAGTCATCAACACGTTCTGTGCCCCGGGGAGCGGGAAGGGCTCATCTTTATGACAGTCACGCCGCAAAATGAGTTCAACTTGGCGCTAACTTGTTTTCTGTGCTGGCTGCCACATTGCCCAGCGGCTGTTTAAACGCATTCAATTAGCTGTCCACGATGTGGCACTGACTACTTCCCGCCCCGCCCCGGCCCGGGCCCGACTCATCCCCCTTGTTTAGCCAGTGCCAGTTTTGTTGCATTGTTCATGAAGTCATAAGTTTTGATCATCAGCGCTTAGCACGGACTAACTTTCTGTACGACGAGGGGGGGCACATGGAGGCGTGGCGAGTTGTAAAGGGTGTATGGGAGGGAGGGGGGGAGTAAGCTGTACAGGGCAGAGTCGTTTAGTTGGCTCAGCCATTTGCGAAATTGAAAAATTAACGCGCTAACAGAAAGTCGGTGAAGCGCTTAACGTGCCAATAGGGGTCCATACCCTTCAGTAGGGGTTGGAAAGGTGGGGTAAGGCGCCTGAATGGCTGCCTGCCTGGCATCATAAAGTTGATTAAAATGCATGCCGCACACATGTTGCAGCTTGCAAGTTGCAACAGCAGCAGCAGCAGCAGTTTGGCTGCCTGCACACAATATTGAAGTGCAATAATCATATTTCAATAGCTAACGAGCTGCCGGGAATTTGCGGGCGTGGCCGCACAAATATAAACGTTAACGCCAAAGTTGCATTTTGCCAGCGGCAACCTTTTTGAATATTTGATGAAATTTTGTTGAATATTTCATTAGTTGCAACCGAGCGCCGTGTAACGGGGGGAGGGGGAGGCGGGGTGCATGGTCGCGGAGACCCTTGAAGCACCAAAGTTCCTTTGATTTATTAGCGACTTTAATTAGAACGAGCCGTCTGCAGGGAAATGCACTCGGCCTTTTCCTTTGCTCCATTTTTTACAGTTGAATACAAGAGAATTCGCTGCGCGCATTTATCAGGCCTGGGGTAAGTGAGGGGGGGAGGGGCGGGGGGAGGTCACGGCGTCACTTGGCGACAACTCCATCAAGTTGCTTCAAGTGTGCCAAGATAACTTTGCCAAACATTTTCTTTGAATTTCAAAAAAAAAAGTTTGTCCTTCAGTTTGCAACTATTTTGCATTTTTGCGTCGCAACCCCTTTACCAACAACCACCCCCCCCCCCCCCCCCTGCCATGAACTGATAAGCAGCTCTCAGCGCAAGGACAGGCGACTCTTTTTTTTTAATGGCCTGCACTGCAGCTGGTGCCAACCAAATGGCCCAGGTGCAAGGATCTGTCAGGAACTTTCAGTTGCAACACGCATAATTTAACAGCCGCCGACAGTGTGGCAAATATATACAGCACATTAGATGGCAGCCCTGAAATGTATACATCACATTAGATAGCAGCCCTGAAATGTATACATCACATTAGATGGCAGCCCTAAAATATATACATCACATTAGATGGCAGCCCTTATATGTATACATCACCTTAGATGGCAACCCTGCAATGTATACATCAGATTAGATGGCAACCCTAAATGTATACATCACAATAGATGGCAACCCTGAAATGTATACATCACCTTAGATGGCAACCCTGAAATGTATACATCACAATAGATGGCAGACCTAAAATGTAGACATCATATTATATGGCAGCTCTGTGCACACTGAACAAAAATACAAAATACTTTGTCTGATCGGAGTGCGGTATTTTTGTGGTCTGTCACAAATAGGAACTCTTTCTTTTTCCGATAAATATACTAAATAATGACTATTAAGTTCTTTAGGCGGAGATCATGCTTTTTTCAAACATTCGTCGCATGTCTTAATATATCTTTAACATAAAACTTATGCATTAAAGATGCCTCTAATCATTTCTGGACAATTCTAACTTCTTCAGCTTCTAATATCTGAGCGCCCTAATTACTTTGCCGCAGATAATATTAACTGATTCTATGTACACTTCTCGTATAATATAGTTGTCGAAATTTAATAGAATAGTCCAATTTTGCCCCGCTTTAAGTTCTTTAAAAGCGACTACAGCTTAGGCTTAAATTAAAGCGCGCTGAATAATGTGCTACGTTTTATTTCAATTTGCATACCTCTCGTACGCATCCGCGTCCTCACCCATATCCGGGCCCACTATTGCCCCGCCCCCTTAGTGGATACGCTTCCTGTGTTGCCGGGTTCCTGTTCATTTGTGCTTTGGACGTTTAGTTTAGTCAACCAAAAGCTAAATACAGGACGAGTAAACTTTTCATTTCAGGGCCAACAGCAATGGGGCGGATCCCTACGCAGCGTCCACGTCCACTTCAGCGGCCGCATCATCATTTGCAGCTCACTCAGCCGGCAAGGATAACAACAGCAACATGAAAAATCACAACAGCAACAACAACAGTCAAGAGGCAGCAGGCGTGGAAGTGGGATCAGGAGCCGGAGATGGAGCTGGAGCTGGAGCAGAGCAGCAGCAAAATAAATTGAACAATTGGAGCATGCATAATGACAACAACAACAAGTTGGCCAACTACACGCAACAACAGGAACGCGGAGAGGGCGAACGGAAGCTGGAGAGTTATAAACAACAAGCCAACAGGTCCTCCAGCTATGAGCTGTACCAGGAGGCGGCGGATATACTAGGACTGAGCTGCAGCCTCTGTGATAATTGCCGTTGCTTGGACTGCCAGGTGCGTATTTCCAGAGATGAGAAGGCGTTTTAGAGAGGGGGTAACCCGACCCCACCACCACCCTCCACCCACAAACTAAACAAGTATTACAATCCACAGAGCGGGTACTTTGATTGCGCCGATGATGATGACGAGAGCTACTCGGAGCATTCACTGATGGATGAGTACGATGAATACGACTATGGCTACGGCTACGAAGAGCAGATGCTGCTCCTGGCTGGCGCCCATCAAGCTGGTCACACTAATCAGCCAGCCATGACACAGGCGGAGGGGCAAGTGGAGCGAGACTCGGACCAGGAGCAGCAGTTGGAGCTGTGCTATGCACTTGATTGCCAACAGAATTGCAGCAAAGTTGACGGCCCAGAGGAGTCGCCGGAGTCCGGCGCCGAGTGGATGTCCAAGTCTGAGCAACGTTTGGCCATTGATTTTGATTTAATTAATGCAACCAGCAGCCAAGTGCTGGAAAATTGTTCAACATTCAACGATTTAAGTTTATTGGATGCCGAGCAGCAAGTGAAGCCATTTACGTAAATTAAGGTGGGTATTCAGTGTGTGTGTGTGTGTGTGCGTGTATGTGTGCGTATGTGTGTGTGTGTGCCTTTTGCAAGCCAAAATACTTTAAGCCATAATCCTTTTGCAAATATAGTCAACAAAAGAGCGTTAGCATAGAAAGTCATGTTTCCGGTTTCACTTTTGTTTCACTTCCACTGAAATGCATAGCAAAAGTTTTGCTATACTTAACACCATACTAGACTGCATGCGAGGTTTTAAGCAGCAATTGTGCAATCCAACCTGAGCTTTGAAACTTGAACTAATTTAAAACAATTTGCAAATTCCTTTGTAAAACTGTTGAACAGAGCTCAACATGGCTGCCATCATTATATTTTCAAATTTCAATTTCGCTTTACTTTTGCATAGCATACACTTGAGAGCCTGTAACACCATACCAGTCTACACTTCCACTTCAGCCCTAAACATAGCACTAATTTTAAGTTCAGCACATAAAACAATGCTAACTCAATATGTATGTTATTAAGTGTGTGTAACACTATCCCAGCCTTCATTTACATATACAATTTTTACATGAATTTCGACATTTTCACATGAATTTCGACCAAAAATAATGTTGCCAGATTTAGATGCACGATTGATTTAGAGGCCAAACCGTGAACAAAGAGCCAAACCTCGTGAAAATCGGATGAGATTTGACCGAGTTATGGGGGTGGGAAATTTAGACCTATGTCTACATAGGATATTTGAGGGAACCATTTTCACATGAATTTCGACCAAAAATAATGTTGCCAGATTTAGATGCACGATTGATTTAGAGGCCAAACCGTGAACAAAGAGCCAAACCTCGTGAAAATCGGATGAGATTTGACCGAGTTATGGGGGTGGGAAATTTAGACCTATGTCTACATAGGATATTTGAGGGTACCATTTTTACATGAATTTCGACCAAAAATAATGTTGCCAGATTTAGATGCACGATTGATTTAGAGGCCAAACCGTGAACAAAGAGCCAAACCTCGTGAAAATCGGATGAGATTTGACCGAGTTATGGGGGTGGGAAATTTAGACCTATGTCTACATAGGATATTTGAGGGTACCATTTTTACATGAATTTCGACCAAAAATAATGTTGCCAGATTTAGATGCACGATTGATTTAGAGGCCAAACCGTGAACAAAGAGCCAAACCTCGTGAAAATCGGATGAGATTTGACCGAGTTATGGGGGTGGGAAATTTAGACCTATGTCTACATAGGATATTTGAGGGTACCATTTTCACATGAATTTCGACCAAAAATAATGTTGCCAGATTTAGATGCACGATTGATTTAGAGGCCAAACCGTGAACAAAGAGCCAAACCTAGTGAAAATCGGATGAGATTTGACCGAGTTATGGGGGTGGGATATTTAGACCTATGTCTACATAGGATATTTGAGGGTACCATTTTCACATGAATTTCGACCAAAAATAATGTTGTCAGATTTAGATGCACGATTGATTTAGAGGCCAAACCGTGAACAAAGAGCCAAACCTCGTGAAAATCGGATGAGATTTGACCGAGTTATGGGGGTGGGAAATTTAGACCTATGTCTACATAGCATATTTGAAAGAACCATTTTCAAATGAATTTCGACCAAAAATAATGTTGCCAGATTTCGATGCACGATTGATTTAGAGGCCAAACCGTGAACAAAGACCCAAACCTCGTGAAAATCGGATGAGATTTGACCGAGTTATGGGGGTGGGAAATTTAGACCTATGTCTACATAGTATATTTGAGGGTACCATTTTCACATGAATTTCGACCAAAAATAATGTTGCCAGATTTAGATGCACGATTGATTTAGAGGCCAAGCCGTGAACAAAGAGCCAAACCTCTTGAAAATCGGATGAGATTTGACCGAGATATGGGGGTGGGAAATTTAGACCAATGTCTATATAGGATATTTAAGGGGACAGCCTGCTTATCAACACCAATATTTGCTTCTGCTATAGTAATCTATAAAAAAATGCTGCATATAATACTATATATAGAAAGAATAAATTATTTAACAGCATACCAGGCTGTGTGCAAAACTTCCTCTGCATAGCTTAAACCCAGCCTGAGTTTTAAAATCCGCAACTAATTTGAAACAATTTACGTATCCCCCTTTTGTGCGCAAGCTAATGATAATTTGCAGAGTACTTTTTCGAGCTTTTGCTCGCTTTCGGACAAAATTCATATACCCCTTAATAATAAGTACTTTATAGAGTATGAGAGGCAGCAACAGCAACAACAACTATGGGGTTTTTATGCAAAAGCAGCAAATTGCATTTTACACAAAACTAAATGCCTGCTGAGTTGGCAAAGCTCCACTTTTCGACCGACATGCTGGGGGGGCGTGGCATGGTCGTGGGCGGCCATGGGGCAGCGGGAACCGCAACACTGGCAATGCCAACCACTTGGCCAACTGGACCAGTTTATTGCTTTTAGCCAAGTTATGTTGTTGTTGTTGTTGTTGATTGTTAGCCGATTGTTGTATACGAACGCGCTGGCGCAACATTTTTCGGCTACACACACAATGCCGACAATCCCCTACCCTACCCTCACCCTACCCTCAGCCCCCTCGGCAAATTTGATTTCACACAGATACAAGGACAAGTGCAATTTCCATATTTGTGCGGCGCCACAAAGCAATATGCAAAACAATTTGATGCTCCGTGCTTGAACCAAGTGCTGCGCTTTTTGGCCAAAAAAAAAACCCATTTTCAAATTTTTAATTTAATTTTTAATTTAATTGAGAGCAGAAAAATCAAAAAAAATTGCATAGCGCAACGCGCTAGCAAACGAATATTTTGGTCATAAGCAAAACGAGGAGCTAAAAGCTTGAAAATTGCACAAAATAATCAAATAAATTTTCCATCAGTTAGAAGTGGCAAAAGTAGATTGATATCAAAGCAAAACCAACAAAAAAAACTGCATACAATTGCAATCAACTTAATCGAGGTTTAAGTTTTTAGTTGTAATACAATTCAGCTTTAAGGCGCTTTTCAAGCCCAATTTAATGTTGAAAAATATTATTAGATTATAAATGCATTTGCAAGAGAGAAAAAACATGCACTTAAGACAATGTTTATTAATGCTAAAAAAATAGAATGAATTTTATATATTGTCCACTGAATTTCCCCTTTTCACAATGAGCTAAGTGCTTAAAAAAAAAAATTGTGGGGGCAGCTATAAAAAATTCATTGCCATTCACAATGGCAAACGGCAAAAAGCAAATGGCTAAAAGCAAATGGCGAATGTGGCATGGTGAATGCCTTAAACTTAAATCGAATTACATTTAGCAAATGAAATTTCAAGCGCTCGAGCGTGGCTAAATCCTCGCTAGTGAAAAATGGCCTCAACAAGCGGCGCAATAAATAGACATTGTGTACGTTAAGCCCATTTAAGCCAAAGAAAAGGGCACTCACAGCGCCAGACTGTGTGTGTGTGTGTGTGTATGTGTGTGTCCCCTAGTTGGTTGGAGAGTGTGTGGGCACCATCCACTCACAAAAAGCCTCTTCGAAGTGCATTTTCTGTTGTTTAAACCAACAAGCGCATCTGGCGCTTCTCCGCCATCTTTTCACTTGGCGCCCCCTACCCCTTGCCCCCTGCCCATTGCCCCCTGCCCCTTTGCCACACTTAGCCTTTTGCTGCTACTGGACTTGGCCAGCTGCCAGGCGTAGAGCAAAGACAATGCATTTTGGCTAAAGAAAAATGCACTTGCATATAAAGCACATAATAGAAGAATGTAATAAAATTTTTCTCTTGCCATTTAATTTATATATGTGCTAAAGTAAATGTCCCGAAAAAAAAAGTCCCGAAATTTCCATGCCTGCTGCTTGGGCATTTTTAAGCAGTCCCAAGGCCATGCATATGTATGTATGTACGTATGTACATATGTATGTCTCTATTAAATTATTTTGTGTCAGCATAAAGCCATTTTTTGATTGGAAATTACATTCTAAATTCACATATTACTTACTTGCGTCTCTCCGCAGTCTAAGACTTGATGAGAAGTTATGGCATCTTTGCTTTAAAAGTCCAATTGGCCATTTAACACACACTTTAATGGCCAGTTAGGTAAAACAACAGGCAATACAAATAAAATTGCACTCCACCAAATGAGATTTTACGTAGCAATTGGTGTTGGGGGAGGTTTTTCAATTACCCGAATGCACTGTGGTTGCGAATATAAATCTAAGATAATAAATTGTTGCACTTTTTCACGTCAGACACTCGATATTGCGACTTATTCCCGCCACTCACACACAATGCGCGCTAAGACCGTACTAGAAGGAAGAGCAGAAAAAAAAACGCAAGAAAGAACGAAGATAAAAGGCAGCGAGCGAAATGCGCTTCGCCGCGATCGTGCGTGCGAGCGAGATAGCAGGCGCAAAGAGCGCTTAGAGAAGCAGCAAAATAGAAAGACAAGTATCGATAAGCGATATTCATTGAAAATGCAAACATCGATAAATTGCTTGCCAATTTTAGTACCTAAGCAAGATGTGTGCACACTGTGCCGCTCTATGGCAAATCCGAATGCAACCTGAGACAGGCGCCACGCCCACACAGTAACTGGTGCCACAGCCGCTTAATGATGCTTGATTTAATTAATGCCACATTGGCCACGTGTACGCCACTGGGGAATGGAAACTGGCAGGGGGATTTGGGAATGCGGCAATTGGAAATTGTAAACGCAGCGAGAAGAGACGCAGCCACAGCCACAGCCATTTGCTGATGATGATAATTTATGGGCTCGAAGGGTTTGCGGATTTCGCATTCGAACCTTATTTCCTCTTTGGGCGTGTTCAAATATTTGCACTGGCATTTCTACACACACACACATACAGAGGCATTAAGCATCAGGCATCAGGCGCACACAACAAATTGTTTACAATATTTATTGTTTGCGACTGCGACTGTTGACAATGATGAAACGGCAACTTAATGCCCCACTCGCCTTATTGGAGCGAAATCAGCGCCAAGCCAACTTGACTTGACCAGAAACACAAGTCCAATCCGAATGCTCCAATGCCCAATCCCCAAGTCCGCCAGGCACAGCAGCAGCAGCGCAGCAGCAGCAGCAGCAGCGGAGACGGCGTCAATGCTCATTTCCGTCGACATATTTTCATTTCCTTTTACATTCGCTTCAGTTTTTTTTTTTCCCCCAGTTGCTGTTTGCTCAAGGATTTACAGGCCCCTGCCCCCTGCCCCCTGCTCCCTGCTCCCTCCCTTGCCATTGCCACTGCAAATTGTAATTCATTAAAGTTTATTGTACAGCATTTCTGTTGACCTGTTTTTTTTTTGGCTATAACTCGACCGCCTGGCCCTTAATTTTTTTTTTTTCATTTTATTATTCTTGTTTGTCCAATATGCTCCAAGTGCAAACTTTTTGCTAATATCCAAAAAGTATAATTAAAAATTTTTGGCCTCAGCTCGGATAAACAAAACAATTTGAAGTGGCCGAACGAACAGGCCGACTACGTGCTACCCTGTAAAATGCAAATTCTGATTAAGTTGACTTTATTAAGCCCCGGGCTAAGCCGACTAAGGTAACTAAGGAAAAACAAACAAAGTAAATTTGTTGATACATTTTCCGAGCTAATTATAAATTATAATAAGCAGTCACAGTGTGCGTGCGTGTGTGTGTGTGAGAAAACTGCTTGCATATCTCACGCGCCGGCAAATTTTACCAGATATATTAATGAAATTATTCAAAAACTTTGCCGGCTCTGCTGTTATTTTTGTTGTTGTTGTTGTTGTTATCAAAAATAAGCAAACAAAGCGGCAACAATTCGCACACTTTGGCGCCAGCGGCTACGCAATTAATTTTACTTAACATTCATGGACAAAATGAGGCACGTAGCCGATAATGAAAGCCGCAACATGCTACGCCCCCCCCCTCCCCATACTCACCCCTCCCCCCCTCAACACACCACAAGCAGGCACACGCCCACACAGACACAGCCACGCCCACACTAATTGTGCTAACAACTTGATTCCAGCTGAACGACTTACAACGACCGAATGGACACAAAGTCAGGGGGGGGGGGGGGGGGGGCGGGTGGAAGAGCTGGGCGCAGGGTTGCCAGACTATTCACGAAAATTTGCACCACATAAAAGGTTTTTATGACGTGTGGGGAACAACCCGCCCGAAAAAGTATGCTATCTAATTGTAAAGGCATCAAGCAAATGCCACAAATTTGTGCGCGCGCTCGCGTGTGTGTGTGTGTGTGTGTGTGTGTGGGCTCTAAAGATGCTCATACATATATTAGTTTTTGTGTGTGAGTGTGTGTTGCCTGGGCAAATCTAGGTGCCTTGACTGCTGCAGTTTCATAAATTTGAATTTCAAATTTAAGACAGTCCTAGACCTAGCAGCACACACACATACACACACACACACACATACAAAAACAAAGTTTGGTTGCGGCAAGTTACAAAGTTTCAATCCTCATGCAAATTGATTTGCGTCTTGTGTTTCGCCCACAATTTCTGCAGTTTACCTTACAATGTTGGCGAGTGTGTGCGTGTGTGTGTGTGTGTGTGTGCGTGTGCGTGTGCATATTTGATTAAGGTCTTATATGTTTGACATTCCAGTTAACATTGTTAGCTTAAAATCAACACGCAACTATTAACAAGAAATACGCATTTAAATTAATTAAAATGTCACTTTTGCCCAAAATAAACAAAACAATTCGCTTTGCTCGCAAATATACCCTGGCTCAAAGGGTATTATAAGTTTGACAAGGCCTTTGCTGCGTTCGTTTGTTTTTTTTCGTAGCATACTCTCGGGCGCCGCCGACAAAAGCATTTGAATATGCTTTAAATAGATATATAAATTATAAAATATGCATATGAGCATATATATATGTGTGTGTAGGATAGATCATAAATTATGCAATATATATATATATAAAGGAAATTATTTGAAAAAACCTTCCCCCTCCTTCCTCCTCTCTCTTCGCAGTCAGCGAGCCGTGATTTAAGGCAAAAAAAAAAAATATGGTGGGGAATCTATGAATTTTTTATGAGCCCGACTGTGTGTGCGTGTGTGTGTGTGTGTGAGATAAAATACAATATAAAAAAATAATTTGTACATTGTTATGATACTTTATGCACTGCTGATTGCAATTGTCATAATAATACAAATAATTATATACAATTTTCCATTTTCAGATGACGACAAGAAACCAAATTGAAAAATAAAAAAAAAAATCGCATATAAAATGTCAACAAGACGCAGCTAATTAAATTTGCAACTGAATAAAGCATGTTAATTGCATGTGACACCCTCAAACAGTGCGTGCAAATAGTACACACACACACACACGGAGACAACAGATGTGTGTGTGTGTGCTTTTCATTTAGTTTTCCAATTAAATTGCAATAGGCCAAAGGCAAAAGTCAACCGACTAAAGTTAAGAGTGCGGAAATTAAAAACAAAAGAAAAAAAAGCATGAATATGATATTAAAGAGAATTGAAATCAAATAGAAAAATATAATCGTCATATACACAATATATATAAATAATATATATATATATATACATAATCTGTACGCAATTGCACTTTATAATTGTTTATTTGATTTTCACTTCAAAGGAAAAAAAACCAAATACTGTGCCAACTTATAAACAAACAAAAAACGAAAATAGAATGAAACAAAATCTAGAAATATTATGAAAGTTAGCGTGTAATATGAAACTGAATATTAACTGGTATTTAAACGATGAATGTTGATGTTAGTCTTACATATATATACATACATACATATATATATATAATTATATAATTAATGTGAGTAATTCGACTTGTTGTATTGAATTGAGGAAACTTTCTTGTGTCTGGTGCTTTTTATTCGTTTTATTGATTTCAAATCATAAAATATATGTTTGAAAACTCAAAGAAACTGTCTTTTAATTAAATATGGATGTGGTCAAAATCGAATTTTCATGGTTTAACTGTTAGGTTAGAGTTTGAGCTTAAAAATAAAATTTCGACGTTGAGAATATTCAAATTTATATTGAAAATATTTTTTTTTAAATTGAGTAAGAAATTATTAAATATTATTATTATTTATATTAAAAAATATATACAAATGTTTATCATATTGTTAAAAACAAAATGAAGGCTGCAAAATTTAACTTGAGGATAAACTATGACCAAAATTGTAATTCCCATTAAAATCATTTAAGTTTGACAGAAGCTACAAAAGTTTAAGGTATAGAAAAAGGCGTTTTTTTGAAAGGTTTTTGTTTTAGAATTGAAAATATTTTGTACATTTAATTATTGTTAAAAATAATATGTAGGCTGCAAAATTTAACTTGAGGCTAAACTATGACCAAAATTGTAAGCATTTAAGTTTGACCAAAGATAGGCAAGTTTAAAGTGTAGAAAAGTGTATTTTTTTAAAGGAATTGCAAATATTTGATATTTTTGCAAGAAAGCAAAAGAAAGTTGATGTATAAGGCGAATTGTCTTAATGCTGGACACAAAAAGAAAGAGCACAGACCCGAAGAGATGCACACATTGAAGCCCAGACACAAACACACACAGACAGGCGCAGACAGCTTGACATAGTGTGTGTGTGTGTGTGTGTGTGTGTGTGTGGATAATGCAATAAAAACAACAAAAGGAATTTCGCACAGGTGCGAACCGACTCAGCCATAATTTATGTTCGAGCCGCGCGTTATGCAAATGAGCAGCCACTCGGCAAAAATCTCACAGCGCGCAATGCTCAAAAGAGCGATAATCATAAATGCGTGTGTGTGTGTGCTAGTGTGTGGGTGTGTGTGTGTGTGGGTGTGTGTGTGGGTGTGCAGGCCGGGTCAAGGTGCATGCACAGCCAAAAAGCCAAGCGGCCATTCACTTTAATTAACGGTTAACGACTGCAACTGGCGCCGAAAGGGGAGGAAAAGGGGCAGGTGTGTGTGTGTAGGGGGGGGGGGGCGTGGCAAGAGAGACAAGACGTCTCGCCAGTTGGCGGGTTTGCACACACAGTAGAACAGCGATAACCCAAGCGGGCCAGCAAAAATTGCAATTTGCTTATTGAAGTGGCAGCGAGCAGCCGAGAGCAAAAAACTGCGATAACGCAATGCCACAAAAAAGCAGAAGCAGAACAAAATCTAAAAAAATCGAGAGAAAAAGAAAACAAAGTCGAAAGCTTAATACACTTGCTTTGCCATTTGGCAGCTGTGCGGCATGTGAACAATACTGCGAATTGTTTGATAAACAAAAATTAGGTTTATCTCACTAAGCCGAAGATTAAATACCCTTGGGATATTTTTACTGCCAGCCGATTGCTATAGCAGCCATATAATATGGTGTTTAATATAATGTAGTAGTATATTCAAATTTTTCGACCGATTCTACATATGGAACTATATGATATATTAGTCCGATTTTGATTGAAAGCAAGTTTTAGGAAAATATCTTTAAAAAAAACTTTAACGATAACGATTCTTCCTATAGATCCATATGATATATTAGTCCGAATTTGATTGGAAGCAGGTTTAGGGAAAATTCTTAAAATCTTAAAAAGATTCTTTCTATATTCTTCCCATAGAGCTGTATAATGTAGTAGATCCGATGTTGATTGGAAAATTTTAGGAAAATATCTTAAAAAGAGTTTTTCAGGCAAGACTAACGATTCTTCCTATAGATCTATATGATATATAAGTCCGATTTTGATTGGAAGAAAGTTTGTTCAAAATATCTTAAAAAGAGTTTTTCAGGCAAGACTAACGATTCTTCCTATAGATCTATATGATATATTAGTCCGATGTTGATTGAAAGCAAGTTTTAGGAAAATTCTTAAAATCTTAAAAAGAGTTTTTCAGGCAAGAACTTAATTAACGATTAACGATTCTTCCTATAGATCTATATAATATATATTCTCCAATTTTGATTGGAAGAAAGTTTGTTCAAAATATCTTAAAAAGAGTTTTTCAGGCAAGACTAACGATTCTTCCTATAGAGCCATATAATATATATTACTCCGATTTTGATAGGAAGAAAGTTTGTTCAAAATATCTTAAAGATGTTTTTCAGGCAACAAACTTATATAGCTACGTATATATAGTAGACCGATTCGGCTGCCCCTAGGCTGAGAGACTAGCTGAAGAAATATACAAACAGACAGACAGACAGTAGAGCTTCGCTATAACAACCCCGACTTTGATCATAATCAAGTTTAAACATACCTCAATAATTAATGGGCTTGCAGATGTCTCCCGTTGCACGCGTTGCACATTGGGTGAGAAAATTGAGTTAACCTTTGGTAAGTGTATAAAATTGGTTAATAATATTAATAAGCATATTAGCACGCACAGCCTGTGAAATCCATTCGCAATCCGCCAGCCAATTGGAGTTGTCCTCATATCGTCGCCGAGAGCGACAAGTTAATCGATTTGTGTTGTAGAATCCGAGGCAAATGATTAAAATATAATCAAACTGGAAGCAACAGATTCATATCTTATCGTTGAACATGCGCGAGGGCTTACTGTGAATCATCGCTACTGAAATACTTTCCAATTTCTACGCAATTCCCAGAAGTCTGCTGCAATCAAAAAATAAAGTTTCTTTTAGATTTGTAAACAAAGAAAATCTAATTAAAATAAAAATTGGAAAAGGTGCATTAAAATGGGCGTCGCGGCGGATGATTTGCTGATTACATTGGCCGTAATATGCTTTTGTCTCTTCATCATACGCGTAAGCTATTGTTATTATTATTGTTAATACAATTATTTCAACTTGTTTGACATTGAATAATAGATCATTTTGATTGCCTATCGCTTTTACCTGCTGAAACGGCTGAAGGAGGCAACGCAAATCGAACAAGGTGAGCAAACATAATCGCAAATATTTGCACTAGTTTCTTGCACTCCGACAACACGGTTAGAGATGGTCTCGTGTCTCGTGCTTTTGCGCGTGACTAAATCGGGCATTTTTTCTAGAGTAGAAAACCTTTGGCTCAACAAAGGCGCAGAGAGTACAAAAAGCTTGGCTTCAGTTCAAATGAGTTGACTTTAAAGAGTCAAATAATTACGAAAATTGGCAGCTTAGCTCGTCTAATTACCCAAGTAATTAAACATCGTGCGCTTAATTACTCAAGTAATTGTTCATTGTGTGTTCAAATACCCATTTTAATGCACACTTACTGAAGTATATTTATTGTTAGGGCACAATTACTCAAGTAATTAAACTTTCCAGCCGCAATTACTTAATTAATTACAATTGCGAACACATTTATCTGAGTTAATTTAATTGTGAATGCACATTTACTTAACTAATCATGCTTTTAATGCACAATTACTCAAGTAATTACATCAACTCATCGCAATTACATGTAATTACAAATATTCGCTTGAGTAATTACATGGTTAGGATACAATTACTCAAGAACTATAGTCCTAATTGATAAACTAATTGAATTTCTTGAGAGTAATTAACTTTAAAATATGCAATTACTCTAGCAATTGCCTTGAAATTGGTTAATTACTAAAGAATTCGTCTTAACTGTTTTCATCTAGGACCAAAAATAAGAGTAATGCACATATTTTTACATATGAGACATGTGATAAAATCGAATCACATTTATATCTAAAATAACTTGCCCAATGAGGCTCAAAGACTTATAAGAACTGTCGTTGCATACGTATTTTCTGAAGTAATTACATTTTAAGCGCCTAATTACTCGAGTTTATATAAATATTATCCAAGTAATGACGTTTTTCGAGCATTCTAATAAATATAATATAATTAAAAAGAGTGTACAAATTAGTTAATGCGCTCTTAAAACTGTAGAAAAGTATGTTAGTTTAACTTATAATTAACATAAATTCAATTTTTCCAAATGAAAACTAAGCCCGTGCTTGTGCGTGCGCGTTTCTCATAACCGGAAGCCCATCCCTAAAGCTAATATGACGACCGTTAAAAAAAAAAGGCGAAACAAACGTCTTGACAATGGAAAACTTGCCATAAATCATAAAAACAATACGATACAGGCAATTACATACATATTTACATAGATATAGTCTATATATATATAGATATATAGATATACACATTCAGGCAGTTTTTGTGTGACATTTGCACACATTTATCATAGTGCCTCATTAGATAAAGTTGTGGCCCCTCCCCTCCCCTCCCCACCCCACCCCCTCGGCCCGTGATATGGCTCGGCGTGGCAGAGAAAAGCACACCGAACTTAAGCCCTGGCTAGGCACTGGTTTTGTCAACTTTATCAGCTAATGATTACAAAGCAAATATGTGAGCCGTGCCTGACCCATGATGACTGGTCGTCGTCGTCGCCGGGGCCCATCAATTTTTTCGGGCTGACTTCAATTCAATTCAGTTTGAACGGACACTTTGAGCGAAGCGAGACTAGTGAAAACTATTTTTGGAGTTGCGTCCGATACGAATGGCGTCCGCAACAACAGCAGCAGCAGCTGCAGCTGCAGCATTGAATGCAACAACAAGCACCGTGTCGAGCATTGTGAGCAGCTCGTATTCGGGTAGCACCGTTAGCACCAGCACAGCGTATCCGGAATACGGTGACGCACCGTATGTGCCCGTCTATACGCCGTCGCCGAGCTATGTGTACTTCTATTCCGGCTATGCCTTCTATATAGTGCTCCTATTTCTGTTTGTCATCCTGATGCCATTCGCAATCATAATGGTAACTTAATCCTAACAGTTTGGCCTAGGCTCCAATAGCTAATCGTCCGTCTCCCTCTCTATCTTTTTCTCAATGAAAACAAACGCAAATAGAGTTCGATGCAGCGCAAGCGTCAGGAGAACGCACGCAGGCTGGCCCTGCAGAGAGAACGAGGTAAATGTTTTGCCCTTTAATTTGTACTTTAATTCAATACCGAAACCGGGACCGGGACCGGGACCCAACTGCAGCTTGACTAGAGCACCTGCTTGAGTGCGGTGAGGAAGCCAAAGTTAATTAATCCCAAATAGAGGTAGTAGATATTCAGCTTGAACAGCTCCCAGCGTTCGCGCAGCTGCAAATGCCAGCGTTTGGCAGCGACCGTCTGTTGTGCCCGCTGCTCGGCATATGAGGATTGCACACAGAACTTGGACATCACCCAGAAGGCGGTCATGCGATTCTGTGTGCGCAGCGTCGCCTCAATGCCGCGTATCAGATCATTTGTCTTCAGTATGAGCAGCATCTGGCGATCCACCTGCTCCAGCACATCCGAAATGTGCGGCAACACCAGCGATGTGTTGCTCTGCAGCGTATTCTTCTGCAAGCGAGACAAATGACAAATGAAAGGGTATTCGAATGTTGTTGAATTGAGTGTGTGCAGCTCACCTCTTCTTTGGAATATTTGACTTTGGTTATGCCCTGCATGAGCGTGTCCCAGGGCCGACCCGTCACCATGCACACAAACAAGCCGTACAGATCCCCCTTGATGCCCAGCTGCTCGCTGTGCTGGCGCATCGACTTGCGATCGACGTTCAGTATGCTCAGCCAGAGCTTCGAGTATTCGTAGCGGAACTTGTCGCTTAGATTGGCATAGAGTCCGTGATCGAGAAGTATTATTTCCAAATTATTTTTGGGTGTCTGGCGCACGAGTATATTGCCCGGATGCGGATCGCTGTGCACAAAGCCCGTCGAGAAGATCATCTCCGAGTAGAGTTGACCAATTCGGCTGGCGACCGCGAAGGTATCAATTTTGTTGTCCTTGATGTAAGCCAAATCGGTGACATGACCGCCCTCCAAATACTCCATGACCAGCACACGGGATGTGCTCAGCTCCCAATAGATTTTGGGCACACGCAACCAGCTGTATTTCTTGAAGTGCTCGGCTACCTTTTCGGCATTGTGGCCCTCATTGAGAAAGTCCAGCTCAATGGGCAGATTCTGCAATCAAATCAATTTTAAATCTCTAAACCATAGTTTTCATTGCCAACTCACCTTCTTGGACTCCTCGACCAGCCATTGCACCTTGAAGTCGGGAAATATGCGCGCCAGCACTTTGACAGCCATTTCCATGGTCTTCATGTCCACGCGCGAGTTGCCCTTGACATATGGATGCTGCACTTTGACCGCCACAATTTCGCCCGTCTTGAGACGCGCCTTGTGCACCTGCGCCAATGAGGCGGTGCCCAGGGGCTCACGCTCGAAGCTATCGAATATATCCTCCGGATTGCGTTTTAAATCCTGCCTGATTACCTTATACAAATCCTCAATGGGATTCTGTGGCGCATCCGAGTGCAGCACTTTCATTGTCTGGACAAACTCCTTGGGCAAGAGATACTCCAGAGCGCCGATATGCTGGCCCACCTTGATATAGACGCCCCTATTGGTGCAGATCAGCTGCAGCAGCTTCTCGGCGGCTATTTTGTGCACGCGACTCTTCTCGGCCTTGTACTCGGGCGTCGACTTGTCCCACTCCTTGTAGTACAGCTCCCGCTTGTAGGTGAGCGCCACGTCAACCACGGCACAGGCTGAACGCGTCAGCCGCACAATGCCCAGCGAGTTGATCTCATAGTCATTTGTATGCAGGCTCAAACCGGTGCTGACGAGGCCAGCGCCCAGGACGCCATAGCCCAGGACACGTCGCAGCATCTATGGCAGGTTCGGAAGGCTCCGGGTACAGCACAGTTCGGCTGCAAAGATTAAACTGATTCGTTTTTATTTATGGCTGGCAGCGTGGCCTGTGCGCAATGAACCGTTAAATCAACAGGTTGTCATTCCGTTTTAGTGTTAACCCTTCACCTGTGCCCCAATTGCACACACGACAAAGAACCAGTTCCGCAGTTCAGCATGTCCAGAGTACTAGTTCAGCATGGCGCAAGAACCTTTGGACTGAACTTTGTTTTCATTTAACATGTGCTTGAGCTCTTAATTTGCACTTCATTTCGGTTGGATTTAGCTTTTTAAGCAACGCCAAATATTTAAAACTAAGCCTTTAAGCCTTGGCGTCGAACTTTCACTCATAATTGTATTGCCAAAACGAAAATCCATTTATCATACACTTTGCACTTTGTTAATATTCATCAAGTTAATTGATTAATTTAAGCTGCTTGACCCAAAACCTGTTGCTGGTGCATTAAGTCACATTTACATGTTTCCCCCAAAAGCCACTTTCACCATTTATTGACCGAACAACGTCAGCAATTGTTTGTCCATTACATAAATGAGACCAATCGAAATTTATATTTTTGCCAAACTTCTTGGCCAAATCGTTTCACTTACAAGCTGTGCGTGTGTTCAGTGTGTATTAGTTGCAATACATGTGGCTGTTTGTTAGTGACTGTTGCTAGCACTTACACTAAAAATGAGAAAAGGCAGCTTCAAAACTGTTGCTGCTGGGTCGGCAGCGCGCAACTAAACTGACTGTCAGCTGTTCAAGGCGCGTATGCAGCGCTTTGCCTGGGCTGTGATAAAAGCGCGAATGCGCAAAGTTATCGATAACTGAGTGGCCAGCTTTTTTAGTACAAGTCGATAAATCACGTTTTGAACTTGACGGACACAACAGATAAGATAACTTAATTATGATAATAAGTAAATAGCATATCGATAAGCTTGGAAATAGATAATATTCTTGTATAATCCATATGTTATTACATATATATTATTTACCTTCCCTCCAACAGCACGCCGCGAGATTGAAATAAGCGTCAACAGCAACATGAACAATGGCGGCGTCGATGGCAGCGTTTGCATTCAAGCTGATAATGACATGACCATATTGCCCAAGGGCATGGATCTGCCGCCTAGCTACGATGACCTTAACATCAGCAACAATGCGAAGCAGCAGCCGGGCAACATGGGCGCCTCCACGCTGACCATAACCACCGATTTGGGATGCAGCAACTCGAATCTGGCAGCAGCTTTGAATGAGCCGCCTCCGGATTATCAGGGCACCGTAGACATAGCTGGAGAAATAGCACCGACAACCACAATATCCACAACAACGGTCGTTTCAGTTACGCCCAGAATCTAATATGTTTAATGCGTTTCAAGTGTATAAGTACTAACTTATATTTAATTTGATACAAATTATAATACACTTTATTAAATTTAACGATAAACAAAAACTCTTTCAACTCTAACAACGTAAAATTTCAGCCAACGGTGGCCCAAATCTACCATAGGGATCCTTTGGTAGTATTAGTATATTATCGCACCATGAATAGCCAATTACTCGATTCTCAATTATCTTTTTGAAAGCCACATTTTCAGTTATTAGGTCTCGATAATTATCATTTGAAACGACCGCTGCATTGCGCTCATATGCCAATTGTAGTATAAAGCTGAAAGATGAAAAAACAATTATAGATATGTTATTGAAGATGGACTAGTCGTACCGATCATCGTAGCTGATGCTCTGTTGGTTGGGTAGATTTTTACAGGGTGTAAATACAATTTTGCCCTCCTTGTGCAATTGATCGAGCAGCGCTGGATTGGAAGATTTATTGGGATTGCGACGAAACAATGGTATGACGGCCTTGACATCGTGTCCCATTTTTTGGAAGTACTCCACACAATATTTTATGCCCTCCGCAGAGAATATGTTGGAGCAACCATGGCTGCAAATTTAATTAAATATAAAATGAATATTTTTTTAGTCAAGAGCTGCTGGGAGACTCACCCAAAGGCCACATTGCTGCCGTCGATGATGATGGGTCGCTTATGGGAGACGGGCCCGTCCATTTCTATGCCTGGATTATATGTGTTGCTATTATAATCGGCCAGTTTTTTCCGTTCCGTTGTGGTAAAGAGACTTTCGTTCATACGCTGTATGGTCATCCTTGGTGTTTTGTTCAACTTAGGACCATCTTCCTTCGATTTCATATTTCGTTTCCTCTTCGCCCCATGGTCATCGTCGCCTCTGTCGTTGGACAGAGGTATAAAGTCTTCTTGTACAAATATTACACTATCATCTAATGTATTTTCTGGCTTTTGCGACGTCGGCGGCTTCTGCACGCTGGCCACCGCAGGCTCTCTGCGATCATCAATAATGCGAACAGGACTATTATTCCTGTGCAAATTATCAAAGCTATCATCAATTATAATGCAAGTATCATTGTTTTTTGCTGGACTAGCGCAATTTATGGGATACGCCACTGGATGGCTTGTGCCATTTGAAAAACTTTCCCACAGTCGAACTTCTCGCTTCCTATCCACCTCAAAACGACTGAATGTCGGATTGTCATCATCCGCATTGCTGCTGCTGGTTGGCTCCTTAGTGGACTCATCCTCTGAATCATCGTCAATGTTGATTTTAGCCACACTCGGCTCCAATACAATGCAATCATCCTCATCGCTACTCTCAATCTCTTCAATAATCTCGTCCTCGTTTATCGGAGCGTTTACCAATGTCATCGAGCCCGTCGCCTGCAGTTGTTGTTAATTCATCAGCGAATATTGGGGCTAGAATAATTGAGCTCTTCTTTACCTGATTGTTACGATAAAACTTTGGTTTTGCTAGAGGCTGTTCTGTCGGTTGCTGTTTCCCACGCTGAAAGTCCAATTTTCGTTTGGAACTGGCGGCAATTAATGCGCCCTTGAATGGTGTACTAAATGCTCGGCGTTTTATTGAAATTGCGAGTTTCTGTGAGTAACTATTTCTATTCGGCTTGGGGTTTGTGTTATTCAAGCGCTTCAGCGGCTTCTAAAAGTAGCATTTAGTTAAAATCAAAGAGTTGAGTTGAGTTTTATTGCTGCATTACCTTAATTTGATCATCTTTAAACTTTTGGAATTGAGATTTTGTGGGCGGCATTGCGGTACTAGCGTCGTAGGTAATTTGATACTAGTGTCAGATGAGAAATATATGCGTATATTAATTTCTGTATTTGAAGTTTTTGTTTGACATATTGAAAAGTAAACAATTAGCTACTTTTCATACTTACTGCGCTTGCATTTCATTTAACAGAGTTTACTTTAAGGTGCTTTGAGTAAAACTACAGAATATCATCTTTTATATACACCAAATTTATTATTGAATTACATTGATAGCTTACATATTGGATATCAATTATCATATATCAAAAAACTGTTACAATTTTGAGTACATTTTGATTTGATTAAAATACCTCTGTGGTTAGACACTTAATAGAGTTGAATGTGTATTTTACTACATTATGATTGGCGCTTCGCTTTTCCATTTTCAGCTAAGATCATTTCAATCAATTAGATGAGCATTTTCTTTATCTAATCGATTTCTTGTGACTCAATCATATGTTTTTTTTTTTTGTTTTTTTTGTTTTTTTCGTTACTTGAATACAACACAGATGACAACATTTAGTTGCGAAAGGCAACACAGATATTAGATAAAAGCTGAAAATTTGATACTGAATGACTGACTTTATGCCTGGACAGGCGTTCACTGCTTGAGCTCCCTAATCTCGTTGCGTATATTGGCACGTGCCAGCTCCTCGTACTTCTCATGGTATTCGGGCGTGGCATATATCGCTGGTATTAGCAGCAATGTCTCCAGCACCTTGACACGCATCATTTTGTAGTTCTCATCATCCAGATTGGCGTACTCGTGACGCAGCAGCTGGGTGTAGTGCTTGTAGTCCTCCGGCGGAGCACTGCGCGTGGCAGAACAGCAACATTAGACTGTTGTTAAGTGTGCTCTAGTCGAGGGGGTTCGACCAGGCAATACCCTGTACCCAGCTCCACAACAAACACTCAATTGTTTTTCTATATACATGTACAGATACTCAATAGTTTTTCTTTATATATGTACAGATACATATACCCCATTACCACACCATGGAAAATTTTGTCTAAAATAAATTTTTGATAGTTTTTCTTTTGCCAAAAACCAAGGCTCTACCACCAAATTATTTTTAATTGTGGGCGGAATGGAAGAAGGTATTCAAAAAATATTTTGGAATATCGGTTTACAATCGATTTTGTTTTTCGATATCGGAAAAAGTTATCGATAATTGAGAAAATACTTGAACTAGCGTATATACAGACAAACTGAAAGGTATGACTGATTTAGTCGATCTGATAAGGATTATGTATACAATGTAGGAAAAGGAGATGCCTTCTGTTGGGTGGGTACAGGTACAGGTGCAGTGTGCAAGTGTGCAAGTGTAGTGTATTTTGTGAAATACATACGCGAGTACAACCAGATCCACATCCTGCAACAAATTAGCCTCGTCATCGTGCGACCAGGTGACCTCATTGTCTGGCGTCTTGCGCCCCAACAGATTGCACACAAGCGACTTGGCGTGCTCCTATGTTATGTTTTGAATTTCATTTAAAATCTGCATAAATTAGATCAACAGTTGTTGTTGCCTACTCACATCCTCAATCATGGCATCGCGACAAAACTCCTCGAATACCTCGCAATTCTCTTTAACACAGCTGCGATTGCCATCGAAATGATAATATTGAAAGAACGCGGCCAGGGCAATGCTGGGCGCACAGTCGGTTAAATGGTCGTGCTTGCGCTGCATCATCTCCTGCCAGTTATGATAGGCGCGCGTGGGACTATCATCGCTCAGATGCTGCTCAATGCGAGCATACCAGGTGTTGGTCACATCCTCGGGCACATCATAGTGTTCACATATATTACGCCAGATTTGTTCCATTTCTTTACTTTTTCGGTTATTATTTGGATTTTTTTTGGTGGGTTTAGTTACACTTTTTGGCCAATTTTCCTGCTTGCACAAAATTGCAATGATTCAATTTTCTGGAAATTTGTTCTGGAACTCGCGCAGTTTTTCACTAACTTTTTTTCTTGGTTTTTGGGGGCCTGACGCGTGCGCAGAAAGTAATTTTGCATCTGCAGCAGCACCCCCTAAAAAAGCAGAACGACCCGCCATTAATCGCGTCACGGAAATTATAAATAAAAATAGAATATACATATAACCGCAACAATACTCACATCCATTTCGCCCGCTGCAGCAGCAGAAGTAGACGCGGGCTCACCAAGCGCTGGTTCTGCAAATTCTTGGCACGTGCTTGAGGCTGCTGAAAGTGTTAGCAAGGCTCTTCGGCTTTTGCGCGGGGATAGGTGCTTCTCTTTCTTGTGGCGGTGCCTGTGGATTTTACCTCTTTTCTTACAACCACTTTTACTTTTTTTACCCATTGTTTAATAGTGTTTTTAGAACGCAAAAAATTGAATTGCTAACGAAACGTGCGCATACAAAACACAAAGCGAACTGCAACAGCTGATCAGCGTTGCCAGAATGCCAGAAAATCTCAAGCAATTACTTTTAGTATATAAAAAACTTGTATACTTTGTTACAATTAATGTACTTTTTTGCTATTATATTGGGGGTAATTTGTTGTATCGGCAACTAATTATTAATTAATTTTAATTAAATTTTTTTATCAGCATGCTACCAGTTGCAAAACACTTTGGCCGTCCTGTATACAGGTTGGCAACCCTGGCCCTGTGAAATGTCAAACGAACTTGTGAAAGTAATCATTTCCAAATCTGAATTTTACATTACTTGTTTCAAAAAAGTTATTAGTTTCTAAAATTGTTGGATTGTTACGGTGCGAAAGCCGTTTGTAAGTTTACAACTTTGAGAACAGTTGTCGCCAAGGACCGTCTATCCACATTTAGTACTAAATTACACTACATTTGGTTGGTGAGCATCGCTGTGGCCCATTTGTGTTGCCCTTTGTTCCCAGTTTCAACGTTTCAACGTTTTACACACACATCCGACAGTTTAAAATGGATGTCGAAAAATCTAGCAGCAGCTCCTTTGAAGATCTAACCAATGCCGATGACACCAAGGATTTCCGTGCAGCCCAAGTACACATAAGCGACTTTGAAACTTCCGAAGCTGATGTTGGCTCTGCAAATATTGACAGTCACGCTGAGGCCACAACGCAGGAGGATGAGTTGGACGACGATATCGAATGCGATATTTTGGGTAACAAGCAGCTTATAAAACGCATCATCAAAAAGGCACCAGCCAACGCCAAGCGTCCCAGTCGCGGTGATCTAGTGACCATTACATATACCGGAAAACTGGACGATGGCACCGTTGTCGAGAAGGAGGAGCGCTTCCAATGCCATGTGGGCGACTTCGAGGTGGTGCAAGGGCTAGACATGGTACTACCAATGATGCATGTGGGTGAAGTGTCACAAGTGAACGTCGATCAACGCTTTGGCTATGGCACCATTGGCCTGAAAACCGAGAATCCACCAGAAATTATTGTACCACCTAATGCTCATGTAAGTGCCCAGTTTTAGCCAACCATTACCTGTCAGCCTGTGTATCATGTGAATCATCTGCTTTCCAGCTGGTTTACCAAGTAGAGCTGGTGGACTGTAAGTTTGAAGACTTCTCAGACCTTAAGTCGTTCGATATTCTGCGTAAATATGGGTGCGTTGTCATGTTTAACGAAGACCATCTATCTAAATAAGATAAGCTAAGATTATAACTAATCATAATTGTTCTTTAACGCAGCGCCAGGAAAAAAGAGCGCGCCAATTATTATTATAAGCGTGTAGAGTACAATAATGCCATCCATCTGTACAGACGTGCACTTGACTATTTGGATAGTCGTGATGGCGATCCGGATGCAGAGTTCGGTAAAGAAGACCTAGAGGTATTGAATAATAGACTACACCCATAAAATTCTCTTTCAAATATATATAATATATATATATATATCTTTGCCAACAGTTGTCTAACAGTGACCTGCAAAGCCTCCTGGAGGATCGACTGATTGTGTACAACAATTTGGCCATGGCCCAAATAAAAGTCGGAGCATATGATGCCGCATTACAGTCCGTGGAGCATGTATTGCGTTGTCAGCCAAATAACCCGAAGGCCTTATACCGCAAGGGCAGAGTGAGTGCCAGTTGGACACGTGGCATGTTCAAGACTTAATCTATCTAGCTTGTTATCAGGTGCTCGAGGGCAAGAATGATACGCAGGGGGCCATTAAGCTGTTGCAGAAAGTGGCCACGTTGGAACCAGACAACCGATCTGTACAATCCGATCTGGCTCGACTGTTTATCAAAGCTCGTCGCGACGAACATAACGAAAAGGAAATGTATCAGAAGATGTTGGGCCAGGCAAAGAAAATGGAACAGAAGAGTAATATTCGACAGAAGACGCCCTTGGTAGATAACTCAAAAGTTAGTTGCAAACACCACTCATCCATTATGATCTTTATTTATTACCCAAATGTGTTTTCTTCTTCTTCTTCTAGTTAAAGCTACTTGGCTTTTTGATGGGTACCATACTAATTGGCGTCGCCGGAGTGGCCATCTATCGCTACAAGTACTGAGAGTACTGAGTACTGACAGCTACAAGTACTACAAGAGAGAGAGAGAGAGAGGGGTATAAATGCTGTTATTTCAACCACAGAGTAATTTAAGCAATTTAAATGCATTTTAAAAATGGTATATATTTATATATAAAGCAAAATTATAAATGTTGGAAACTATTTGCTCACTTGTAAAGATAGTAGCCCTCTTGTTATACATAAATATTGCTATGCACACTTTCCAATAGTAATAATGGGTTTTTGGATAATTTAAGTTTAGTTTTAACAATTATTTGCGAAATATATACAACTTCCAAGCCTTTTGAACAAAATAATGTGGAATCTATAGGCCGTGTGGCATTGATTTATGGACCGCTTGAATTTTTCACTTTAGCTGCAATATTTAAAAATAAATGTTTATAAAAAGAACTGATTCTTTAAATGAACATAATAACGTTAGAAACTGTCGCAGCCCTGGTTCGCAGTGTCAAACGACTCTTTGGGCAAATTTAGCACATATTGATTGCTGAATCATTTTCGCTGCACCGCAATATTTAATTAACTGCAACAGAAACAGTTGAATTCAATCAGTCGAGAGTGTATTTTGCAGCTTAAAACATTTAAATAGCTTACAGTGGCCATGCAGATGTCTTTGCTGCTGTTTGCCGTGTGCCTGGCCCTCGCCTGGGTCGTCACTGCGGAACCAAAACTGTTGCGTGTGCCGTTAAATAAATTCCAATCCGCACGCCGGCATTTCGCTGATGTCGGCACCGAGCTGCAGCAATTGCGCATCAAGTATAGCGACGGCGTCTCACCCGAACCTCTCTCCAATTACCTAGATGCTCAGTACTATGGCCCCATTTCGATTGGTTCGCCGCCACAGAATTTCAAGGTAGTTTTCGATACAGGCTCCTCCAATTTGTGGGTGCCTTCGAAGAAATGTCACCTGACCAACATTGCGTGCCTGATGCACAACAAATACGATGCCAGCAAGTCGTCATCGTATAGCAAGAACGGCACCGAATTCGCTATACACTATGGCTCGGGCAGTTTGTCGGGTTATTTGTCCAGCGACACGGTCAACATTGCCGGCCTGGACATTAAGGGTCAAACATTTGCCGAGGCACTGAGCGAACCGGGTCTGGTCTTTGTCGCCGCCAAATTCGATGGTATACTCGGACTGGGCTACAGTTCGATATCTGTGGATGGTGTCAAGCCTCCATTCTATTCGATGTTCGAGCAGGGTTTGATATCCCAGCCGGTATTTTCGTTCTACTTGAATCGTGATCCCAAGGCGCCAGAGGGTGGCGAAATCATCTTTGGCGGCTCCGATCCCAATCATTATACAGGCGACTTTACCTATTTGCCGGTAACACGCAAGGGCTATTGGCAAATCAAAATGGACTCTGCTCAGCTTAATAATCTGGAGCTGTGCAAGGGCGGATGCCAGATAATTGCCGATACTGGCACCTCGCTGATTGCTGCGCCCGTCGCTGAGGCTACTTCAATCAATCAGGCTATTGGTGGCACGCCCATTATAGGGGGACAGGTAAGAACTGGCTAGATATATGTAAAGGTAACACATTCAAGCCTGATCTCTTGCAGTATATCGTGTCCTGTGATATGATACCCAACTTGCCAGTCATTAAGTTTGTGCTGGGCGGAAAAACCTTTGAGCTGGAGGGCAAGGATTATATTTTGCGTGTTGCTCAAATGGGCAAGACCATTTGTCTGTCTGGATTTATGGGTATGGACATACCCCCACCAAACGGACCACTCTGGATTCTGGGCGATGTCTTCATTGGCAAATACTACACCGAATTTGACATGGGCAACGATCGCGTGGGCTTTGCCGATGCCAAGTAGAGCGTCAACCAATAGCTAACCTATTATATTATACAAAAATATGCTAAAATTTTATTGTAATTCGAAAATCGAGAGACTCTTCTTGCAATTGAGAATCAAATTAAACCATTATTATTATAGTCTATAAAATGGTTGCTATTTTGTTTATATATAATTCTGTTAGTCATGCGATGGACCTTTGCTTATCTGGCGGCCAATTATATTTGTTTTTCACTTTCGCCACTGATAAGGTCACCAACTGCTTTGTTTACGAGTTATTTGTGCTTTCCAATAAAGAGAGAACATTGTGTGAGTGCTCAACTGAGAGCCAGACACTGTTTTTGCTCGGATTGCATGACCGACAGCAATAAGCAAAACTGATCTGTATACATTTGATTGTTTCGGTTTTATTTTTGTATATATTAATAAGATAAGCTTTGCTGATAGCGCAAAAGCCAGCCAACTTTTCAGTGAATATATAATTGACACTAAGCTGCAAGGCACTTAAGTTTAGTTTCTGCAGATATGAATAACTGTAATCAGTACATGCATTTTTGATAATCGCATAGAAAGGTGCTAGTGGTAGGTGAGAGGTGCTGGTCATGTGAGCGTGAGAGAACTTGCAATCCCATGAAACAGCGAGTGCATAAGAGAACAAGACCCTGCTCTTCTATAAGAGAGTACACTTGGAAGTAAGTAAAAGAGCGAATCGGTAAATAACTGAGCAAGTAAATAAGAGAGATTAGTGAGAGAACAATTCAATTATTTTTAAGAACATTCCACGCTTTTGTTGATTTCAATGCATGATTAATTGTGATTAGCTAAGCTGAAAGTCAAATGAAATCAATTTTTGTATAGGCCACTGGGTTGGGTCGATGACTTCCGCGTGCGCTGGACAGACGTCAGCACCAGAGAAGCTGATACGAACTGGGCCGGGTTGAACTGGTTGGCCATAGCACGCTTTCGGGCGCTCTTGTTAAATACATGACGTATCAAGAACAATTATTTATCATAGCTCAATTAAGAAATGGTCAAGTACATAATAAAACTTGGACTTTGCAACGCAGCCGTAGCTCGAGCACGTAATTAAAAAGATTCAAGCATTGAATCACGCTGACCAAGAGTCGTTGTGATAATGGCACAGGGAAATGATTGTGTAAATAATAGAATGACAATGGAATAACAAACTAAAGACTAAGATAAGACAACATTTAATACTAGGCAAAAACGCAAATAAAATAGACACAAAGTTAGTAGAGCTAAATTTATAATTTAAGCCGGCAAGAACGTTGCACTCATTTCCGTTTCACATCGGCTAAATTAATAGCTGGAGTCGATGACTGCTCGTTTTTGGGAACAGGCATCGTTCCTGATGTTGTTGTTGGTCTCGTATTTGTTGTTGTTGATGTCATGCCTTGGACAACATCGGCATCTGCCTTGATTTCCATCGATTCCGCTGCCGTTCCTAAAATGGGCACTTCGTGCTCTTCATCCGATTCGGTGGACTCGCGTATGAGCTGGATGGACGGCGATGCCAGCTTCCCACTACTGACTTTGTATATATCACAGGTCTCGTTGACGTAGCGATTGAATACGTCCGGTTTGTCCGCGTACACATGATGTCCGGCGCCGGTTACAATCTTGATGTCCACCATTTTGACGCCGCGCTGCGATTTGATTTTCTCGCCCGACGACGAATCAATCCAGCTACGTGAGCCATAGATGAATGTGATTGGTATATCGCTGCGCACATCCTTGATGCGATGGATCATGGGATGCTTGGCCCAGCCAAACGATTGCATCATGCTGTGGAAAGCCGATTCCCCGCTCGGCCGCTGTGCATTGCACTGGTGTATATACTGGGGCAGCAGATTGATGTCCTCCTCAATCGTATGCTGGAATTTGCGCATGATATCCGGTCGCGTCTTCTGCACCACCCACTGGCCAAATGGACCAGCGGCACGCAACGCCCACAACGGATTTAGGGGCGTTAAGACACGCGCTATTGCCCGCACCCACAAAGGAATCTGTTTGGTGTTCGTCGAGTCGGCGGGCTTCTCGGGAAAGCCCCACGGATCGGCAAGTATTAAGTGCCTAACGCGCTCCGGATAGCTAAGCGCATAACTGGAGGCAATGAAACCGCCCATGGAGTGACCCAACAGTATCATATCATTGATGTTCATTTCGCGACGCCACTCCTCGACAGATTTGACGAACTGCTTCTCGCACACAAGCGCATCCTTGGCAAATTGTGGCCTGGAGCTGCGGCCAAAGCCGAGCACATCCATGGCATAGACCGGACGATCCTTTGCAAAGGCATCCAGATTCATCACCCACAGAGCCACGCCTGCCCCGAGGCCATGCAGCAGTACCAGCGGCACCTCCTTGGACTCCGTATTCATGCTGAGCGTCCAGATTTTGTCAGCCTCGCCCACAGCCGGACCAATGTCCACAAAGAAGCCCCGATACGGCAGCTTCAGATATGAAAGTATCTTCTTCTCAACGGCGCGCAGCATTGTTGGTGAAGTCGATGTCCAGTTATACAACCATTGCCATAGAAAGAAGCCGTTATTTTTCGAAACCTGAAATTCAAGTTTTTAAGTGTACACGTGAATTTAACTACATATAAAACATTATTATAAAATGAAAATCATATGAAATACTGCAAAAGCTATCAATTATTTATTATTATTATTGGACTGCTGTCAAATTGAGTAAACCAAAATCTAAAAGGCAATTTTGTTAAAAACAAATAAGAACGATTACAGTTGTAAGCCGCTGCAGAGAGATGTCTTAGTCTCAATGTTGATAAGATTTCGCTGATATGCTTGGAAAGCATTAAATTCCCGAGTTAAGATTAAAAAAAAAAGCCCAATTCTACACATGTAACAAAAGACAATAACAACTATGCAAACTATTTCAAAGCTGCGAGACTAATTTGCTTGGCAACATACCAATATATAAACATGCTGATAAGGATCAAAAATATATTGTATGTATATGTTACTTTATGAGTTCGAAGAGAAAATAAAACCCTTAACAAGTGAATTATTGTATATATTACTGTAAATCAGACCCCGTTCGTTTGTACTACTTTGTTGTGCATATGTACACGCATACATATGCACATATAAGCAAACGTCACACATACTCGAACCACTTAATTCCATGCCTTGGTCTCTCTCGCCTGCTCTGGCCCGGAAGTGCTGCCAAATGGGCGTGGATTACCTAACGGGCACCGCGATCGCGCCCACTCAAACTGCGCAATTAGCTAGGAACACACACACACACACACACATACATACATATGTATGTACGTTTGCATGTGTATCATATTTCAGCGTTGACAATTTAATGTTTGACCTTTTGTCTTAAAAATCAATGTTTCATGTTTAGCTGTTCGAAATCCTTTTGCCTCGCCGTTTCGCTTACCTCTACGTCCATGGTCTGAGCCTCTAGCACAACATCTGTAGCGCCTTCAGCGTGGTTTGGCAATGCCAGTGTACCGCTCATTTAGTTTTTTTTTTTCGTTCTTTTTGGTTCTTTTTTTCGTTGTTAATATTGACAAGTTGCCAGAAGACGGTCTATTTAGAATAATACTAGCATATAGCTGCGACGGTGCAGCATTTGCGAAAATTTAGTCTAGCATTGACAAAGTCAACCCTTTGATCAAAAACTGCTGCGGTTAGTGTCGAGTTGTGATGACTATGAATTTTTGTTCTAAGCTGGCCAGCTGATTGTATGTGCGGCCGCTGCTTATGTGTAATTTTTTCTAATGGTGAAATTGTATATTGTTGTCATTTATTTATATGTGCTCACCAAAAAGCAGACTTGTGCAACAGCTGTTCGCCATACCGCAGCCCTGGCATATGATTTCTAGTTGGTTTTAAATTTGCCAAGCAAAATACTGTCACACTGAAATAAATACCAGCACTGTCCACTAGCTGAGCTAGTGATGTGTAACTACTATTTAAAGAGTCACTCTCTTCATGGCGCTGCTGTTAATTCCCATTTCTAATTTACTTTGTGCCTATCGATTGTTTTAAATTGTTAACTATTCAAATTTTAGTCCTGATCTTTAGTATTTTGTTGGTAGCTAGTATATTTTTGTTGTACTTAAATGCGGCCATCCTAAATATACCGACCATGTGAACTAGCCGGGCGCTGCCAGCGCCTTTGGAACTTGCACACAGCATGGACGGAATTAACAAATACAATGAATTTGTGGCGCTGCATAAGCCGCAGCTGGAATCTTCGGCGGTGCCAGTGCATTTCTGGCCGGCGCTCTACCGCAAACTGACCACGGATAACTTTGATGCTGGTGAGGCTCTGCAATTATTGCTCATCGACTACGACGATGACGAGGATGAGAAGCAGGAGGAGGGCTCTGATGATGACAATGCCAAGCCAGCGTTTGCCCTAGAAGTAGCACGCGAACAGGGCATAAAAGCAAGTGATCCGCACGCCATTTATTTGATAGATCACGCCTGGACATTTCGGCTGAACAGCGCGCGTCAGCAGCTGGAGCAATATCCCCAGCTGGCGGATCGCTTGTCCGCCATCACCGGCGTCGATCTGGAGCATGAGCAGCGCATTGACAAAATATTGAGGCGCCTGTGGAGGTATTGTCATGCCTATTCCATTGCCACCGAAGGCTTGACCGATGAGGAGCGCATGCCCATATGGTATGTGATGGATGAAGTTGGTTCGGCAGTCAATCATTCGGATGAGCCCAATTTCCGTTTAGTGCCTTTGCTCTACCTGAACACGCAGACCACATACAGCTTGCTGTTTCCCATTCGGGATTGTGAACAGGGTGCACCGGTAACGCGCGACTTTGCCGAGTATGTGTCAAAGGATGCGCCGCAACGTTCGGCCCTGCTGCTGCCTTGGCAAGAGACTGATTTGAGTGAGGAGAGCTTTTTGCAGGTGGAACCGAGTGCGGATTACTTTTCCAGCGGACACATACCAGAAACATATCCGAAGGAGGAAAGCACTGCTGTCGAAGCGCCGCCTGCTCGCTGTGATCCCTTGAAGGTATACGCCCAGTATGATGTGCTGCGCGAGCATCTCACAGCCCCCGAATTTGTGCTGGTCGACAACGAACAGGATGCGGATGTGCTCTGGCTGACCTACCACTATAAGAATTTCGCAGAATTCGCACGCGATACGCCACACAAGTTCATCAATCAGTTTCCCTTCGAGTACGTCATCACCATCAAGGATTTGCTGGGTATTGTCGGTCGTCGTGCTGCAAAGGAGCATCACAATGCTGAGACGCTGGACACGTATCCCCCGTGGCTGCCCACCACCTACAATTTGTCCACGGAACTGCGCGAATTTGTCGCCTACTATCAGCAGCGTGCGGCCAAACGTTTGGATAACCATTGGATTATCAAACCCTGGAACCTGGCACGTGGTCTCGACACCCACATCACGGACAACATTAAGCAGATTGTACGTTTGCCCGCAACGGGACCGAAAATAGCCCAAAAATATATCGAACGCCCGGTGCTGTTTCATCGCGAGGAACTGAATGCTCAGGTCAAATTCGATGTGCGCTACGTGATACTGGTGAAGCGCGTGAAGCCGCTGGAGGCCTATGTGCATCGCAAGTTCTTTCTGCGCTTCGCCAATCGACCCTTCTCGCTGGACAGCTTTGATGACTATGAGAAGCATTATACGGTGATGAATTACCAGGAGCAGGCACAGCTGCATCACATACAATGCGATGATTTTTTGGACATGTGGCGTCAGCAGTATCCCAAACACGACTGGGCCGTTGTGGAGCAACAGATCTGCGGCATGCTGCACGAGGTGCTGCAGTGCGCCAGCCAAGCGCCGCCGCCTTGTGGCTTGGCGCCCTGCGCTCAGTCCCGCGCCCTCTACGCGGCGGATATTATGCTGGCCTGGACAGGCAGCGGTGTGGAGCAGCACGGAATGCAGCCAAAGCTGCTGGAGATTAACTGGACGCCCGACTGCAAACGCGCCTGTGATTACTATCCGGATTTCTTTAATGACATCTTCAAGCTGCTGTTTCTCGACGAGCAGAACAACGAGATGTTCAGGCTGCTGACAGCAAACGGACAATGAATAATGATCCATATCTTTTATATTAATTATACTTTTAACCTAATTACTAAAGTTCATAAATTTATGCTAGAAGCATATGAATGTTAAATACTTTGTTTGCAAATAAAGTTTCTGCTATGAATTCTAATATTCAGCATCTTCCAGTTTTCACTTGTTTTCTCAGCTGAATTCTCAACATTCAACGATCTTTGAAAATGATTCGATAACTTTGACTTACTTAACAATTAGAGTATATTTTATTTGTTGATAGTATCTTAAAGTCATTTGTAAACTACATATACAACTTATTTAGCGCGCATTTGTACAGTATACAAAGTATTGTTTGTATATATATATAATTATATATGTGTATATATCATCTATATGTAGTTGGGAACTTTTCATGTACATGCATATGCTCTTAACTAGGTGCGCAATATGTTTTGTGAGTGTGTGTGGCGCCAATTGTTTACATTCTCAATAACTCTATCATAGCTTGATAAGAAAAGAAACTATATAGCTGCTTGATAGCTGTTCATGTGTGTTCGTGAATAGGTGTAGGTGTAAAAAGTGAGCTTAAATTTAATATATAAAAATGTTTTTTTTGTTTACCAATTCTTAATTGTAATGGCACTTGAAATGAAAATGAGTAAAGATTATAAAAACGCTGTCTACTCTATGGAGGCAGCTTGATGTAGGCGATTCATAGAACTTAAATAGATGATGTCTCTAGTCAAGTTGAATTTTACATTTAAGGCAATTTGAAAGGCACAAAACTAAATCTCGATTAATGCAGCTACAGACTAATGAAAGGGAAAATAAAATAAAACTTCAATATATGTATGAAAACTTAGCTGCTAGCAAAATGAACTTAACTAATGTCGCTTACACAAATTAATAATTAACTTAACTTAGCGTCTACACTTAAAAACCTACTAAACGCAAACTTCATCGAAGTCTAAACGTATCTTCTCATCAACGGAAGCTAATTTATGTATAGTCTTTTTAATGCGCAACGCCGGCAGACGCACATTCGGATTCTGATGCCAGCACTCCTTCATTAGCTTGGACATGCCGGCCAGTAGCTGCAAACAGGCATATAATTAAAGATTATAGCTAATAGTATATTGGGTTTTATACTCACCGAATCTGAGCTCCAGCGATTGGGTATGGATGGTCGATAGTTGTCAATGCAGACAACTTTGCGCATATCCTCAAAGCTGGGATCCATGGGCACTACATCATAGAAGGGCACCTTGTATTCCTCAGCAATGCCGCACGAAATGGTGCGCCGGCAAACCTCCCACAGCACCAGTCCAAAAGCGTAGATATCAGTGCGTCGCAGTGCCTCAAAGCACTCCATGTCAATGCTGGGCGGGGATAAAAACAAAGAGTTACGCCAGCTGATAAAAAGTACAGTAGACAAGCTTACCTCTCGTCCAAGACCTCGGGTGCCATATAGCGCTTGGTGCCCACTTTGGGATTGTGGCCCAAATCCAGTTGTCCCGTCACATGCGAGTGTGTAACCGCCAAACCAAAATCAGCTATGACACAGGTACCGTTCGCGGTGACCAATATGTTCTTCGACTTCAAATCCCGATGCGCCATGGCGGGCTTGCCCTCAGTGCCAAAGATTTCAGTGTGTAAATGGACCAGTCCATTGGCAATCGACAAACAAATCCAAATCATATCATTATGGCTGAGTGCATTCCGATTCAGATGATCAAAGAGCGAGCCCTGTGGATAGTAGTGCGTCATTAGCCATAGCTGGGTGCACGAGTTGCGTGAGGTCATGTCGGAGCCAATAAAGCCAAGTATGTTCTCATGGCGCAGCAGCACGGTGCTGAAAGTGTGAAAGAGATTAGAATAGACAGATTTAGGAAATCCAAGTGAAGTCCAACCTGTAGATTTCAGTTTCACGTTTCCACGACTCCTCGTCGCGACTGAAGAATATTTTGACGGCAATGCTCTCGCCGTGCCAGTGACCACGCCACACCTCACCGTACTTGCCACGGCCGATGCATTCAATGAGCGTCACCTGTTTGGCCAGCGTCCGTTGCACCAGTAGCGGCAAACCGCTTCCCGAACCGGAAGTAACCGAATGCTGCAGGTATTCGCGCAGAGTACTATCCCCAGCGCTGGTGGCGCGCAGCAATTCATCGTTAACCAAATATGATTCGGGATCCTGTTTAACTCGCGTTGCAGCCAGACGCTTGCGATGGCTGCGCCGCATAAAGCACACGGCCACTGCGCCGATCAGCGTGATGACCAGAAATGGGCCCAAAATGGCGGCGGCCATTTTGCTGATGTTGCTGCTATCGGCTGTGATCACCGTTGCCACATCGCCGCTAACAAACGGTGGCAACTCGGGAAATTCGCCGTCATTGCAAAAATCGCTGGCACAGCAGACGACATTTATGAATTTTGCCGTGTTGCGTTTTGAGGGTCCGTTGAGCTTATTCAATCCAATCGGATTGCAAATCAGTGGCAATTGATCCTGCGACGTGGTGCAGCCGCGTGACACTTGCTCCTGGCCAACGGCATCGCGTGTGCGAGATTTCCAGCACTGCAGCAAGAATTGAATTATTGGATAATCAGATACCAAACTCTTATTAACTCACCTGTATAGCGTTCTGGCACGTATGTGCATGCTCATTGGGATCGAGACAGGGTGGTTCACACGCAAAACATTTTAATCTGTGCATGCGAAAATATCAGATTAGTGAATATGCAAGCATATAATAAGCACGGGAGTGTGTTTCTGTGTGTGTGTGGGGTTAATGAATTCAGGCGACCTAATGCACTCAGTTTTACCTTCTTTTCATGCGTCGCTTACTCTTAACATGTCTTCTATTAAGGAGTGCAGCGTGTTAAATGGGTGGGAAGTAGTAAAGAGTAGGTGTTAAAAGGAAGTTAGGCTATAGCAATAGTTGTTCCGATTAGAGAAATTTAATTTGACTGATTTGCGATTGATCGTAAACGGAAGTGCGTCCTATTCTACTAATTACCTGGGATGCGTAAGTAAGGAGTTTTGTGGTATTGCTGGAAACTCCTTTCCGTTAATGTGCGGCGGTAGTTCCATGTCCATATCCTGTTGCTCATCTAGCAAAAGTCCGCTGATTTCCGCTGTAAGAACAACACGGAAAATAACAGTCACACATACACGCAAATAGGCTAGAAATACTCAACACACATATAAGCATTTGTGTATACACAAATAATACGCATGTGTGTGTGGATTATAAATGCACTTTTATGCTACGGTCGCCCACATAAGCATTCTTTTTCATTTATATAACGCATATTTTTATGTATTTGCATTATTTTCATGCTGTTTTATGCACTCAACGGCAGTTTTGTCACACATTTGGCTTTATACGCGGCGCAATTGGTAAGAACAGTAGCATATGAAAACAAATTGTGACCCAAACACACACAAACAAATATGCAGCGCGTAGGCATCATTTTTTCAGGCCAATATGCCGCTATCTAAGTCACACACTTGTGTTTAAATGCAGCCGCTTTTGATGCAAACACACTGTATTGCATTTGGCAACATAATTTAACACACCTTTTGCATTTTTATATAAAAAAAATGACAACAGGAAAACCAAAAATAAATTTGACTCCATTGCCATTGTTTTTTATCCAACACTAACAGTGCTGTGTTAGCCAGCACTAACAGGTATACATTTACAGCTGTGGCCACCCCAAATATGTTAACCTTTGCTCAAAGTGATTTGGGTGCCCATACTTGCCGCTGTTATAATAATACCAAATGCTGTTAGAGCTAACTATTTAAAACACACGTCGTCACGTTGTTTAGGTCACACTGAGCCGGTCCTCAGCTTGCTTCGCCTGGAAAAAATTGATCAACTGAAAAGTTTCTAGAATTTCTGAAAAAAACTTCAAAGACAATTTCACAGTAATTTAACATAAAAAAAAAATATTAAAAAGAGTTCTGTGCGGTTAATAATTATTTACAGTGCATACACGTATGTATTTATACATATATATTTTTTAGGTAAGTTTGGCCTGTGTGTGTACCTCTGCATGTTTGTGTCTGTTAGAAGAAAATGCAGTCTCAAGTCTAGTTCTATTGTTTTTCTAATTGTGGCTGCTGTAGAAGCCGATTGGTGGTCATTGACTTTCCTCATCGTGCTCAAGTTCAAGCGGATTGTCAACATAATCTTGCAACGGGGCTCCTCTGCAATTCTCCGTAAATCCTGTTCAAGTGGGCGTGTGCTAAGAGTCTGCTTAGTTTGTTCGGACCGGTTTCATCTTGTGGCCATGCTTTATGCAGAAAATCAATCAATTTTCCTCCGTTTGTATCGATATTGATCAAACGCCGATTGTGTATGTACATACATATTTACATATGAACTAGCTCACGCACACACACATAGATGGATGTGCTCTCCTTGGTCACGTAACTAATAATTTTTCCACATTTTCTTTTGCGCGTGTACGCACAACACGCTGATCCAAGGGGCAGAACATGTGTTTGCTTGTCGTCCACTTTTCTATTATTCTATCGTCCTGTGTCCCTATGTGTATACAGTTTGTTTTGACATCCCATCTCATCTGGGCTGGGCACACATTACAAACATATATATGTTCATTTATATACAGAACCTCGCTAAACAACAACAACAACAGCAGCAGACACAAACAATTGAGGGCAAGTGGTTGGTTAGCTGCCTGTGCTTATCTAGCGTCGCCCTCTTCTCCGCCGTACTCTTCTTCGTCGCATTCAGCATGCGGCCTCCTCTGCGTGCAAAGCATTTGCCGGCGTTTAATGCTCATTCGTAAAAGTTCGCTCGCGCCGCAAACATCGACACACAAACACTGATACGAAACAACGGCCACAACAAAACGGCAAACTACGCAGTACGTTTGCTTTTCGTTTTTGCTCAATAATAAAACGCTTGATCTCACTACGCCTTCCATTCTGTCCGCCTTCGTTTCCCATGTCCGTTTTGCTACATTACATAACTATAACATACATAGAAATGTAATAATACATTTCGCTGTTGCCAAAAAAAAAGGCTGCACAATGCAGCCGGCAAATTGTGCTGAGAGAGCAAGATAATGGATGAGAGAGCAGTGTCATGTTGGCTAGCGTCATTTTGAATCCGATTTCAATTTACATCCATATGCATATAGATAACTATATTTTATTCTATATTATCTATATATTGCTGTGTGTGAGGGTAGATAATGGAGGGGGGTTGCCCACACATATGTTGCGAAACCTACGACAATCGAGCGATAAGCCGCTCATCGATTTTGCATGTGTGTGTGTGTGTGTGCATACGTCAGAATGCGGCTTCTAACGAAAATCAATTTTGAGTCTTATTGCATCAGCTGTCAAATGTTAAATTACCATCTCTCTCTTTCTGTCTTTTCTCTTTGCAGAAACAACTAGAACGCTATAATAACATTAAAAAGCAACGTTAACTAGCATTTCGTACGGCTTACGTGTTCCTTACTAACTGTAAAATTATTAAAAATAGTGCAACAAGTGTTTAAAGCTCTTTTTTTTTCGAATTGCGCGTGTCAGTGAGAGCAAGAGTGAGATAGTGATAGTGATAGTGAGTGCAAGTTACAGCATTCGAAGCTATGTCCGCTTCCACACGCAATAAACACTCAAAGATCCATGGCAATGAAAAGTTGGACATAACCACGGATGAATTCGATCGCATTCGCCAGGCTTTAAGCAACGAAGAGTTTCGCAAATTGTTCTTCGATTACGTTGACGAAATTCAAGATCCGGAGAATCGTAAGCTCTACGAGAAGGAGATAACGCAGCTAGAAAAGGAGCGCGGCGTCGATGTAACCTTTATCCATCCGCAGCCGGGTTTTGTTGTAAAAACGTCCATTGATGGCGAACTAAAGTGTTTTATTAATATTGCCAGCTCCACTGTCGTGGAGCGGCCCAATAATGAGGTTTCTGTCGATTCGCAAACTGGGCAGAAGGGTCTCAGCTGGTCCATACCGATGGCCCAGACGCCGCCCCGCGACGATCTCGATGCCAATAACAAGCAATGCAAGGTTTTTGATGTCGTCTTCCATCCGGATGCACTACATCTGGGTAAGCGTAATGCGCAGTTCCGTCAATGCCTTATAGATACCGCACTGGATGGTGTCGAGCGCGAGTATAAGGTGAATTTGGATCGGGCCAATCTCAAGTTTCCCAAGCTCGACTATAAGGGTCTTGCACGGCCCACTGTGCTGCGCAAATTATCCAAGGATGCCACGGCCGAGGAACTGGAACCGCATCCACTGGAGCACATGTACCCCAAGAAGCCGGAAGCAAACTCCGACCAGCCCAAGGTGCTCCCCATGAAGACAAAAGTGACGCCTACTCCAACGTTTGCCGTGCCCAAGTACAGCATCAAGCACAGCCACGATGTGGACTTGGCCGAGTACACAGATGAACTGGATGCCAAACTGCAGGCGACTGTGCCACGTGCTCTGGTCGTTGAAATCGAATTGCCGCTGCTCAGCTCTACGGCTGGCTGTCAGCTGGATGTCACGGAGAAGTCCATTTATCTGCTCAGCGAGCGTCAAGGAGCCAAGTACCGACTAAAGCTGGATCTGCCCTACACGGTGAACGATAAAGCCGGCAATGCACGCTTCGATACCGAGCACAGACGTCTGTGCATAACGCTGCCCGTGGTCCGTTCCACGGCACGTCAACAGCGCAATTTGCACGACACCGTGCGCACGCTCACCCGCGAGGACAGCGGCGTGGAGCTCAACTCCAACGGCGAGTCGCCCGTCGAAGATGAAGCTGAAGCTGAAGCTGAGGCTGAGGCGGAGGGCGATGCCATTGTTGAGCTGCATTCGCATGACCAAGCCGATGAGTCCGATGCATGTAAGTAGTTCACTTTATATATGTCCTATAAAGTGCTGCTTTAACATGTCTTATCCAACAGTCCCACCCACTGCCGTTGTTTCGCCCCGCTCGTTTCTGAAGGACAACCTGCACTATCAGCTGCCCGCCTCGTTTGACTGCAACATACTGGACAATGTGATTGCCTTTGTGTTGCATGTGTCCAATGTGCAACCGGATTCCATGCAGACACTGCAGCAGGCACGCGGCCTGCATTTGCAATTCGCCTCCATGGGCAGTGGCTATTATCCCACCCACTATGCGTTCCTAGTGCAGCTGCCCGATGGGCTTGAGCCGCAGCTGCAGATCGATCATATCGATGTTGATGCCGCCGATGAGAATGTGGTCTTGAGGCTGTATATGAATGAGCACTGCATGCTGCTGCCTAGCTATCTGGCTGGACCCGATAGCAATGATCTCAAGGAATATCCAGTTTTTGGCCAATACAACAATAATGAGAAAGAGTACGAGAGCTGCAGCTTGGCTTCAGAGAAGTCGCTGTATATTAACATGGATCACAATGATCTGGAACATGCATTGGAGGTGAGCATCATGCCACAGGAGAGCACTGATCCTGTAGATAGTATAGAGCTGCAGCAACAGCAGCAACAACAACAACTGCAACAGCTGCAGCAGCAGAAGAAGCTAAACAAGAAGCAGCGCAAGCGCAACAAGAAGCAACGCTCGCTCTCTGAATCTGCCTGTGAGGAGCTCAAGGCGGCACAAGAGGAGCTGCAGCGCGAGAAGCAACAGCAGCAGCTGCCGCCACCCAAAGATGCCTCGCCGGAGCGCTTGCTGCAGAACGTGTCTCAGCCGGTGGCCACGCTGAAGCTGCCGCAGCGCAAGCAGCGCAGCTACTCGGAATGCAATGAGAGCAGCAGCTGCGTGCAACGTGGCATATTGAAACGTTTCAGTCGCTATGGACCACGCCCCTCCATATCCGATAGCTGCTCCTCAATTGATGATTGCTCCTCAACATATTCATGCTCGGTGGATGCACCGGGAATCGGTTTCTCACAATCATTTGGTGGCATACCCGAGGAGCGTGGCGGAGAGGGAGATGCAGGTCTATCGGAGAGCTGCAAGAAGACTGTTAGATTTAATGATCACATTATGAAGCAAGTGTTCAGGTGCGTCTAAAAATATAACACGAATCCAATTGTATTCAATTCCATCTAATTGAATTTTGGCATCTCTATTTTTAGGCTCGACTCGAGCATACTGGGCCAGCGAAAGAAGAATCAAAAGCGTCGCGATTGCAAATTGCGCGCCCAACAGCGTCGCCTCAGCGAGGGCGACTCGGCGGACTACGAGGAGGTGGAGCATGGCAATGGCCAGCAGCCGCCCGCCCACAAGGTAAACTTGTGATTTGCGCCAGCTTGTTAATTTGCCGATTGGAGCTAATTGAATTAGTGCTAGACGCGAACATTGATTGTATTGGAATGCCTTATCCATGTCTAGTCCGAGTGTTAGTTTCTATTGTCTGACCCATTTGGCTATTGAGAGCTTTAGGTCTAGTCTTAAACGCGTCTGAGCTAGTTAAATATTTGTCTCAAATTGCAAATTAGTTCGCGAGTAAATACAATAATTGAAACTAAAGCATTCCAGTTCGCGGCAGTGCTATTGCGATTTAAGTTAAATCAGCCACTAACTAGTCATTAAACGAAGGTCAAACGCCGAGTGATAATGATAATGATATGATACAGTATTTGTATTTGCAATTTGTGTGTAATTTAAGTAAACATTTGATCGAATGATGAACTCTTGATATAACTTTGATAAGTGGCAGTTGCTAACAGCCGCTTAATATAACAGGGCGATGTTACATATGAACATGTTAGGTGAAAGCTGTTAGAATAAATGCCAGTATAAACGCATATGACAGGACGCCATGGGATCCTTTAGAATTAGGTTTACTATAATTGTTCAACTTAGAAAAGCTGCAGAATTCAAGAGCGATTATTTCTATTTAATTTTATTTATATTTTGACTCATTGCAATTACTAAATATCTTTGATTCTACTCTCGCCCTCAGACCGCTGCCAATGCACAGTATTTCAAGCAGCCTAACAATAACAATGGTCACAACCAGGACAAGAACAAGAAGCTTTCGATGCACGATAGCGGCCTGGACTTGACCAACAACAACAACAATCACAACAACGAAGAGGAAACTAAACGCAATGAGGCTGATGCCAAGAATGCCATGATGTTTGAAATGGATGACGATGACGAGGATGACGAAGATGATGAGGATATGTAAGAGCACCTCGAGCGCTCGGTACAGCAACTGTGCGTGTGTTATTTTTCGAGGCAAATTTTCAAAGGGAATTTTTGAAGCTACTTTTATTGTACTGATTTATTTTTTTTTTTTGTGAAACAAGAGTTCATAATCGTAAATGGTAAACGTTGTTTATCAGCAAAAACGCGCTCAATTTAATAACCATATACAATTACAAATTGTTTAGGTACACACCCATACATATATATATATATGTATATATATATAATGAAGGATAAATCAGGGCAAACAACAAAATCAAAATGAACACAAAAATTCACTTATGTACATGGTTATATACATACATACAAATAATTGTTATTTAATTCGGTTAAACATAAATTGGAAAAATTGTTAAATTGCAACGTTCTCATAATAATATTTTAGATTGTACAAAACGCATTACCATCTGATTATACACACACACACACACACACACACACACACACACACACACACACACACACACACACACACACACACACACACACACACACACACACACACACACACACACACACACACACACACACACACACACACACACACACACACACACACACACACACACACACACACACACACACACACACACACACACACACACACACACACACACACACACACACACACATACACATACACATACACATACACATACACATACACATACACTACACATACACATACACATACACATACACATACACATACACATACACATACACATACACATACACATACACATACACATACACATACACATACACATACACATACACATACACATACACATACACATACACATACACATACACATACACATACACATACACATACACACATACACACATACACACATACACACACACATACACACATGCATGCATACAAAACAAATATATAAATATTTAATTAAAACAAATGGAAAATCTCTCAAGAAATTAATTTGAACAAATTGCTAATGCAAATTACAAACGGCAACTAAACAATATCAATAGTTAACATTGCATATATGCTACACACCTAATACACACACACCCACACACACACACACACCTGCATTCATAGTGTTTAAGCTATTTACATATATATATACGGGGCTGCCGACACTGATCGAACGTGTAGTATTTTAACTTTTTTAAACAGTCGCAAGTTAAATATACAACAAAAACAATATATATATATACATATATGTCTATGCATACAGCTTTAACTGGAAGAGCTAGAAAACTGAATTGGGGGTCGCAAATCCGGGTGATAGCTGCTCGGACTCCGATCTTGGAAAGAGATGCCTTATTGCACTCATGGAACTGCCTAGAATAAATTGTCATCAGAAAGTCCTTATGAAATTTAATGGGATTTTGCCCCATAAATTGACTTGGACTATATCTACGGAATAGAATAACCAAGGATTTATATACGTCATTTAGGAGCCAACGCTTTTGGTTCCTTGTTAGTCCGGGAGCGTAGCAGAAATATCATCTTAGTATAGAATCCCTCGTCACTCGGCTATTAACTCATAATTTGTTTTAATGAACCAAATTATCTCGCTTAAATGCAGCTTGATCTTGGACATATTAGGGGCTTAACGAGTTCCAACTCCATACAACTAATTGGCATCAAAAATTGTGATCTTACTTACTCCTTGCCTAAACTTGGAATGCGGATTCTTGATTGCCCATCGATAGTCAGGATCTTCAAAGGAAAATACCTCTCTTAAATGAAGTCATATCTAGACTAGAATTGTTTTCTAGGTTTCCAATATATATTTACATATATACAAGCGATATTGAACTAGTTGAAGCGTTCCTCCAGCTGTTTGCGTATGTGCGGCGTCTGCTGCAGCTCCCGCCGCTTCACCTCCAGCACATACAGCACCGGGCAGTCCAGTGAGCCGCATTGCAGCTCACCCAACCGGCCGCAACAGGCCTGGCATATCTGCTGGGTTAGCCTGTAGCCGCGCTCCAGCTGCGCCAGCTTGGCCTGCAGCGTGACGACGCACTTGCTGGCATTGCGGGCACAATCCGTGCAGATGCCCGCCTTGGTCTGGCGGCCGCAGTCGATGATGCAGCTGGTCGTTGAGAAATATTGCGATATGGTGGACTTGGCGCTGCCGCGATTCATCAGCTCACCAGCTGTTGACAGAGCCGGTGTCATGAGCAGCCTGCGCGGCAAATTGCTGAACCTGTGGAGCAGAGGAAATCTTAGGTGGATTATCCTGACAATGCAGCTGATTCCCTGGCTTACCAATCCTTCACATCCGCTCCGATGAGCAGCAGGCAGCGATTCAGTGGCGGAATTATAGCCTTGGTTATATAGTAAATGGCATTGATTTTGTAGCCCTCGTTGGCGAGCACCTCGTGCGGACTGCGCACCAGACGTATCAGCGGCACGCCGGGCGGACCATTGATTATGCAAAAGGGGACACGTTCACCGCGACGCGGCACGCGTCTGGGATCCTTTTGCATCCATTTGCTGGGTGGGGTGAAAATAATGAAATCTTTATATGATGAAATCTTTATATCCCTTACTAACCGCGTCATCTCCAGCGCAGGCACACAGGCTGTGGGCTTATAGCCGTTTAGGCCGCGAAACTCCTTGGCAAAGATGAGATCCTGCAGATTGGCGCGTCCGGAGAGCAGCTTGGTGAACTGCCGGCACACGTACTGCTTGATCCGACTGACGTCCGCCGTTTCGAAGAGCAGCCGCAGCACCTTCTCCAGCATTTTGGCCACCGCTGGACAGCCATCACGTCGCACCGTCTCGATGCCCTTGGCCTCGTAGACCGGCTGCTGCTGGTCGGGCGTCTCGTACATGTAGCCGACGTAGCGTTTTTTGGTCTGCAGCACGCACGGCTGATAGACCTTCTCCAGCTTCAGTTTGACCGGATGCGGATTCATTTCAGTGACCGCCTGTGCAATTTCCTCGCCAATGCGAAAGGCCTCCGCACGATTGCGTCCGGGCACCAGGACAAACATTGAGTCCGTGTCGCCGTAGACGACGCGCACATTCCACTTCTCGTGCGTCTCGACCAGTTTGATGGCACGCTCCAGCGTCTCACGGCCCTTGGATACCACCGTATCGCCCACCTCGACGGCGGGCATGCGACCACTGAAATTGGCCGCCGTATAGCCATAGGTGACATTTGCCATCAGCTTCAAGCCCAGCTGCCGTGAATGGAGCACACGCTGCAGCGCGGTGCTGTCGCGATGCAGCTTCATCGATTGCTTCACCATCAGCCGAGTGTCCAGTATTTCGCTGAGCATGCGCGGCAAGATGCCCTCGCGCACCTGCCGCTTCACAAAGACGACGCCGCAGGGTGAGATTGTGACCAGATCGCGTTCCAGCAGCTGCTGCAGCAACGGACGCGAGACACGCAACTGCGAGGCGCCAAACTCGAAAGGGGTGCTGCTGCCCAGATGCTCGACCCGGCCCAAACAAGTGGAGAAACAATAGTTGTAGGCTATGATCATGCTCGGATAGAGGCTCTGAAAGTCCAGCACGATGAGGGGATCAGCATAGAAACGTGACTCGGGCTCCATGATGAGCGCCAGATACTCCGGTGCACGCATGTGCGCGCGCTGCTGCACGCTCGGCGAGAGCGGCACCAGATTCTTGGGCTTCGCTATGCTGTGGTTGCGACAGAGAATAAATATTTAATATTGCAACTATATATAGAGCATCTATATGTACCCACCGCAGCATCATGCTCTCCACGCGAAACTGTGAGCCGCGCGAGAGCACCTCGTAAAACTGTATGCCAATCAATTTGGCCATCTCGCTGGTGCGTCCCAGCAGATCCAGCTGGTCGAGCAGCGCCAAGGTGCCGCGCACACGTTCCAAATAATACTCCAGCACAATCCAGCGCGTGCAGGGCGAGGCAAACCAATCTGTCAGGGAGCGCGGACTGTGCCAGGGACAACGCTTGTGCAGAATGTGATACATGACATTCTCGAAGGTGTACGAGGTGAGCGCGATCTCGGAGCGCATCAGACGCCAGACGTCCAGCAAGATGCGACCGCAGAGCTTCATCTCCACATCGAGATCCGTAAACGATTCGCGGTCCTCGTCCACAAAGTCGCGCACCTTTTGCGTGGGCACACGCGACAGCAGGGGCGCAATATTGAAGCACAAGTGCTTGGCTCGCTCAATGATGTAGCCCCAGGAGCTCATTTCAATCTCGTAGCCGGCATAGATGTCCGCATCCCAGCGCGTGCAGAGCGCCAGCAGCGCCTCAAAAGCCTGCGCCTCGCTCTGCACCACCTGCAGCTCAATGTCGGCGTCCAGGCCATGATGTCGTCCCTCGCTGACCAAATCCTGGGCATCGCTGACTATAATATAGCCGCAGGCCTTGCTGGGCAGCGACTGCTGCTCCGCTCCAGCTGCGGCCGGCAGGCTGTGCTCTATGGCATAGAATATGCAGCGTATCTCGTCGTACAGCGGATCCGGCTGCAGGTCGTCACGGCTGGGCACAAACAGCTCCAGCGTCATGGTGGTCAAATAGTTGCACTGTGGAAATTAAAATTTGAGACATGAAATACATCTTGATCTGAACTGTTTGCCCACCTCAATGTCCGCCTTGGCCTGCTGCAGATTCTCCAGATTAACCTTAAAGCCAAAGGTATTGTCCAGCGTCGCATTGGTCAGCCCAAAGCTGAGCTCATGACTGTTCCTTCCGCTGCTCAGGCTGTCCAGCTGCCGCACAAACGAGCTGCGCTCCAGTGCATCCAAGGCGTCGTTGCTGGCGACGCTCTGCTCACTCGACTGACTGTTGCCTGGCGGCTCATCCTGTTCTGCCGGAAATTGAAGTTTCGTGCCGCGTCTGGCGCGCATCTTGCCGCTAAGCGGCGTTTCCTTCGCCTGCTGCTTACCTCTGACAGCGGGCTGAGGCGTTGCTGGCGTCTGCGACATGGGCGTCAGGGTTAGGCGACTGCAATTTGGCTCTCCGTCCTCATCGCCGCTTGCCGCGCTCTCGCCATCGCCTTCGTTGAGCATCATGGTTATTTTCTGGCGCTTGATTTTAATGGGGCTATCCACATCGTTGCCCAGCGGGCGCAGCTCCTCCTCCTCCACCTGCTCGCCTTGGCGCTGCTTGTGCAGCTCCCGCGCTTTTAGCCACAACTTGGCGTCCTGCCGGCTAGGCGGACTCATTGCCGGCTCCATGACCAGCCGCTGCTCGCTGCTGAAGTACTCCCGCACCTGCTGCTCGTTGCGATAGCGCTGCAATATGACTGGTCCGGCAATGCCCACCAATTGCCTGCGTCGCCAGGCCGCCAGACCCTGATGGCTGGCCAGGACGCAGCTTTGAAAGGGCTCCAAATCGTTGAGCTTGTTGCCCGGTATGCGCAGCACCAGAAATCCCACCTCGGTCATTTTGCTAACATCGGCGGGATTGCTATAGAAGGGCTGCTGGAACACGTACTCGGGTATGTCCAGTTTGCGGCAGCTCTGCAGCACTTCCTCATAGCTGGGCGGCAGCTCTAGTGGCGCAATTACAAACGTGTTGCGATCTGCGGAGTTGCTTGAACTGCCGCTGGGCCTGGCCAGAAATTTACATGGCACGGGCAGCTGCGGACTGCCCAAATCGTCGCTGAATACGGACGGACTGTTCACAATCAACGAGTGCTCATAGAAACTTTTCATTAGCTCCGGAGTATTACTGGCCATGCTCTGTGGACTACATTGTGGTGTCACAATTGCTTCACTCATATCTTCTTCGGGTGCATTGTTGAGTGGAGGAGTTGGATTCGCTGGTGTCTTACTCGCTGGTGCCTTACTCGCTGGAGTGCGAATTGTTCTCGCTGAAAATTTATTCGTTGGAGTGCACTTCATTGCTGGCATTGGACTCGCTAGGACTTGACTTTTTGTACTCGTTGGCGTTTCACTCGCTAAAATTTTACTTATATTAGTTGTTGTACTCGCTGTCGTATTACTCGTTGATATTTTACTCGATGATTTACTCGCAGGAGTGCAATTAATTGATCTCGTTGAAGCTTGACTTTTTGTACTCGTTGGCGTTTCACTCGCTGGAATTAGACTTATGTCAGTTTTTGTACTCATTGTCGTTTCTCTCGCTGAAATTTGACTTTTAGCACTTGCTGCCATTTCACCCTCTGGCATTGGACTTGCTACTGCACTCGCTGGAATTTGACTTATAACACTCGCTCTTGTTTTAGTAACTGACATTGTTCTCGCTTTAGCTGCACTTATTGCACTCGCTGACGTTATACTTTCATTACTCGCTGGCGTCGTTCTCTTTGCCAGCAATGATTCGCGAAAGCTGCGTCGCAATCGTCGCAAATTTGGCGTCTTGCGTAGCTGAGCCACAGATCTATCGCTCTCTGTGTCAGATACAATTGCCTCATCGTCGCTAGTTACAGCGGGCGAGTCCGTTGCCTTATTAATTATTTCCAAACTAGGCGCTGCCTTAGCGATAGGTCGCTCCTCTGCATCCTGCTTGGCGCTGTGGCGTGCACTGCGACGTGGTTTCTTCTGCTCCACTGAAGTCTCAGCTGTGCTTGTTGAATTGTTCGCTGACTCAAAGACTTCCGAAATGCGAGAATTTCTGCGACGTGGTGTCAGGGAGCATATGATGTGCGTTTTGTCCAAATCACGCGTGCGACTGCGCGTGCTACGGCGTAGGGGTGAACTAAATGGAAGCAAACTATTTAAAAGGCTGCAAGTTGAATATATAAATCAACCTACGGCTCATCCGGTTGCGCTGCTTTGTTGCACATCTCAGTAAAAGACTCTGCAGAGATTGTCTTGCGGCGCAACTCAGTCATGGCCAGTTTCTTGCGCAGCGTTACAGCGGGGCTGCAAAAGGTGAATGGACAAGGAAAGGATTATAGATATTTAGACACAAAATCGATGTGCACACCTTCTGCCGCCCGCCTCTAGCTGTTGGCTAAGGCGCGTCTTGACGGCGCTGCTCGCTGGGGGCGTTGCAGCTGCTGCCTCCGCCTGCTCTACAATGGAATAGAAGCTTTAGCATTAGGAGATTTAATAGTTAAGGGTCCACGCTTACTCTGTGCGGATCGGCTGGTTATGGTCAGTGGCAGCGGCGCATATTTTTTGGCCGCACTGGACTTGGGCGTACGCGGCTGCTGCATGCTGATGCGACTTTTCGGTGTCGTGGGCGTGCGCGGCGGAGTCCGTTGTTGCGTCTTGGACTTGGCTTTGGTGGGCGTGCGGGGCAGCTGATCATCGGCGCCATCGATTTGCGGCATTTGCGGGGACTGACTAGACTTCGTCTGAGGCTTGGGCTGACTCTGAGTTAGCTTAAGTAACAGCTCGTCAATGTCATCCAGAGCAACGGAAAAGTCGTGCATGTTGCCCGCGGTGTTGTCCTCGTCCGAATTGTCGCTTTCGTCTTCGGACAGCGGCTGCTGCGCGGCTGCAGCTGCCGTCTGCTTGTCCAGCAGCTCAGGCGTAAGCTCAACTAAAAGCGTAGTCAGAAATTAATTTAAATAGTAATTAAGCTTATATTTAAATGGGGTTTACATTGTTTGTGCTGCTGCGAGAGCGGCGCCAGCGAGCTGTCCAAATCGATGTGCGATTCATTTGCGTTCTGCTCCTCCTCCAGCTGCTGCAACACCTCAAGCAGCTCCAAATCCTCCTCGCGCACTTAATATATTAGGTTTAAATAATGTATCAAAGGCTATCAAAACAATTAGCTCACAGGTAGCGTCATGTGGCACTGGACCCTCTGTCTCCATGAGCTGCTCGTCCACGAGCGTGTCGTCCAGAAAGGCAGCCTCGCTGTTGGCCACATCCGGCACCAGGCTCTGCAGACTGCCGCTGCCCGATAAATGATTTTGTATGACAGATGCATTCATCAGCAGCTGCTGTGCATCCTGGGTGCATTCATCGGGATAAACTGCATTGACCAGCAGCTTTTGCAGATTGAATTGACGTCGCTGCTCCTTGGCGCTGGTCTGGAGCGTAACATTCGCATGGCTGATCTGCGTCTGATCGGACAGAGTTTGATCTGAGCTCAGTGTCTGCTCCAAGGACAACAGCTTGCTCTCCAGCGCAGCGCGATAGAAGCTATCGCTTTCGGCTACCTCCACATTGGGACGCTCCTGTGTGGGCGGCACTTGCAGCACGGGCAGCTGTAATTGCAGCAAATTTATTAGCTGGGTGATTGGATTTGCGTGTAAGGCCTTACCGCATTTAGTTTCTGGCTATCGGCGCCATAGCTTTGGGCCAGCTTCTGGCGGCGCACGTGCTCATCATGCCAAATGGCCTCGATGCCGGGATTTGTGTGCGTCGTGTTGCTTTTTGTGACCAGTTGAAAGCGATTCAGTATGAAATTGGAATTGATATCCACCTCCAAGGCGCTGCAGGCGATCTTCTTAACGCAACTGGTGTCCAGCAGCTGCTCCGGCTTCACATTCGCATAGGGCACAACTGGAAAAAGAACAGGATGCAGTGTAAATCCCAGTCCAGCGAGAGTATTTGTGTCCACGTTTACCGTCTTCATCCGTATGCCTGCGAAACTTGACCACCTCGAGCGGCACATGCAGATAGCTCATGCCGTACAAATTGTAGTCAATCATAAATTGCAGAATGTAGGGTACATGCGATTCGTGGGGATTGAAGTTTCTGCTCAATATGGCGCCGCTTTGCAGTAAATTGGCGGCGCGTCGCACGAAGCGCGGATTGAACATGAAAATCTTAAAAAACTGATGCTCGGTGCGATGATAGCCATAGAAAGGACTTGAGAAGGAGTTGACACTAAGACATTAATTTAAATTTTATATAAAGATATTTACTCACATGCCCTTTACCAATTGGATTTTAAAGACATGCTGCGCATTGGAGCTGCCTTGGCCCAAGGATATATTGATGGCCTTATCCAAGTGCATGGCTATTTGCAGTATGCCGCGTTCGACAGATTCAAAGTCCCGCTTATCGTAGGGTATATAAAAGTAGGGGAAGACGCCATGCACATGCATGCAGCACTTTTGGCCATTGGCATTGGCGCCAAATATACGCACTATGGGCACCTATTCAACAAATATAAGCATTAGTAGTATTAACAATTTCAAATTAGTTATTATATATTTACGCGCTTAATTTCCTTGCCGCGCAACTCGGAGTAGCAGGGATCCAGGCCAAATACGGGTTTTTCCAGGTAAAAATCGGCAATTACAAGCCGCAAGGAGTAAATGCCGTCTATAGCGGACATTTTCTTTCGTTTTGCTTGCAAAGTTATATGCAGAATTCATTAAAAACCAGCGGCAACTTTATTTAGTGCAACTTGTTTACTTTTGTGCGGATAACTGCCAGGGCTGGCGAAATTCGGTTGTGAAATTCAACTTGCGACTCGTTACGAGTACTTGGTACTTGCAGATTTCAATTCAAATAATTGCCGCCATGCATGACTACAAGGGCTGGCAACGCTGTAAAAATACAACGCTGATTCGTGACAGGTACGACTACTCGTTAAAATTCAAACATGTGGCGCCAATTACACTTTTCATTCGAAAATCGTTTAAATTATATAATTAAGCTACGGTATAAGAGGCTCAGTACATTATATTTAGTTATATTATATTATAAAGCAGTTCATTGTAATTGAATCTTGGCTGTATTTGATGATATCCAATATTGACGGGTTAAACTTGGGACAAAGTTGGCGAAGCCTTACACAATGCCCTAGACTGAGACTATTGACTTTTCATTTTTATCTTTTTTTGAACAACTGCTCATCAACGAGGCAGGTTAAAAGTCCCCTGTGCCCACCGGGAATCCCTTAGCTTGAGCGTAGCGCAGACAAAAGCGACACTTTGGGTGTATAAATACGGGGCGCAAATTGAATGACATTATCAGTTCCGATAGTAACAGAAACAAGCTCAATTACAATGAAGTTTATCGTGTGCCTGGGCCTGCTACTTGTCCTGGCTGTGACATAGGCGCAGCCTGTGAAGGAGTTGGTATCCCCGGAGGAGGCAACAGCTCCAGTGGGGATAGTAGATCTAATTAAATAAAATATGTCAACATATGTTAGTATATATTTATATAATTATTTATTGCTTCATCGAGCCACCTAACTGAGTTTTGTTGTTGCTGCGCAGCTGTGAAAAAGAGCATTTGTTTTTATCTTTGGCTGATTTTGATATAAATTGCATTCGATATACTTATAAACATTGTTGTGAAAAAAAATTTGATTAGGATTAGGCTAACAAATTGAATGTGGCGATTGTGCAAAAAATTTGCTAATTGTACAAATTTGTAACATGCATTTCGTTAATTCGTTTAACTAGACTTTGCTTTACGCATATATATATATATATATATATATATATATAATATAAGTTAAGTATCAAATTTGTTAATCAACCGTCATATGTATAATTATTCGATTTGCCTCACATATATATATAATTGTATATGATTTAATTAATTACTAAGTTAACTTTGATTTGAATTAGTTGTAAGTATGTATGCAATAACCATATACATATATATTAAATATATATATATATATTATAATTGAGAAAAATGTGTGTTAAAAACAATTCGCATTTTCTTTTTAATATATATATAGAGTATATATAGTATAATTAAATATTATATAGAGGCTAGCGAAGTTCTGATTATTTTATTCATGCACACTTTTGTAAAGATTTTAAGTTTTTTTTGTTTTTTGGCCAAATCACAGGAGAATTAGAAGTTATTAACAAAATCTAAGATTAGGACAAGTTTTAAGAGTGTAAACAGACACACACACACACACACACACACACACGCACACAAAGTTCCAATCAGAAATTAGTTTAAAGCTTATGAACACACGTTAATTTGTGCCTGAACTTTATCAAAATTTATGTATTCGATTAATGTTCTTCTCTCTTTTATCTATATGTTAATTTGTTGTATATAAGATTGGTTTTTTTTTTTGATTTGGAGCATTATAATAATTTAATAATAATAAAAAATAAACGCACAACTTGTTTGCTTTATTTTTGCATTTTCGCTTTTGAATTTGTTTTTGCTTTGTTTCAATTCTTGTATAATAAATTATGGCTATATATATATTTAAGAAGTATGTAAGTAGGAGGCGCACAATTCTCTCTCTCTCGCTCTCTCTCTCGCTCTCTCTCTCTCGCTCTCTCTCGCTCTAACTGCCTATGCATATATATATATATAGTATATGAATACATTTGTTTATATTATTCATTTCTTGTTTGATTTTTACTTTACGACTTAGAAATACAACTTTCAAAAAATTGTTTTTGTATTTGTTGTTTTGTGTGTTTTCTTTTTTGTGATATTCAAAAATTCTGAACGCCCAGCTTAATAACAATACACAAATATGAACAATTAAGTTGGGGAGAGAAAAATTCCAAAAACAAACAATAATCATTTTTAAAAAATAATAATAAATAGTAACTAGTGAAAAAGATTTGCATTATGCATATAAAAAGGTAAACCTATGCCGTGGCAACTTCAGCTAAACTTTCATTTCAATTTGTTGTTGTTGTTGTTGTTGTTTTGCCCGTTTTAGACATCGACAACCATCTTCTTGTGTATGTCCGTGTTGCCAACAACCGAGCAGAACTCGTCGAAGGAGATTTTGCCATCCTCGTCCTTGTCCGCGAAACCGATTGTCTTGTCCACAATTTGCTGCAGCTGCGTGTCTTTCAGATTGTTGCCCACCATCATTTTCAAGACCTGCGCCCAAATAGAATAGATCAATAATTAATTTTGATTGTATCTATAGGATATTCGCAATCTCAGTACGCACCTGGAAGAGTTCGCCGTTTGAAATGTAGCCGTCGTTGTCCATGTCGTAGATGCGAAATGCGAACCGCAGCTTGGACAGCTTGTCGCCCTTGACGCTGAACTGGGAGACGCCCTGGATGAACTCCTTGAAGTCCACCTCGCCGTTGCCGTCCGCATCGAAAATATCGATGACACGCTGCACGAGCGGATTCTGTTGCAGTTCCGGCAGCGACATAAACTCATCCACGCTCAACGCACCCGAATTGTCCAGATCCAGTTTGCGGAAACGTTTGCCCAGTCGACGTATCTCATCCGCGTCGACTGTTCCCAGTTAATAGACAGATAGATAGATAGATAGATGTTAATGGAAAATTGTTTAGATTTTAGGCGCCACAGGGTGATTGTGGCTCGAGCAGCACGTGTGGGCGTGCGCCCTGTGCGCCCTGTGTTCTGCTGCTGTTGCTTATGTTGTACAAAAATGTGACCGTTTTTATTTATAGACCTCCCCCTCGAAGAAGCTGATGACAATGAAAATGATATTGATCACAGCGAGAGGTTGTCAGCCAAATGAATGCAAGCTAAGCGCGAATGACACCTGCTTGTTTGTGGCATTAAGATTAAATGGCAAACATATCGAACAACAATAATTAATTACACTGTGTTCAATTTTAGATATCAACAATTAAAAAACATTAAGTGTTTTCCAATTTTACATTTATCTTGAGAAGTTCAAAATATAACTAGTTTATTGAACTGCAAATAAACCGACTAGCTATTGCTTTGTTGTGCGTATTTTCATTATTAACAAGTGTCATTCCCGCATTACTCATATTCCCATTGAAACACAGACATATTACAACTAACTAGTGTCATTCTAGCACACACTATATATTCTAATTAGAGCACACAGCGCTCACTAGCAAGTGTCACTACAGCACAATTCATATTCCAATTTGAACACACAGCACTTAACTAATAATATACTCCAATACTCCAATTAGAACACGCAACCGAAATATTAACAAGTGTCATACCCGCAGAAGAAACAAGAAACAAGTCCAATTGAAATCATATTCAAATTTAAACACTCAACACCTAACTAACAAATGTGACTCCAGTAGAATTCATATTCCAATTAGAACGAGCAACACTAACCAACAAGTGTCATTCCATTCTACTAACGAGTCTCATTCTATCACTATTCATATTCCAATTCGAACACGCAACACTTAACTAACAAGTGTCACTCTCTCACAATACACATGCCAATTTGAACACGCAACTCATGCGCACAGAAATAGTGCTCCAATTAGAACACGCACCACTTAACTAACAAGTGTCACTCCAGCACAATTCACTTTCCAACTAGAACACGCAACACAACAATTGTCACTTTAGCACAATTCATATTCCAATTTGAGCACGCAACGCAAACACTGGCCAGTGTCACTCTAGCACAATTCATATTCCAATTAGCAAATACATGGCACATAAAACTGCTGCTCCCGCTTTCCGCTTTCCGCTTTCCGCTTCCCGCTCCCGCTGCTGCTGGACAAACAAGCGCAAAGATAGGCAAATAACGGTATGCACAAATGCAAATGCAATTATGGTTTAAAAAACGTGTCTGCACACATTTAAAAAAGGTGAAAATGCAAATATGCACAGGCAACTGGCCAAATTCCATTCAAATGACATTGACTAGGCGAATTTTACTTACAATTCGAGCACATTTCCATCGGCAGCGACGTTTCATTTCCCTGCAATGCAAAAAAAAAATATGGATTAAAATAAACAAGAATATCGTCAGTTAAGGCGAAAAGAGATTTCAAATTTTCATCTGCACGCAATGAGAAAAAAACGAAAACCCATAAAAATTGCGTATTTTTCTAAGTTGGGTTATTTTGTTGCGCGCACGCAAAGTTAATTACCATTTTGTCTGTTCCTTGTGTTCGATTTCGTTGGAAGCTATAAATGTCTAAACAGCAACAACGACGCGACCTTTTTTTTTTTGGGCAATTTATAAAAGATTTGGACGTTTTTTTCTTTCTTTTATTTGGCGACTGCGACACACTTTTGTACACAATGGCGTCTGACCATTCGCAGTTAACGCGCACAACAGATCTCAGCTGTTCTCCAATCAGAGTGACCATGCATGACAGCTCGCATGCTTCCAATTGGCATGCATCCAGCAGCAGCTATGTTAAGTGGCACTCTGTTAACGGCTAACGCCAAATGAGCAGCGTTAACGCAAATATGAGCTAACAGTGGCGCAAACGCAATGCAGAGTCTATTTTATCGATTTATCGGCTGTTGCGCTTTTGAAACGGCTTTTTAAATTTAAGCAGACAGCTATTTCTTTGTTTTTGAGTTTTCTTTTGCTGTTGACACAAATACATACCTGAATGCTGAATACGCTCAGCATTCGTTGTATCTCTATGCAAATAAAACAACAATTTTCGGGCATACAGCTGCGAGACAATACATGCTGAATCTCGTTAATGCATGACCCAATAAAATTGTAAGAGAAATTCAGATTCAGTTTTTCAATTGCCTAATACAGTTGGCAGCTATATTCCATAAGTTAATGTCAACTTAGTTTGGGTAAATTGGATTGCCCTTTGATAACTGCCATTTCAGAAAATTGAGAGTGAAAACTCAGCTGGCGGTTGGCCCACTGACGGGAATTGCGGCTACACAGTTATAGAGCTTCCAACCACCAAAGCGACAGCATTTACTGTCTTTCCGTCTAATATCATAATGACAACACGACTCGCAACCGTATCTCATTACACGTGCGACGCGCCAAGCGAACGGTCGCAGCAACTCCCATCCGTATAACCCAATCCCAGATACAGGCAGAAGTCATGTCACAGAGCATCAGCTATGCCGATGGCAATGGAGCCGCTGCCGTGCGACGCAAGGTGGCCATTGTGGGCGCGGGTCTGGTAAGCGGGTCACTCTTATCTGAAATACATATCTTATCAGCGGGGATTAGTTGACCAAAAAATAGACGGATAAAGTGGAAGCCATAAAAAAGAAGATATGGAAGATTTAACTCAAAGAAGGGCATTGTCTTTTATTATATTTAATCAGAGTGATTAATCGTTTTTCACCTCAATCCAGGTTGGCTCCTTGGCCGCCTTGAACTTCGCTCGCATGGGCCACGATGTGCAGCTGTACGAGTATCGCGAGGACATACGCAAGGCGCAGCTCGTCCAGGGACGCAGCATCAATTTGGCGCTGTCGCAGCGCGGTCGCAAGGCTCTGGCCGCCGTCGGACTGGAGCAGCAGGTGCTGGCCACGGCGATACCGATGCGCGGACGGATGCTGCATAATATTCACGGCCAAACCAGCATTGTGCTGTATGATCCGTGCACGCGGCAGTGCCTGTATTCCGTGGGCCGCAAGCAGCTGAACGAGCTGCTGCTGAATGCCTGCGATGCCTTTCCCAACATTAGCTGCCATTTCGAGCACAAGCTGGCCGAGGTCAACATTGCCGCGGGCCGGATGCAGTTCAAGCGACCCGCCGAGCAGCAGCTAATCTCGGCCAGCGCGGATTTGATCGTGGGCTGCGATGGGGCGTTCAGTACGCTGCGCCAGCAGCTGGTGCGCACGCCCGGCTTCAACTACTCGCAGGAGTACATCAACACGGGCTACCTGGAGCTGTGCATACCCGCCAAGGATGGCGATTTTCAGATGCCTGCGAATTATTTGCACATTTGGCCGCGCGACTCCTTCATGATGATCGCGCTGCCCAACCAGGACAAGTCCTTTACGGTCACGCTCTCCATGCCCTTCGAGCTGTTTGCCCAGCTGCAGACGCAGCAGCAGCTGCTCGATTTCTTTCGCACGCACTTTGCGGATGCACTGCCTCTAATTGGCGAGCAGCAGCTGATCAAGGACTACTTCAAGACGCGGCCACAGCACCTGATGTCCGTCAAGTGCAAGCCGTATCATTTTGCCGACAAGGCCTTGTTGCTGGGCGATGCCGCGCATGCCATGGTGCCCTACTACGGGCAGGGCATGAACGCCGGCATGGAGGATCTGACGCTGCTCAGCTCCATACTCAACCAGCAGGACGCGCCGCTGGACGTGGCGCTCGCCCAGTTCACGGAGTCGCGCTGGCGCGACGCCTACGCCATTTGCGACCTGGCCATGTACAACTATGTGGAGGTGCGTATGTTGCCAGCCGGAGCTGTTCATTCCTTATGTACTAGCACGTAATCCTTTGCAGATGCGCGATCTGACCAAGCGCTGGTCCTTCCGCTGTCGCAAGTGGCTGGACACGGCGCTCTTTCGCCTCTTCCCCAAGCACTGGGTGCCGCTCTATAATAGCGTCTCCTTTACCAGCATGCCCTACAGCCAGTGCATAGCCAATCGCCAGTGGCAGGACAAGCTGCTGGGCAAGGTGCTCGGAGCTACGCTCCTGATGAGCTTGTTTGCTGGTGGCGCCATCTATGTGCGGCGTTTGCGCTGAGCGAAGGAAGGCATTTTGATATGTTGTGAAATACTATGGATCCTTAACTCTTTTGTACAAACTACACTCTAACTACACTCGGTTTCTATATTTTTCTAATTTCCTTATAATTCCCAAATAGTTTATGCGCTATTTGAATCGAATGGTCTGCGCCTCTGCATAAAAACATAAATATATATGTATGTATGTATGTTTGTATATTTGTATTTAGCGCGTGGTTAAATACTACGCATCGCATTTTGGCACTCTAAACATTGTATGTGCATATAGTATTTGTTTTTATTTATTTCTGTTTATTTGCTGCGTTTAAAAAGTCGATGGCATTGTGCAAAGCCAAAAATATGCCACGCCAGTGTACAGTTGCATTTACAGAAGACATACATGCCCTTAAATAAATGCACATACAAGAATATTCGATGCATTTCTTAACTATCACGTGTACCATCGAATGTTTATGGCGGAAAACGAACAGGAAGAACGCATGTTATGACTAACCTCACTTATTTGCTAATTGACAAGATAAAACAAAATAGATGTGAATGGCAGCACTGTAATTATAAATGGCAGCACTGACACGCAAGGCCAGCGCTTTCTCTCGTTTCGCGCGCGCTCCTCTCTCTCTCTCTCCGTCCCTCTCTCCCATTAAATTCAATGTCGACGCCGGCCGGTATTCCGTTATGACTTGCAAGCAATAACGAAAACAACAACATTTTACATTAAACGAAATCTTTAAAGTGTAAGCTGACAAAAGCTCACTCTCTGCTCTCCCTCGCTCTCTTTTTTTATTTTGCTGGAACATTCGCATGGCGTTGCCAGCAGCAGCCGCCACATGTTGCTTGAGCGAAAAACTAGGCTTAAAAGTGAAAACACGGCCAAAACAATGAATAGCAGCTAACGTCTGACCCAGTGCTGTTAAATGAGGCAGCGCCGTGCAGGGAGAGTGAGAGCGAGAGAGCCAGGCACACAAAAATCAACTAATTGTTGTTGTTTTGCTGCGATTAATTGTGAATGTTTAAATGTACACACATACATACATACATACATACATGGATACATGGTGAGCTTATGTAAATGTGTGCAACTCACAAACATACATACATACACATTTGGTTATTGTTGCTATTTGCCGGCGGCGACTTAGTTATTTGTGAACTTTTCGCTGTTCACTTTTTATTTTTCGTTATTGCTTTTATTTCAATTCTTTGCTCTCTAGAATTGTTGTCGTTGTCGCACAGTGGTGCAATGTATCGTCATCAACAATCCAATCGATAAATCGAATTGGAATCAAACTGGCATTCGAGCTAGTACATGTAATATTTTTCTTATGTTTTCATATATATATATTTGTAAATTTACAACATTTCAATAAAAGTGTATAATATTTATGACAAAAGACTAAGAGCTAAGCCACGGCTCTAAAGAAATTCACTTTTCTGACCAATGGCATTTGCATTTGGACCACTGTGCGTTGTCGCAGTCCACGACGCGTAACTGCCGCGATTTATACAAACATACGGTTTTGCTTAAGCAGCGGCCAACAGTTGCTCGTCACATGTTCGACACTCAAGTAGAGACCACCTCAAGTAACGGGAATTGTGCAGAAAATTGGACCAACGATCAGTTCTGTGACCAACACACACACACACAATCAACCGACAACAATAGTTCCTTCACGCATTGTGCAATTGAAAGTGGAGATTGAGATTTATTGAAAGTCGAAAACCGATTCGAACCGAACCGAACCGTACCGAAAGCCGCAAGTTGTGTGAGTGTCCGAATATATGTATTTTAATCGAGCTGTTAACATTTCAAACCCACTTAGTTGCCAACGCGCTATTGCCGCCTACAACATTCTCGAAGCTTTCCGAGCAACGTGCTTTGACCACACGCGGTTCTGTGTTGTGTTTCTTGTCTGTGTGTGCGTGCGTGTGTGTCGAGTGTGTTAAAAAGGAAAAGCCGAAAAAGCAAAAGCGATTATCGAAAAGAATATAAGCAATTAGGGTTTTATTTGTCAGTCTCTAGTGTAGTGTAAGAAAAAGCAGATGCAGTCGTCTCGTCGGTTGTTTGCACGTTAACGTAATATTCAAACAATACAAATTTAACCACCAAACATCTTTTGCGCTTTGTTGCGGTGCCACAAGATCGAACGCCCAACCCCCGCACCGCACCGCACCGTTCCGTTTCGCCCAACGTCAAACGTTAATTGCACTCTTCGAATTGCATTTTTACTTCCGCTCTCTCGCCTCCACTCTCTCACTGTGTCTCCATCTCTCTCCCTCTCTCCCGCTGATTCTTCTTGCTGCTGATTTATTTTAATACAGTGGCTGTGCTCTATTCGAATTCAACAAATAGATTGTTTGTGTGTGAGCGTGCGTATGTGTGTGCTCTATATACCCACATATGTACATTCAAATATACAACTATTCACATTAGTGTTACATATACACGTGAGCCAAGCGAACAGAGACTTTGTAATCGTGTAACCGTAACCAATAACGTCAGAGTAACTGTAACGGTCAATAACGCCGCAAACGCGTTTCGCGACTCTTCCCTCTTACACCCAGCCTGCTCTCGCACGTATTTACAAGAAGAAGAATAAGAAGAAGCAATCAGCTCGTTACGTACTTTTGCTAGCGCCATCTGGCTTCCGATTATACCCGCGCGAATTTCAACTCTTCTCGTCCTTGTTGTGGCCGTGGCGCAAGTGCCCTCTCTCGCTCGCACCGTCGCTGCCGTCTACGTGTTTCAAAGAAAGCAAGTCAAAGCAAATAGCAAATACCAAAGACGTTCAATCGCGTTCTGCATCTTGTGAATTCGGAATATAACTGTTAAAGCACGACTAGCCGCCCCAGTTTACCAGGTAAATATCACAAAAAGGCTTATCAAAATATGGAACTTGCAATTTTCGGACTACGTGACCGCGCTGCAGACGGCGCTGCCGGGTCTCGGGTCTCGGGTTGCCCACCCAAACAAACGCACTCTCTCTCTATCTTTCTCTCTCTCACACACATCTATGTGCTATTCTCACACGTGTCGCTCTTTTTCTTCTGGGGGGAATCTGTCATTTCCGGATTGGGCTGAAAAAATTCACCTTCAGGGCGTTTGGGATTTTGGCCCTGACGCAAATTTAAATGCTTTCCTGCATACATTTCTAAATTCTGGCATTTAAATCGGCGTTGTATAAAATATGTACATATATATTAAAGCACACAACTGAAATAGATCTATATATAGTATTTCACATAGCAGGCTAAAAATACAAACAATTATTTATTTAATTTCAATTTATGACAAAATATTCATTTCAGTAAGTTTAAACAGCATGTAATCAAAAAATTTTTAAATTCCGTTCTGATTGAGGAGATTTCTTGGACAATCCCTGAAGCTGTTCAGCTTTTGTCAAGCCATTAACAAATCGCCAAATGCGAATCATATGCTAACCACAAGAGTCAGCATGAAGAGCTATTTAAAGTTCCAGTTATCCAACCAAGGAGATTAGACAAATATTTCAAATATTCAACAGTCTTCAATGAGGTAAAGTTCTCAAACAGAGTTGTTTCCAACTCGATTCACTCCCAACTAGACACGAGTACCATGAGTATTTGCAGTTTAGTAGAAACTACGCGTACAGACATGTATGTACATACACATACATGTATCTCGCTTCTGATCATATTCGTTGCGACTCGTTTTATCGTTTATTTGTCATCATTCATTTACCTATTCAACGTTGTTTTGATTGATATTTATAATTTCTGTAGGTGTTTGGGGGCGCTTTCAATAAACAGAGTCAAATTAAGTAATTTCACATAAATTACTCATAGCTCTCTGAATAGAATTCTATATGGCTATATATGTCTGTATAAAGGAATGTAGGAGATCACTTAAATAAATCATCGCAGGCTTCAAAATTGGGGTTTCCCTCGCTTTAATAGTGTCAATAACAATAGCACAAAATCAATATTCAAAACTGGGGGTCATTAGCTGTAAGGTCTTAAATTTGCATTTTTACACAGAGATACAAATACACAATATATGTATGTACTCTGTACTTTGCATACGTTAATGTATTTTTGTATGCACATACATACATACGTATGCAAATGTGAAACAATATTGCGCTTTATGGCATTTAAATCCCAATTCTGGATGGCGCTTTGCCACGGGCCATAAGCAAATCAATTGTGAATACGTATGCACACGCACACACACATAGAAAACACTTATTATCGTTTGTAAATATAAAAATATTGCGATATAGACATACATACGTCAAACATATTGGGCATTGATGTATGTATGTATGTATATATGTAGGTACAGTTTAACATTTAAAAAAAACTTACATCATCTTCTTGTGGGCCGTAGAGAGGGCCGCAAAGCACGCTGAGCGGGCGTGAGAGTAAGAGCAGGAGAGAGCGAGAGAGGGAGAGCGAGCAGTAGAACGCCAAAAATGGCAAGCAATGTTTTGTTGTTGTTGCCGTTCTTGTCGAACGGACGGACGCGAAAGTAATAGAAATTGCGCGTTGGAATTGGAAACGACGAAGAAAACAACAACAACAACAACAACAACAACAAAACACAACAAAACACTAACAAAAACCGCAAACATGCCGCGCAGTTTGCTGAGCTTCCTTCTAACACAAAACTAAAGACAAGTGCAAAACAAAGGTGATAAACAACGGCAACAAGGTTAATGGGGATATGCTGGCAAAAAGACAAAAAAAAACACAACAGTTAATTTGCATACTTTACAATAACTGTACTAAAATGCATTTTCTTTATATTTTATTCCCTCTCTTTCGTCGGCAGCAAGGAATAGGGCAAACGTTTCGAACAGAGGACGCAGTGAAAAAAAAGTGTATGCACAAAATAAAACATCAGGCAACAACAATAACAAAAACAACAACAGCAACAGCAACAAACGACCACGAAAACAACAACATCAAGACGCAATTTAATGAATTTTGTGATTATAAATATTTCAGAGGTACAACAAAAGCTCATTTAATAAAAAATCGCGGCGTCGAGCACCACGCCAAACGGCAAAACCCACAAAAATCAAATTAAAACAAAAACAAAACGACAAAAAAAAAACAAACGAAATAATTTAAAAAAGAAAGAAAAACAAACGCACAACAAAAGCAACAACAACAACAGCAACAACAAACGTGGCAATAACTAAAACAGAAAGCTTTCGCAAGTTAGCAGCAGCAGAAAAAAACAACAACAACAACAACAACAAGCAGAGCCCGTGAGAGTGCAAGTGAATAACAGTGTTCGTGCGTGCGTGTATGTGTTGAGAGTGAGAGAGAGAGCAAGTGAGCGTAAGCGAGAGCGCGCCAAAGCAGAGGCAACAATAAGCAGCGACCGTTAAGCGAAACAGCGCCCAAAGCCAATTGCGCATAGAACAAGCACAGAAGCACATTCGTTAAGCGCAGAGAAGTCGAAATAAAAACTCACGAAACTATACAAAAAAAAAACCAAAACAGAAATTTAAAAATTTAAAAATATAAACAAAATACAATCGAAACACTAGAGAAAAACGGCAAACAATCAAAAACGGCTGAAAAAGTTTTAAGTGTGACGACGACGTTGCCGTTGTGAAAATGGTAAACAAAGCCCAAGGAAAACAGGCGAAGGCAGACAAGGACAAACAAGCTACGCAGCAACAGGAGAAGTCGCAGCAACAGCAGCCACAGGTGCTACAAGGCAACAAAAACAATATTAACATCAACAACAACAACAGCAATGGCAGCAGCAACAACAACAACAACAATAATCAAATGAAAACAAACGAGAAGACCAAAAATGGAAACAACAAATGTAACAACAACAATGCAGCGCGTGCCAAGTCTGGCGGCAACAAATCACAACAGCAGCAACAACAGCAGCAGCGCAGCAGCAAAAAGGCGCGTCCGCAGCGGCAGCAGCTCTTCTTTCAGCCGCTGACGCGCAGCAGCAACAGCCAGCAGCAGCTGCTGCTGCAGCGCTCAACATGCACACAAGACGCCGCCAGCAACAGCAGCAGCAGCAGCAGCAGAAATAAAAACAGCAGTGCGACAACAGCAGCAATAACAGGACCAATAACAGGAGCAATAACAGCAGCAACAACAGCAACATTAACAGCAGCCGCTGTCGGCAAAGTAAGCCCCGCCGATATGTTAACAGCCGCTTTGGCCGTGCCCTGCGCCAAATGCTCAAAGCCCGCCATGCTGCCCCCCGGCCTGCTGCCCTCGTCCGGCTCCACCAGCAGCGCCAGCTCGGAGGCCAGCAGCAGCAGTTACAGCAGCATTAGCAGCGGCAGCAGCAGCAGCAGCAGCAACAGCAGCAGAAGCAGCGATCAGCAGCTGCAGCAGCAGCACTCGCAGCAGCAACTGGAGGCAGCCATCATTTATCCGGGCAAACAATACCGTAAATCCAAATCCTATATGGGCGTCTCACAATATGCAACCAAAGCAAATGCTGGCAACAGCAACAACAACAACAACAACAACAGCAACAACAACAGCGGCAACATACCGTATAGACGCTCGCAGAGCGATCGCCGCAATTCATTCGATCGCACCTTTGCGGAGCGTAATCGCGACTTTGTGCCCATCGTACAGCCATTGCGTCCCGTTCTCTCCTCATCGAACATTGCGGGCGTCATAGCCAGCGCCAGCGCCAGCAAGCTGACCATCATCGAGCGTTTCGGCAAAGGACGCGTCGCCTATCCCATTATGCAGGTGAGTCGTCCAACAATTCTACAATCATTACGTTGAGATCAAATTTATAACTATACGCTTGAAATTCAGGCTCAAATTGAGATTAGAAATCTGTTAACTCGTTTATTTATAGTTTTGCAATCAGATCTTAACAATTTTTATGGCTGCCAACTTCTTGTTTGACTTGAATTTTATTCCATTTCTAATTAAGGAATTTCCCTCCAACTAGAGTTTCACATGTTTTCTAGCGATTAATGTATTCTGGGGAAACTCTTATTAGAATGTAGAGTTCGTCAAGTTAATAAGTTCAGGCTCAAATTGAGATTGGAAATCTTGCAACTGGTTTATTTATAGTTTTGCAATCACAACTTAACAACTTTTATAGCTACCAACTTCTTGTTTGACTAGATTTTTATTCTATTTCTAATTAAGGCATTTCCTTCCAACTAAAACTTCACAGCCTCTTATTGGATTATAAATTTCGTTAAGTTAATAAGATCAGGCTCAGGTTAGGATCATAAATCTTTCAATTGTTTATCAGATCAGATCTTAACAATTTTTAAAGCTACCAACTTCTTGTTTCACCAGCTTTGTATTCTACTTCTTACCAATTAGAATTTCCTTCCAACTAGAACTTCACACGTTTTCTAGTGCTTGAAGTCTTTGGGACATCTTATTAGATTGTAGAGTTTCTAAAGATGAGCAGATCAAATAGATAGTTGACCTCAGAGGGATATCAAACTATTTATATTTATTTGGTATTATTTTTACGAACTTTATGTAAAGATTTAACAGAAAATTAAGCTGTTTTTGCTTGGGGCAATCAACTCGAAATATGCCCAGTTTTATACATAGAGCCATTCTTATTATGAGTCTTAAACTATTTTTAGTCTCCAACTAATCTTTGTTATTTTAACGGCCCACCTGATATTCTCAAGTCTATAAAATTAAAAGAATTATGTTACCTTGAAAGAGAAGATTCAGTTAAACGTGATGTATAACATTTGTGCCGATATTTCTGGGTAATCTTTCGTAACTTTCCATTTGTGTGTGATATTGTTTTTGTTGCCACATAAAGATTCGAGAAGTTCTTTCTAATCAGCGCTACCGAAGGAAGCGGTTCTAATTAATGGCGCAAAAGCAGCTAGATGATAAGGCCAAAAGCAAAAACAAAAAACAACAAAAAAAGAATAAAAACAGAATACAATAGAGTAGAAAAAAAGAGAGAGTATATAAATTGTTGTTGTTGTTGTTATTGCCTTGTTGTTTCATTAGTCATCTGTATATTTTCAATGCAGATTGCATCACGGAATGAAATATAGTTATAGATTGTTACCTTTATAGAGTATATAGCGAGGCTATTCCAGAAAATTCCCCTCGCCCCCCCTTTCCCCCTGTGTAATTAGTTGGCAATCGTATTACGAGGCTTGTTTATTTGTTTAGCTTGGTGAGCTGCTCAGGCATTGTTATCACTGCACTTTGCGTCTTATATACCCATATTTGCACTGGCCCAAAGACACGTGCGCCCGAGCAGGGATCGTGCATTCCACGCATTACGTATACGGCATGTTGAGCATCATTTTTATTTCAATATTGTTACAGAATGAATGTGTAACGCCTTGTTGTGTATAATGCTTTGTAGGCGCCGTAAACTCTATACATTATTGATCAGCATTATCAGCTGATTTATAGATATTTTAGTTCATCATGATCTATGGGAAATAGTCTCTCAGTTTAGCTATAATAGGGGAAGAGGCTTCTTTGAAATCATTGAGATCGGATTAATAGATATATACATTATTGATCAGCATTATCAGCTGATTTATAGATATTTTAGTTCATCATGATCTATGGGAAATAGTCTCTCAGTTAAGCTAAATTGGGGGAAACTTGGCATAGAAACTTCTTCGAAATCGTTGAGATCGGATTACTATATGTATATATATTGTTGATCAGCATAATCAGCTGAGTTATTATAGCTATTTAAGTCTATCAAGATCTATGGGAAATAGACTCGCAGTTAAGCTATATTGGGGGAAACTTGGTATAGAAACTTCTGTCCAAATCGTTCAGATCGTATTACTATATCGCAATTTTAACTATAATCTTCTATCAAGGGTATTTGAACTTCGACAGAGCAAAGTTCTTTCGTGTTTCGTTTTGGTTACGATTAATAAAAATTTGTCTATTGACGAGCTGCGGATTGATGGATATTTTCTTTAATGCGGAAATTGCAAAGCCTTGGAATATTAAAACAAATCAGAAAAAGAAACGAGATGTGTTTTGGTTGTCTGTGTTGCATAGATGAAACCAAATACAAAAACTGAAATATAAAAAACAAGCGGCCAGAAAAGTCCAACATATTTATTTGCTGTTGTTGTTTATGCTAATTATTCAGGTCTCTAGAAATCTGCATATGTTGGAAAAATAGTAGTATAGCCAAAAATAAAATAAAATCAAATCGAATCAAATAATGATTAGCATGTGCGTCAGTTCGAATCGTTGCTGGCTGGGACTTGGATGTGTTTGATTACCTTTAAAGACCGAAACTAGTTCTAAATGTATGCGAAAAGGGAAACTTGTTTTGCCACTTGGTGTGCGAAACATTTATTACTAAAAGAATCGAGAGTATAAAACGACAAATGCAAATTGATTCACGTTCATTTAAGAACTCATGGCTTAAACACAATTGACAGACAACACAATAGACGCAAAGTTAGGAAACAATGTTTAAACAACTGTCGCAAGAACCCAAACAAGAGCTAACCTTCAAAAGCATTTTCCAAACAAACTTAACACACTTCTATTTTGTTTGTGCCAGTTGCTCGTGTACTATTATTATTATTCTTACCAGACATGAATCATTTGAGCGAAGAGTGTGAGCGGCTCTTCAGCTCGCAAGACACTGTGCTCGCTCTTAATAAACCTCTCGCTCTCTCTCTCTCTTGCTCTCTCTCTCGCTCGCCCGCTCTTCACGTGAGCACAGCTTTCATCGGGGCACAGTGGGGCGACGCCGTCAAACACGTGGCAAAAGCTGATCAACTGGGCAACGGAAATGAACTGACGTGCAGATAAGATAAACAAGCAACACTTGTCACCACAAAAAAAAAAATATAACCAAATACTTGACATATTTGATATATATAAATGTATAGATGTGTAGGGGAATGTTTAGAGGGGATTTTAGCCGCAATTTCGAGCTGGCTTGAAAGATTCACGCTCTTTATTGTACAATTATAATGCTTCATGTATTTGTTATCAGCGTCAGTTGCAACGAAATAAAATAATAGAAAACATGAAGAGTAGCCAAACAAAAGCACAGACGGTAGGCATTGCAAATATTGAAACTTGTTGCTTGCGTCAATCGCGAGCGAGTCCCATCGATAGTACGAGTATATACACAGATGTGCACAAATATATATACATATATATTTATATATAAGTGAACTCTGTGTACTTTATGGAAATGATTTGTAAAAAGAGACTTTTCGCTAATAGGGCTCGTTCGCTGGAAACCTTTAATGAACGCAGCTACCAATTACTTCTAACAAAAAACCCAGCTATAATATTCCAATCATTAAATTTTACACCCAGCTGCGGTCGGACATTTCGTTTTAACGGCTTTTGGCCCAAAATCTATATGAGCTCATAAACGATGCGAACTAAAGACATTAAGTTTGACGGGTTCAATGCCTGAAGGACATGTCCCTAAGGCAACAAAAGCTTAAACTAGTTATTTAATTATATTTAACAAAGTTTTATTGGGCTGCTCTAAAGTTCTCCATAAAGTATTCAAAATTTGTTGATTTGCCGAAACCCAGCCACAATTTTGAGCATATATGCCCTTAATTTTGGTTATATATCTCTTTTAACCAACACGTTAGCTATTCGAAACCTTTTCTTAAGATCGAAAGTTTTTTAAGTTTATTTTATAGGTTTTTGTAGGTTTCTTAGAAAGGGTACTGGACGCAGCTTAGCGAACTCTTTCAGCGCCTTCTACTTTTGTACGATATCACTTCTCACTTGAGTTTAAACAATCAACATTATTCGAATATAATATACATTTAGTAAATAAAATAAATATTTATGACGTCCTCGAACTTGACAATGGGATTTAAATTGTGTGTGCTTGTTAGAATATTTGGTTACTCAATTTGAAATATGCGCGAAATTAATCTTATCTTGTGCGCTGCTTTCTAGTTCTATTTCAGCTAGCTCGAGTTATCGATATGTTATCGATAGTTGTTAGAGCTATTGTTAAGCATTGACTTTTAATGTTTATTTGTAGCATTTTATTAAATATACCTTATTTCCAATGTGCTTGCAATTTGAATTCTAGATCGTATAGTCTCTAATCTCTAGTTCAAGTTATCGATACATTATCGATAGTTTTGAAGCTATTGTCAAGCATTGACGTTTAAGGGCTTTTTTGCAGCATTCTCTTTAATATATGCCCAAATTCAAATGTGCTCACAATTTTGTCTCTAGTTAAAATAGGGTATATTTCAGCCAAGTCAAGTTATCGATATGTTATCGATAGTTGTTCTATTACTTTTTTGGCATTGACTTTTAATGTTTTTTTGTAGCATATTATTTAATGTACCGAAATTCAAAAATGCTCGCAGTTTCCCTTAGTTGAAATGAGATATTTATCAGCCAAGTTTAGTTATCGATATGTTATATTATGCTTTTACACTTCGATATGTTATATCAGTTATAAATTCTCTGAGATATCTTATGGTTTTGGTCTTGACTAATCGATAAAAGAATATGGAAAATTCTCACAGAAAGATAAATTGAAAATTCCCATTGGTTTGCTTAAGCTCTTTTTAAAGTCTCTTTAGCGCTGATATTTTGCTTATTTATATTTGTTCCTGGTATTTCCTACGGGTATTTCAAATGTCGAACGCTTGAAACTTCATCATTAATTCATATTTCTCATTATTTTCGCGTTCAAACGCAGCTGTGTGTGAATTTTGAGCCATGTTTTCTTAAGTTTTTGTGCCTCCCACCCGCTCCCAACCGCAGTCAAGTAATTGCTTTTGAAACAAATTTAACAACTTGCGTTTATTGTTATTATTATTTTTTTTATATATAATAATTTGCGTCGTAAAATTTCTTGCTGACAAGGCCAAGAAATGCGTTTAAAGAAAGGCCAAAAAAGAAAAACAGTCAGCAGCAGCACAAATGAAGTGCAGAAGTTCAGATAGTGCTAATAATAATGAGAATGAGAATGAGAATGAGAATGATAATGACAATGATAATTATGATAATAATAATGATTATGATAATTTGTTATCACGTTTTCAACAGTCTCGAAGTGCCTGCCCCGGCCGCCTTATCAACATTAGAAACCGTGCAAAATATAATAAATATTTTAATCAAAAACTGACAAAAAAATGAGAGAAAAAAAATGAAGAAAAATATTTACCTACTTCAAATTGGGCAGACAAAAAAAAGTGTGCTTAGAAAGTGCCACATATGCGTTGCTTTGCTTTTTATTGTTTATTTGCTGTGCTGGAAATAGAATTATTTACAATCACTTGTTATTCAATGGCCGCAAAAATGCCAGCGCATTGTCTTGAAAAGGTGCAAAAAACAAATGGCAGGCCTTTAATTAGACAACTTAAAGAAGTTGGTTGACCAGCTGGGTTTTTAATGTGCCCTACGCATCAATATTCTGATACAATCAATTAATATACCCTAACAATACACACTGCTGATAGAGTATACCGATTCAGCGTACCGATATGTCCTGCTGATAAATCCTATTGATAAACAGGGACTTTAACGTCCTATTAATTATTGATATGACAACTTAGTGGCAGCTTATTTAATATTCTCATATATCCAACAAATATATCCTATCAACACACATTATCAATACAACCTACACCGATATGACCTACTCATATTAAACTATTGAGAAAGCCTTCTGATATACCCTATTGATAAGCCCAACTGCTACGTTCTATTGTTATGCCAATTGAGCTGTGCTATTTTGATACATCGTGTCAATATACCCTTTCAAAACACACTACTGATACAGCTTACTGTCCTTGATAAACCCACCTTGATAAACCCTTCTGATACGCCGATTTAAGTTGTTAACTAATATACCCTACATATACTGCATAGCATACCAATACATCCTACTGTGGTACCCTAATATACCATACTGATACACCCTACCGATACACTCTACAGATACAACCTACACAAACACCCTACATATACACTCTAAAGATGCACCCTACAAATAAACTCTACAGATACATCTATTGATACGTCCTACAGATCCATCCTACAGGTACACCCTACTGCACTTAAAATTTCGAAAAAGTATGTATCTTATCGATACATTCTACAGATACACCCTATAGATACACCATACAGATACACCCTACAGATACACTCTACAGATGCACCCTACAGATACACTCTACAGGTGCACTCTACAGATACTCCCTACAGATATACTCTATCGATAAACTCTATAGATAAACTCTACAGATAAAATCTACAGATACACCCAACAGATTCACTATACAGATACACCCAACAGATTCACTATGCAGATACATCCTACAGATATACTTTAAAGATATTCTCTACAAATTCACTCTATAAATACATCTTATAATAACACCCTACAGCTACACCCTACAGGTACACCCTACCGATACGTCCTACAGTTACATCCAATAGATACACTCTACTGCACTTGATATTTCTAAAATGTATGTATCTTATCGATACATTCTACAGATACATCCTACAGATACCCCCTACAGATATACTCTAAAGATATTCTCTACAGATACACTCTATAAGTTCATCTTACAGATTCACCCAACAGATACATTCTACAGATACACCCTGCAGATACACCCTACAGATATACCCCACAGATACACCCTATAGATACTCCCAGCCTATACAATCCTCTGCACTTCGAATTTCTAAAAAGTATGCACTGTTAAATTGAAAACTGTTTTTTTTAGCTGATTTTAAAGCTTGCCTAAAACTAGGCAGCACTTTTTCGCAACTAACTTGTATTGAAAGAAAGCTGTGCTTGAAAGCTTGCCAAGAACATGCTCCGAACTCTGCAGAACTTTAAAGTCTGCCGCGACAGCCGAGACAAAACCCCAATTTGACCTCTGACCAAATTGAGCTAATTAGAAGCTTTTGTGTAATGCGAGACATGCCACATTGTGTGGCCAGTAATTAGCGTCATTAGACTAAGATAAAAGCGAGAGAGACGGAGAAAGAGAGGAAGGGAGTCACAGAGAGAGAGAGAGAGCGAGCTGAAAGACAAAGACGGCGACAAAGTCTGAGAGCCGCATTTGACCCGAGTTGACATGCGGCGAGCTGTACAACAATGTGCTTGGCCCGCATTAAGTCGTGCAGTTGATAAGACAAAGGTCTATATAAGTACACAGATGCATACAAATAAACATATATACTTATATATTTAATACAAATAATCTAAATTCGTTGTGTATATATAAAAATGCAATGAATTGTATATACAAAAGTCTTGATAAGAAGCCGACCGAAAATGAATGTGAAACTTTGAATGTTTGTGGTCTCTTCGAAGTCTCTGCCAGAGATAAGAATAGAAACCGCCCCACACAGATTGTATAGAATATATATAACATATATATATATATATATGCAATTGTTCAGTTTATGGAATTGATAAGCAAAACTGAGCCTCACTTTGCTGCATTCGCAGGTATTTTGATTAGACTCAACTACAATTGTGTGCCAAGTCTCAAATTAAAGTTTCGACTTTATCATAAATAGCACTCGATACTCTTTCAAGCACTTGACTCTCGCATAATTTTAAGCAATTTATCATCTTAGATGACAGATTGCAGTTTATTGTCGCCGTTTTCTAGTCTAAAATTGTATTTATCAATATTTTTCCAGCCAACTGTGCAGAGAATTCTTTTGTATCTCCTCCATCACAAATATATATATGTGTATATATTTATATATATTTCTCTTGCACGTCATTGTCTGTGCAGATTTTTAATTATATGCCGTTGAACAAGTTTCAGCGGCGATTATTATGTTAATGCGTAAATCTAATTAAATATAAATATTTGATAAATAATTATATGCTAATTATTTCATAATACTTGTTGCCAAGCATTTGTTAATTGAGCTGTGCCTTATACTATAGTCATATATAGTACATTAGATCAATCGCTTTTTATTTGCCTGACGCAATGTTGCTAACGAATTTATCGACCTATAAGCAAATTCGTTATCGAAGTTCGTTTATTCGTTTCTGTTCTAGATTTTCAGTTCTCGAATGCTCAGCAAAAGTAATTGAACTGCCTTTATGTAGATTCGTTTAACTTTTATATCGATTGGTATAGTTATCGATAAATTTGTGAGGATTTTGTCGTTCTTTTTGGATGAGTTTCTTTGCTTCCAACTATCGAAACTATCGATAGGCAATGCGTTCAATAAGTTCCTTAGTTCTCATACCTGGAACGATAAGCATAGTTATCGATATGTATATAGTTTTTGTTTTTAATAGGTATCAAAACGTGAGTTTTCGTGGAGTTCACAGATATTGATAATATCGTCTATCGATAACTATCGATAGTAACCATTTGCAGGGTTATCGATAACAGTTTTAGGCTGCACATCTTGCATATTTTCACATCTTGATTCATTCAACTCATTTATTAAGCTTAAGCTCATGACTTTTGATATCTAAATGAAGTAATCGATAATTTAGATATCTCTATCGATTGTTATTCAAGTTGAATACTCACTTTAAGGATGCGAATACTCAGTTAAACAACGAATTCAATCACATAGCGACAAATGTATGCAAGGCATGCCACATGCAATGCTGTTGCTGACGATGTTGTTTAAGCCAAAAGACAGAGAGACATTCAGACGGACGGACGGACGGACGGACGGACGGGTAGTTGTTGTAGTTCTTTGTTCAAAATGCTTGCAATGCATTCGTGTGTGCACCTTTCAAATTTTTTCGCCTAATCTGAGCTCGACTTGCAATCGTCGCGTTGTTGTTGCAAGTAGTTGTTGCCGCCGCCGCCGCCGCTGTTGCAAGTTTGCTGCCACAGAGGCAGAGGCGAGAAGGCCGCAAATGTATTTCTTACTGTTTTGCTTTTTTTTTTCTTTAGCAAATTGGTAAATTGTTTTTTGTTTTTTTTGGTTTTTATGTAGTTGTCTTTTTCGAATACTTACTGAACGGCCATAAAACGATTAATAATTATGCACAAACTTTCAAAATTGAAGCTTTGTCTGAGGCTCATCGATTGGTATTTAAAAAGACATTTAACATTTTATGCACGGCTATCGTTATTTAGCCGGCTTTGGCTGACATTTAAGCCAAACGGCCAAACGGCCAAACGACTAAGCGGCAAAACGGAGCGAAGAGGAGCGACCCATGCAACAGATTATGGCTCAATGACACTAGTCGCAAGTGGCACTTGTAACGCGTATTAAATACACCTTGCATTGAGCAGCTTCAACAAGTGGCGCTTCACAGCAGCGAATAAGTGGGCTTTCCAACACTGTGCTCAGTTCGAGTGCAGCCAAGAAGTGTGCTTTCTAACACTGTGCGCGCAGTCTGAGTGCAGTGAATACTTGAGCTTTCTGTCTGAGTGCGGCCTTGAAGAAAACAAAGTACAAGAAAAAGAGACAAGCTTTATTATTTGCAGCCAAAAGGTTAATATTTAGCATATTTAAACAGTAAGCAATCTTTAAAAGCTTTGAAGACTAGTTTGCTTACAGTTAAACTAAATTAAATAGGTATGTTTAATTTAAAGAGTAGTTAAATTCTTTAGGCGAGCTTTCTTCAGAAAATAACTTTTAGTTTGCGAGTTTACTACTGAGTCATAAATATATCTATTTAAGCACGCTTTATCGCAGTAGACATAATAAAACATATATTAAAGCTTTACTGACAGTTTACAGTTGATTTTTAGCTTTGAGCTAATTTAGATTAAAGCTTCACAAGCAGCTCACAGCTGAGCTTAAGCTTTTAGCTAGACACAATAAAAATTAGATTAAAGCTCTGCGAACAGCTTGCAGTGGAGCTTTAGCTTGGGTTTAGAATAAGCTTTCAAACTTACACTTGACATAATTAAATTTAGATTAAAGCTCCACGAGCAGTTTATAGTTGAGCTTTAGCTTTTAGTTGGTATTGCAATAGATATCATAAAATATAGATTGAAGCTGTATGAAAAGCTTACAAATGAGCTTTAGCTTAGCTTTAGATTAAAGCTCTACGAAAATATCATGTTTGAGCTTTAGCTTTACTCTTATTTAGATTAAAGCTCTATGGACAGCTTAGTGCTAAGCTTATGCTTAGCTTTATATTAAAGCTCTACGAACACCTTACAGTTGAGCTTTAGCTTTCAGCTGGTGTCGCAATAGAAATCCTAATATTTAGATTAAAGTTTTACGAATAGTTAACAGTTGAGCTTTATCTTATCTACAAAAAGCTTACAGTTAAGCTTTACCTTTCAGCTAATGTCATTGGCAACTCGAAACAAAAGCCGTTTCGCCTTCAGCCAAGTCCGGTTCGTGTTAATTGACTTTGGCATTTGTTAATTTCAGCGCAGCTTGTCGCTGCAATCTCAAGGGCTTCTCCCTTTCTTTTGGCTGCACTTCACTTAAAATAAGTTTTACTTTTAGCTTTTTTTTGGCTCCAGTTGTGGCTTTGTGGCCGCCAGCTTATCAGTGCAGGAGCTTATCAGTTCTTAAGTGCTGACAGTTGGACTCTAGTTGTTGTCGCTTTACTTTTTGTCGCTGTCCAACTAATTGTACAGTATTTTCCTCTTCTTTTTTGCTGTTCTTGTGGTATGCCAAACCGCAGATAGCGCCCTTGGCAAGTGTAATTTGTTAACCGAATTTCCGAGAACTGTTGCTTCGAAAATAGATGCCAAAAGTGCTGCCAAATTGCGACAAATTGTCGAACGCCGTGGCACCTGATAAAGTTCTCTTTTATCTGTTGTCAAAAAAAAGACCCACAAAAAAACACAAAAAAAAAAGAGAATAGTTAAAAATATGTCGCATATTTTGTTGTCTATTTTGCGGTTGTCTGTGCGTGAAAACAAGTTACTTCCGCTAATTATGAAATTTCCAGCTCTCGGTTTCTATTTTTGTTTATGTCTTCCTTCTATAAACAATCAAAAAAAAAAACCAAAAAAAAAACTCTAAAGGTTAAATTGAATATTTCAGCAATAATAATACGTATGTGGGCTTATTTCGCTGTATTGTCCAAGTTATTATTATATTATTTTTAGCTTGTTTTCGGCCAAAACTCTGACTTGCACAAATAAAATGGAGGAGAAACCAAAAAAAAAAAAAATAAAACCAGCACCAAATTCGTAAACACTATATTTAAAATTAATTGAAGCCAATTTGAAAACGATTATGACAAGGCCCAAATTATATTTTATTATTATTGTTTACGCCACGAACTGGGCCAGTCTGTACAGTTGGCCAGCTAGACTTTTGACCAGCTCGTATGACTCCCTGTAAAACAGGTCCATCTATTGATACTTCTTACCATAAAAGCTGTTATCCTGCTATCTTCTGGCTAAACAAAAGGAGAACTTCAACATTAGCAATATATATAAAACTGACTGATTGGTGCTCAACGCACAGCCCATACCGTAAGAGCTAGGAAGAGCTATTCCCTCAAATATCCTATATAGATATGGGCCAAAATTTCCCACCCCCATAACTCGGTCAAGTCTCATCCGATTTTCACGAGGTTTGGCTTTTTGTCCATGGTTTGACCTCTAGATCAATTTGGCATCTAAATCTGACATTATTTTTGGTCGAAATTCATGTAAATGAAATTCATGCACTCTCAAATATCCTATATACCCATAGGTCTAAATTTCCCACCCCCATAACTCGGTCAAATCTCATTCGATTTTCACGAGGCTTGGCTCTTTATTCATGGTTTGGCCTCTAGATCAATCGTGCATCTAAATCTGGCAACATTATTTTTGGTCGAAATTCATGTAAAAATGGTACCCACAAATATCCTCTATACACATAGGTCAAAATTTCCCACCCCCATAACTCGGTCAAATCTCATCCGATTTTTACCTGTTTTGGCTTTTTGTTCATGGTTTGGCTGCTAGATCAATCGTGCATCTAAATCTGGCAACATTAGTTTTGGTCGAAATTCATCTAAAAATGTTAACCTCAAATATCCTATATAGATATAGGTCAAAATTTCCCACCCCCATATCTTGCACAAAAATCATCCGATTTTCACGAGGTTTGGCTCTTTGTTCACGGTTTGGCCTCTAAATCAATCGTGCATCTAAATCTGGCAACATTATTTTTGGTCGAAATTCAAGTGAAAATGGTACCCTCAAATATTCTATATAGACATAGGTCTAAATTTCCCATACCCATAACTCGGTCAAATCTCATCCGATTTTCACGAGGTTTGGCTCTTTGTTCACGGTTTGGCCTCTAAATCAATCGTGCATCTAAATCTGGCAACATTATTTTTGGTCGAAATTCAAGTGAAAATGGTACCCTCAAATATTCTATATAGACATAGGTCTAAATTTCCCACCCCCACAACTCGGTCAAATCTCATCCGATTTTCACGAGGTTTGGCTCTTTGTTCACGGTTTGGCCTCTAAATCAATCGTGCATCTAAATCTGACAACATTATTTTTGGTCGAAATTCAAGTGAAAATGGTACCCTCAAATATTCTATATAGACATAGGTCCAAATTTCCCACCCCCATAAGTCGGTCAAATCTCATCCGATTTTCACGAGGTTCGGCATCTAAAACTGTCATTATTATTCTTGTATTTGATATAAAAGTTCAATTAATATGATCTTCTCTTTGTTTTCAAGCTCCTAGCTGACAACCGTCAGAGCTTTCACTCATGCACGCAGCACACGTACACAGAGTGCAGCGAAAGCTCACGGGCATGTGCATGCTTTAGGCAAAAGCTCACCAATATTAGCACAGCGTATAAATACACACACACACACACAGAGACAGACACACAGACACACGTATATAGCAATTATTATTTGCTCAGTTATTTGATAAACACTACAGCGCAAAGCGGCTAAACGTTGACTTGAGGCTGTTAATTGTTTAACGTAATTTTTTTTTTGTTTTTTTGATGAGTACGCTTCAAGACCTGTTGGCTATAGCCTCTATATATAACAGCAGTTTTCAGCTGACAGCTACACATGTCGAGTTGTCAGCTTAGATTTTTATTTAGACTTTGTTTTTTTCCTTTTTTCTGTTTCTTATAATTATCAATTCCAATTGTGAAACTCAATTTCAACGAATCGTTTTATAAGTGCGCTGCAATTATAATTGCTCGACGTTCTGGCTTCAAGTATTGTTCAGTTAAGACGTCAGGGCAATTCTAACCAACTGAGTCATCTCCCCTACCCTCTCCCTCCCTCTCTCTCTCTCTGAGGAGAGGGGTCGGGGGGGCAAATCACGTGCTACGCTCCCAACTTCAATTAACATTGAAATAAAACTTCAGCAAAACTATTAATCAAAAGTTTTATTTATTTCTTGGTTTTTTTTTTCTTCTCTCTGTTTTGTTTGGTTTTTGGAGCGCCACGTAGAATGCGGATGTTGAATATATATTTATTTTTTTTCGAGCATCGCTACAAATGTATCTGACTATTGTACTAGCTGTGTGTGTATCTATAAGATTGCTTGCATGTATCTTTAGCTGTTTTTAGGTATCTTTAGCTGTTTCCAGCTGCGGCATCCACTTATGAATGGCGCATTTACTCCAAATCATTTGCCTTGTTCCGCTATTGTGTCTCTTCTCATTGAAAAACCTCCATAAGTATGCGAGAAACCCCAACAACAACAATAATATAACTACAAAAAAATGTGTGTTTTTTTATAATTTTTTTTTTTTTTTTTTTAGCGATTTTTCAGTTACGCTTGCGCATTAGGCGCCGCTAATTCTTTTATTGTGACTGTTTTTTTTTTTGCCATGAAGCGTTGAAAAACAGCTGAAAATAAAATACAAGAGTTGGAAGAGTTCGGAAGACTGCCTTCGGCAAGGTCGTTCTGCACACACACCTGCACTATCTTGTATACACATACATATATATATATATATAAAGGCATATACATGTGTTATGCTGCAATAACTGTCAGCTGTATTTGCCGTATACCCTAGCAATGGGCATTATTTGCTAAGTCATGCTATGTGTAACGATTTCCAAACTCATAACGATTATATATATGTGTGTAGGGCTGGCAACTCTGACAGAGATATAGAGAGTCTGTAACGGCCGATAAAATGTTAGAAGTCTGTTAAATAACATAAGGATTGGTAACAGGAGCGTACGAGAGAGGAATGAATGTCGGGTCCGACCTGCTGAAGATCGTGATCGTATGATCTCCTTGACTATTATAAGAACGGAAATATATCTTTGTACCAATAGAAAATCTAATATATGAAGTGAATAAAAATCAAGATGCACTCAGGATAATAAGTTCCAGTTAACTTGAGAGATAATATATGCTAACTTATAAATATGCTATCCTTTCTCTTATGATTATGATGGAATATGTATATAGATCCACCTATGATATATCAATCTATATTTATATCATCATATATAGACCGACCGATGATGTCAATCTATACATCCTATCATTTATAGATTGATCGAAGATATATCAATCTATATGTACCAAGGAATATATAGATCGACTTAAGATATATCAATCTGAGTCATCATACTCATAAGCTTGCATATGGCTTAAAATATACTATTGTAAAATATGTATATAGAGATATATAGCTTGATATATATATAGGTTTAAATATGTATTACGGAGATGGATCTAATCTTCAATTCCTAAAAGCTATATAAGCTTAAATTTAATCTTCAAGACATACAACTTATATACGTATACATAATATTTATCTGGTTAACAACCTGATCAGATCTAAGCTCCTGGAAATAGGTTAGTTATAATAAAGTGTATTCAACATTCGGCTTACATTGAGCACACATTGATTTGTTTATTTGCGAACCGTTGGGTCATTTCTCGGAACTTGTCAGCGTCTCCTCCAACGATAATCACAAATATCTTGAGCACTTTAGTCAGCAGTTGAAGGTGCATATTTATCTACCATACACACGCATATATCTCTAGATATATATACATTTATCTATGCGTGTATAATTGTGCTTTGATGTTTAATTTTTGTTTGCTTGTTTATATTTTCTTTGCTTTGCCCAGCGGCATTTGGCGGCTTCTCTCTTTGCCCAACCAAATACCAAATTTATGGCATATTAATACATAGTTTCATAAAAGTTTTATAGAGTTATTTGGGCTAGGGTTACAACAGCACCGAAAGACCACTCGAGTGTTGCCCAGAAAGAGAGAGACAGAGAGACACAGAGAGAGAGAGAGAGAGAGAGAGAGAGCGAGACCTTATACCAAATTGTTTCGTGTCTTGTTTTTGTTGTGTCTCAAGTAATTAAGGTTTATTTTATGATGGGTATTTCCAAGTTAAGTGCCTGGCTTTTTGGCATTTCGGGCTTCTAATTGGCTTTTATGTTATATATATTTTTTCGAAAGGTAAACACACAAAATACATGGAAATCAAGCGTTGAGCTACACTTTAAAGAGGCTTAATTCAGGAGCATTTATTTAAAGAATAGATTTATTCTATATTAAATGATATAGTTTTATATAAAATAATAAAATATTTAATTGCTTGACAATTAAAACTGAGTTTCACTTTCTTAACTTTTGTCGGTACAGAAAACAGATCAAATTAATCTCTAATTTAATCTGGAGTGCTTTGAAAGTGAGAGCTTGACAGCTTGAGCGAATGGAAGCACATTAAGATAAGCTCAACTCTTGCATTAATCGGCACTTTCATCAGCTTCCGCTTGAGCTTAATTAAGCTGTGCAGAAGCTTTTTTAAATAATTATCATCTTAACTTGAAACTAGACTAAGTCTAAGGATAAGAACTCAGCTTGTGCTTTAGCTTAATTAAGCTCTGCGGAAGCTTTTTACTTAAAGCTCGATTAAGTGCAAGTAAGAGCGCATCTTCAATATCCTTCATTCACTTGTGTTTGATCTTAAGCTTTGCACAAGCTTTTTAAAGGCGTTTCTATCAGCTTAATTAAGCTTTAAGGAAGCTTTTTTGATTAACGTTAATATAGACTTGAAGCTGGATTAAGTGCAAGTGTGAGAGCTTTTATCAGCTTGTGCTTGATCTCCAGCTTTGCAGAAGCTTTTCTAATATATTTAATCCTTACTTAAAGCTCGATTAAGGGGCAGTAGGGTCAGAGCTTTGCTTAAGCTTCTTCTTCGCCTAGCTCAGTTATATGCATATATAACCTCTTTATAATGCTTTGAGAAGACTTTCTGAATATCTTATCTGTAATTAACATAATTACTTAAGGCTTGAAATTCATTTTAGTGCTGCATTCTTTATCTGAATTCCCTTGATCTGAATTTGCATTACGCTTGAGTGTGCTTTTAGTTATATTTATTATTGATTACAATTTTAAAGTATATTGAAATTATAATTATTAATCGTACCATTTACCCATAAGCTGATTAAATTTGCCTGCACAGATAGATGGAGATAGACAGGTATGCAGCTCGGGCTTAGCTCGGTGAAGTGCGCAAATTAAAATGCCAATTGCAAGAAATGAAAGGCACACGGGCCACAGACACACACACAACAAGACACTTGTAGGTTTGGTCTTAAAAGCAACACAAAAAAAACTTTAAAAAAGTAAAATCAAAATAAAAAAAAATTGTCTATAAAGTAAAAACAACAACAACTAGAAAACAATCCAATAACCAAACAGCTTCAATGTCAATCCAATGCAGGTGGCTGCGCCCCAGCTTTCGGTTTCGGTTTTTGGTCAAAAAAGATACAAAAAAAAAGATACGAAAAAAAAGATACAACGGAGCTTTGATTTATCTGTAACGCTCGTTAAGTTGAGCACAGATACAGATACAAATTTTTACGTTTAGGCCCCAGACTCGTTCGGTTAATTGTTTCGCTTTGCTTCTTTTTTTTTTGGCTGTTTTGTAATCGCATTAAGCTTGAGCTTTTTGGCCAATAGAGAGAGAGAGGGAGAGAGAGGGAGAGAGAGGGAGGGGGAGGGAGGGGATTTGATTTCATCTTTCTATATGATCTGTGAGTTCTGTTCTGCGTCCGCGCCCTTAGATCCGGTTGGAAAGGATCTTGGAGCTGTCCGCATTTGTAATCTCTTTGTTGTTGTATTGTTCGCGTATTATTCTTATATAATTTATGTGCTTCCAACTTGAACCGCACCCAAAAGCAACCCAAATTCTTGACAGGTAGCTGTGAATGCACTGCGCAAAATTTGGGGTGAACATTATTACAAAATAAACTGTTCTTAAACTAGGAAAATTGACATTAGTTCAGCAATATTATAAAGTTTTTTTTAGGTTATTTAAAGTAAATCAAAAAAATAAACATTTGAAATAAGTTTTATTTATTTGTCTTTTCTATATTTCTTTTATATTCTATTCCATTGAAGAACCTACTAAAATACTGTCTTAATACTATTATAATTAGTATTTTATTATTACCACTTCATTTTAATACTATTTCCATTTCTGGAGCTTTAAAATATAGTACCTAGATATCCAAGAACAAAAGATTTCCAATTCCAAGAATTTATAATATAATTTTTGAGCACATCTCAAAATTTTCTTTTATTCAGAGAGTTATTTTTCTAAATAATTAGGATTATATGCACTTTGTAATAATAGTATTTAGTTTATACTATATTCAAAGTAATACTATTTTTAGACACATCTTAAAATGTTCTTAATCTGTAAAGTTTAGTTTGTAAAAATATGAAATCATTTTTAATTAAGCCTTTCAAAAACTCTGAGAATTGAATTTGGTTTTTGGTATTTCCCACCCACTATTTTCTCACAGTGCAGCACTTGTAATTTGTTCAGGTGCTCGCTGAAGGATTACAGTAGTCTTAAATTGAATTCGATTGGATTGGTTTTGGGTTGAATTGGATTGGTCTGGGCCAGCAACAGCAGCCGCAACAGCAGCCGCAGCAGCAGCCGCAGCAACAGCAGCCGCAGCAGCAGCAGCAGCAGCAGCATCTTGGCAAGTCCAAGTTTTGAGTTCGTTGTCTGCCAAGTTGCAGCAGCAGCGGCAGCAGCAGCGGCGACTGCACTCAGCTTGTAAACTGGAAAGATCGGTTTCAGGTTTCAAGGACTTTTGGTGGACATTCACTTTTTCGAGACAGCAGCAGCCGCAGTCGCAGCTACGAGTGCTGCATAGAACCACAAGCAAAGCTGACTGACGACTAGTTCAGCTCACTAGCGCTCTCTCTCTCTCTCTCTCTCTCACTTGCTCGCTCGCTCGCTTTGACTGACTGACTGACTGGCACACTGAGCTGCATTTTATGCCATTCGAATTGCTTTTGTGGACCACGAGCGCAGCGCATGGGCAACTCCTACTACTACTACTACCCTACCCCTAACCTAACCTGCCCCGCCTGCCGCAGCCCCTTGTCGTCGCCCTGCTGCGACTTGTGCGCAGCCAGCACAGATTTTTGCATCAGCCAAACTGTATCAGCCCTGGGCCACAAATTAAACGCAATCCAGCCCTGCAGGCACACAAACACACACATATACGCACGCACACACACGCATTTACAGTTGGGACAGTGCAGTCGCTTCCATTAAACTTCCAAGCATGGGCTTCCAATACTTGTAAGCTCCTCTCAAATGCGCTTGTTATTGTTTTAGCTTTTATTTCGACTGTTCGCTTTTGTCTTTTTCTTGTTGTTTTTTTTTTTTTTTTTGAAAGTCATATTCGCAAGCTGTTCTTTGTGGTGGCGGCTGCTGCTGCTGCTGCTGCTTTGAAAGCAACGGTATATTGTTTGTCTAGTCTGTGTATCGTATTTGCGTTTGCATTTTGTATTTGCCGTGTGTGTGTTTTTTTTTTTTTTTGGTTTGCAAATGATTCGCTTATTGCATTGAGCAGCCGCAGCCGTCACCACCGTCGCATACTTGTCTCATGATACCCTGTAAGCTAACGATTGTGTGTGGGCTATGCGCGATGTGGCAGTGCAAAAGAAGCTGTACTTAAATGAAAAGGCTCGCCATTTGACATTTTCATTAAATAAATAGATGAGGTCTTATGGTAGATATCCTAAGAGATACCTCTTAATATTATATTACATTCGAGCAGAGCACTTATTTTCCGAACTAGGGTATGTGCAAGTTGTTCATTTCTCTTTGATTGCCCTTTAGACATTCTTGCCTCATATATTGTCGCAGCTGTTGTTGTTGGTAGTCATTGCATTACATTACACAATAAATTTTAATACGGGTTTGTTGGTTTGTCGTCTCTTTCCCAAGTATCGGAACGGTTTGGAATGCCAGCCAGATAACCAATTGCTGCGCATCATCATCATCATCATCATCATCATTTCGATCATGATGATCATATTATCATTATCAATTGCTGTTTCGTATGTGACTTTGGCTGTGTGTGTGTGTGTGTGTGTGTTATTCTAATGCTCTTTGGGAACTTGTTTCGTTTCGTTTTCGTTTCGTTGCGATTTTCAAAACGTTTCGTCTCGTTTTTCGACCAAGGTGCAAACTTGATTCGCATTTGGCGTCGCATCTGCAATTTTGACATTTCGAGTCAACCTTGAAATCAAATGCGAGCTGCTTGCTGCCCTCCTCCCAACACCCTCATTCCTCCCGCTTCCACTGCTTCCACTGCTGCTGCTGCTGCTGCTGATGATGATGATGTGTTGAGACTCTTTGTCAACTCTCGATAACAGCCGCAGCTCAATTGCTGACGCCGACGCTTACGTCGACGCTGACGCTGTGGTTCGACTTGGGTTGTGGGGTTCGGCTCATAAAATTGAACGGTTTATGAGGTGATTGCCATGCAACAATATGGTTTGATTGGATTTCGCGTCTGCTGTTGATGCTGTTGCTGATGCAGTTGCTAATGCAGCTGCTGCTGCTGCTGCGCAGCTTCTGTGGCAGCCCAACCCAGAACTGACCACAACTGGCGTCGAATTAGTTGCCTTAAAGGTCGACTGAATCTGCTCTTTGGCTTTGACATTGCAGCACCCACACACACACACACTTACGCTCTCATTACATGTACACTGTAACGTTCTCTCGCACTCACTCCGGCCCACTCTCTGAGCGCGTTTACTGCGCAGTTCTTGTGCCAAGCTTTCACTCAAACGTGGCTATTGCTGCTGCAGTCGCACTCAAGGCTTGCGCATTGGCAGAGGTCAACAAAGGACTCGGCATTTGCAAAGCGCATGGCGCTGCGCGTAAAAAAACCCAAGTCACCGCGCGCTCTCTCTCTTTCTCTCTCACCATCTCTCTGCCTCTCTCCATCTCTCTCTTGCGAAATTTTTATGAATGAAATGCAGGCAAGCGTACCAGCAGGCGCGCTTTCGGTTCCACCCTAGCGCACAAAACAAACCTACGACAATTGTGTGTACAGTTAGTGTGTGTGTGTGTGTGCGTGTGTGTTTCTTTTATATTTTCGGTGCGAATGAATGAATGACGCAGTTTGCGGCTTATTGGAAGCTTCGCGACTCATTCACAATGACGTCAGCATGCGTAACTTTTCACTGTGCCAGATTTTGCGTGGGCGTCAACCAACCAAACACCCACACACACACACACACACAGACACACCCATACACGCTCACACACTCTGCAGGCTCCATAATGTAGGTAAGCGGTAATCGGTCTATTTCTAATCCTTAACGTTTATTGCGTTTGCTCTTTGCGATTAGATAGCGTCCAGATAACCTTTTAGTCAACTGGCAACTGCTATGCATATGGCCAATTGTGACCCTGCCAACCCCCCCCCCCCCTCCCCTATCCCCTGCACACATTGCATAACCTTAGCTAGTTTTGCTTAAATTGCGCTTAATTGAATGCCATGTTTCCGGTGGTGCGGCTGGTCATGCGCGCGCCCACGATGTCGCCATGTGGGCGCCACGCCCATTGACTTAACCGGCGCCAGTCGACGCCACATGCCGCATGCCACATGCCGCATGCCACATGTATGCAGCTCACTCTCCAAATGATCCAATTTGCTGCTCGCCACCTTCTCTCTCCCGCTTGTCGATTGTCCGTCCTAACCACAAGTGTGATTCCAGCTGGGTTCCTCCAACCGGCATGGTTGGGCGTGGGCGCCTGTCGGCTGCCCAGAGCCACCAAACGGGAGCTGGAGCTGGTGCTGGAGCTGGAGCTGGAGCCGGAGCTGTTGCCGCTTTGCCGGTTCATCGATTTTTCATTAGAGCAAGCATCATTGAAGCTCTCCCAGCTGGCGGACTGGCGTCATCAACGTCAGCCTCAGGGATCTGTCGATGAGTGCTGTCCGTCTTAAGCTCCTCCATTGGGGACTCATTTCCTACTATGTGTGTGTTTGATTGAGCGCCAAAGCCCCAAAGGCACTTGTTGAGACTGGTTCCATGTCCAAACGGACTGGATTTGTAGTCTACTTATAGAGAGATGCGAGCTATAAATAAATAAACTAGTTATTTTTCATCTGGTTTACTGCTCTTCTACTGGTTCTTTATCGGTTTACTATAAACTCATGAATGCCTCGAAATGAACCTGTTGATTCAAATCAAAACTGAACCAGTCTGGAAAGAAATCTATTTTCCAGTTCTTGATCCAGTTATCTTATAAATAATGTATGTATGCCTTCTAACTAGTTCCATACTCGAAGTGTTCAGGTTCATTAACCTCCAAAAGTGAACCAGAGTAAACGTGACTGGAACTAATATAACTCTTTTACCCTCTGTAAGCTTTAATTAAGCCCAAAGCTGTCTCCTTTTTTATATATTTTGTATTTCGTTAAATTTTGAAGCGCAAACCGAATCATATAATTTTCTGTGCGACCTTTGGGAACCAGTATATGCTACTGGAAATCAGGTTTATTTAACTAGCTGTGCATTAAATTAGTCTAGAGATTTGGGAATTTGTTGATAGCTTTGCTACAATATGCAAATCAATTATGTAAATAATATCTTTTTTTTTTTTACAATGTAAGCCATTTGAATATATTAGCTGGAAAAGCAAGAAAAAGACTAAAGAGCTTTTCAGATTGTGCGTCTAATTATGGCATTTAAATTCGAGTATTTACCATAATTACATAACATAATTTATGATTATTGTTGAATGAAATATGTGAAATCCAAAAGACAATTTTAATTGACTACATTTGAGATATAATCTTTTAATTGATATAATTATTATAGTTAATGTGTTAAAGGTGCGAATATCTTAACTAAAGTTAAGGGTTCGAATCTCCAATAATGTTAATTAAGTTTATTTGAGAGTTAATATTATATAGAATTATTATTGTGATAATTTATAATAAGTTGAAGGAATAAATACTTGAACTAAGCTTAAGGGTTCGAACCACCAAAATTTAAATTGGGCTCATTTGAGAGTTAAAGTTGTGTGGAATTATATAGTTTATAGTTTATAGTATCCTAATAATATGTTATAGGTGGATATACCTAAACTAAAGTTAAGGGTTCAAATCTCCCAAAGAAAATTTGAATTCATTTGAGAGTTCATATTATGTGGTATTATTATTATTATTATTATTATAAGAGGCTGATAGGATAAAGCTGGAACTATCTCAACTAAACTTAAGGGTTCGAACCCGCAAATTTTTAATTAACTTTATTTCCCAACTAATATGATGAGCTTTTATTATTAATAATGTTTAAATTAGTTGATAAGCACACAATAGTATGATAGGAATGGGGAATAGCTTAACTAAAGTTAAGTGTTTGAACCAGCAACCTTACTTTTTTTTCTTTTTGCTTTTCCTTGCATTCGTAAGCGTATTGCACAATTCGTTGAACGTGTTTGCTTTCCTTTGGCATACATTTCATATATAATATATATATATATGTATATATTTCTTTTTCTATTTTCGTTATTCGCTTTTCCCCTTTTTCTCTGGCCGCAAAAAAAAAGTACGCGAATGCAGGCGAGCTCTCGACGCAAGCGTTTTTCTATTTTTAGAAGCCAATTTTGTAAATAGACTGGCAATAAGGAGGACCCTCAATCAAGTTAAGTCAAGTGCGAGTGTGTGTGTGTGTGAGTGTGTGTGTGCCTGTGAGTGTGTTGTTTGTGTTTGTTGTGTCACTTTGTTGTGTGTGTGTGCCTCATGCTGATAAACATTAAATGCTTATCAACAATATTGCGAACAGTTTTGCACGCGCCCACACAAAATGCACACAGGAAATTGTTGCCGTGATTTTCTTTTGGCTCACATCGAATATTTGTTTAACGAAATACCCTGTAAACTTATAGAAATGATGAATAGGGATCTGTAGATGGTCTAAAGGGAATTTGGAGACTGTGACAAACTATCTGTGAGAACTTGTAGATTGTAAGAGCTAGAGCTGGGAAATTTGGTGTGTGAAGTCCATAAGTGATATTTTAGTTAACCAAAGCAATCAAATATGCCAAACTATCTGAAGGAACTCGTAATTTAGGAGAGCTAGAGCTAGGAAATTTGGTATGTGAGCTCTATAAGGGGAATGATAATAAACCAAACCAAAGAAATAAGCCAAAGAACCTTTAGGAACTCGTAGATAAGAAAGAGCTAGAGCAAAGAAATTTGGTTTTTGAGGTCTTTAAGGGGTATGATAATAAACCAAACCAATCAAACAAACTCAACTATCTGAAAGAACTGAACTGGGATATTTGGTATGTTAACTCTATAAATGATATGTGAGCAGACCAAAAGAAGAAAATAACCTAAACATTCTGAAGGAACTCATGGACTGAAAGAGCTAGAGCTGGGAAATTTGGTACCTGAACAACTCTATTAATGATATGATAATAAACCAAACCAAACAAATAAGCTTAACTATCTGAAGGAACTCGTAGATTAGAAGATCTAGAGCTGGGAAATTTGGGATGTGAAATCTATGAGAGATAAGTAAATAAAATTTAGGTAAACTTTGGCATTAGGAAGAAGCCCAATTCTTATATTGTTGAGTGAAAAATTGTTATATTTCATAAATAATCTATATAATATGCAACAAATTATCTTAGCTTCAGATAGTTAAAACTTGCGATAGGGTATCTACTAGTCGTGCGCTGCGCTACATTTGCTCTTATTATTTTCTTGTCTTGTTTTGTTTTTGTTGTCTCCTTTTTTGGGGGTCTTTAGTTAAGCACTTTGACGCCAGCTACGCGACAGGACATTAATTTCACGGTCATTTGCTTGTGGGTCGGCGGGGCGCGGGTTAAGCGCGGGCGTTATTTGGGGGTGAAGCCTTGGCTCTTATATGGCATAATTTACCGTTTTTTTTTCGCCATTTTTTGTTTGTATTTTGTTCACGCTTCGCCAAGTTTTCAAATGCGCCACAAAACGTTGACGGCAACTTTCAATTTTATATCAAATACATGTGTACAAAAACGCCAGCAAATTATTGTTGTGCGTGTGTGTGTGTGCGAGTGAGTGTGTGTGTGTGTGTGTGTGTGTGTGTGTGTGTGTGTGTGTGTGTATTATCAAATTGGTTCATGGCAATTCTTGTGCGTTGTTGTGGCAGCCGCACGAGCTCGTTAACGCCGCCTAACGGCGGAGGCTGCTGCATGCCACGGAGGCGTTGCGCCAAGTGTTAGGACACAATTCAGACGATGCCAAAATGCTGCAGCAACAGCAACTGCAGCAGCAACTGCAACTGCAACAGCAGCAGCAGCAGCAGCTGATGCAGCAGCAGCAGCAGCTGCAACCAGTTCCATTCTAATGCGCCTGCAAAGTGAGCGTTTGCCATAGATGCCAGCACAAGAGCTACACTGGCCAAAAAGTTCTATTCACTTCTGCTTAATTATAATTAAATTGTTATTTAATTCAATTTATTTAATTTCCCGCCTGATTAGCTGACTAACCCACTGGCATCACACAGAAAATGGTCTCTAGTTTGCTCGCTTTGCTTTGTTTTTTCTTTACGCTTATAATTCTCAACGAGTTCAACGAGACTTCCAAACGAAATTTATCTGAAAATATTACCCTCAAATATTTGTATAGACATAGTTCAAAATTTCCCATTCCCTCCTGATCAATTTGGCACATAGGTCGAAATTTCGCAATCCCTCTAGAGCAATTTGTCACAACATTTCCCACTCCCATAACTCGGTCAAATCTCATCCGATTTTCACGAGGATTGGCTCTTTGTTCATGGTTTGGCCTCATAAATTAGGCTAGTTAAAACTTATAATAATAATAATATTTATATTAATAATAATAAATAAAACTTAGCATATACTTATAAAGAAATAATTAATATAATATAATATAAAATATGAAAATGTAAGCTAAAAGTTTCAGTCTTTGATGCTTAACACACACATTCTTAGCATATAATTCTATATTCTTTAAGACAATAATAGTTGCTTAGGGCACATACTTTATGCACTTCATTTCTTCAAGTGTAGCCACAACTGCATATGGCATATCTATATATATATGTGTGTATGTATGTATGTATGTATGTACACGATATATGTGCCTTTAAGTATGTTTATAAGTCGAGTGCAGGCAGCATTGTCGCTGCCCTTGGAGTCGTTTCTTGACGATGTTGCTGCCTGCCACAGAATTAAGGTCGTTCTTCTTCTTCTTCTTCTTGCTGTTGTTGTTGTTGTTGCACGTTTCTTGGCCTTTCGTTCTTGTTGCTCGTAAATTTGTTTCTGGCAACGTGTCGGGAATTCAGGATGTGGCCAAAAGTAACAATCCCCCCAGCCCTCCCTCCCCCCGCGTCACGAGGGCAGACAACAATTCACGACGGCGCAACGTTGCGTATACGTAATGTTTTGTTGTCGTTGTTGTTGCAGTTGACTTTCACTTTTTGCAATTGAAATTCTTGCATAAAGCCAATGTAATTAACGTGTCTTACATAAGACCAAAAGCCTGCGAACAAAACAAAGAGTCGAGCAGCTGCTGCTGCTGCTGCTGCTTTTTGCCTTTGACTCTAGTTGATTCTTGGCCTAATCCTCGGCATTTCTTCCTCAGCTGCTTGGCAAACGCACACACAAACACACATATATACACACACACACTGGCTACACTCCCTTTTGGCCAGCTCGCTGGGCCAGTTGAGGCATTTCAGCAATTCACTTTGCATTCAGTCAACAATAAACGACATTCTTCTAACTTGTTGGCAATTGCAGCCATAACAGCAACAACAACAGCAACAACAGCTGGCAGCCAACACCCAACTAAACACACACACACACTCGCACACACCGTCCAGAATTAGTTGCTGCATTTAGTTGGTGGCTTTTAGAAGTCTTGCAGCAAATGAGCTGTAACAAGAAGCCAGCCAAAGACACACAACAACTGCTCTCTATGTGTGTGTTTGTGTGTATGTGCTTGTGTGTGTGTGTGTGTGTGTGTGTGTGCAGTCAATAACTAAACCAGTCTTGAAAGGTGTCTCTTGTTTTTATTTTAACCTGGCATAGGCCGAACAGGGCAAACCAAGAGCAACTCGTCGAAGCCAGGCAACAAACCAATCGACCACAACCGCAATCAGCCAAGTCGACAAGTTAAAGGCAAACAACTGCACACACATACACACACACACTCACGCAGCTCAACTGGCAGATACCCTGTAATGCACTTGTGTGCACTTTTATCTTAATAACTTAAAGTTTGTGTTTTTCAAGCCTCAATTTTAGCTCTAAATTAGTAAAATGCATTTAATATAGCACTTTAAAGAGCTCAGCGAGCTGATACCCTGTGTTTTTTTGAAACTTTAATTTTACCTATAAATATTGTACGCTTTTTGTGACACAATTTATATCAAAAAGTTGTTGCTTAAGTCTACAATTTTACTCTTTATTCAGAATACATTAAGTTTTAGCTAGAGAAATACCCTGTAATTAATCAAAACTACCAAGTTCTTCGCTAATTTAGACAAAATGGGTTTTGGTAGCATAAATCTGTAACTGAAAACTGTTATCTGAATTCTAGCAGTTTTATCGATAACTATCGATTAAAAATGACACAATTTTACTTCCAAGCAAGGCAGCTATCGATAACTATCGATAGTAAATGTAGTAGCTGAAGCTGTCCATGGCCAGTTGACAGCACGCCTTAGTTCATACAGGGTATTCAAAAAGAATTATATATTGCCCAACAAGTTCTTCAGTTTCTGCTATCTGTAGCAATTGTTAATGTTATCGATAATTTTGTAAACATTGCAGCCTATTGATAATTTTTAAGCTTAAACTTTTAATATGAACTGCTAATGATATCGATATTAATCAAGCTGCTTTTAATTGTCTACTGTAGCAATTTTTAATGTTATCGATACATTTTTCCGTATACGTTTTTATTGTTATCGATAAGTTTCGAATCATTTTCAGTCATAAACTTTGATTATGAACTCTAAAGAAATCGATAATAGCCCGTCCGATAACAAAGGCAAATAGTGAAGCTTTCGATAATTATCGATAGTAAAAAGTAAAAGCCAAAGCTGCCCAGCGCTAATTGACAGCACTTTTTAGTTAATACAGGGTATTTAAACTAAAACATTTTGGCCAACAAGTTCTACAAACAACGACGACGACGGCGACGTCAGCAGCGCTTGCTGTCGATGCCGACGCTGGCTGCCGACGTCGGCGTCGACTTCGACGTCGCAGTCGCTGTCAGCGCAGTGAAGCGTTATCGAGACGTCGCTGTTGACTCTTGTTGTTGTTGTTGTTGTTGTTGCACTTTTTGGCTTGACTTGGGCTTGGACTTGGGTCTCGCTGCTGCGCTGAGCTGTGGGCGTGGCAGGGCGTCGGCAGCGGGGCGCAAAAACGAAAAAAATAAAAAAAAAGCATTGATACAATTTTTTAAATGACTTTGCTTTGTATCTATCAAAAGTTGTTGTGCTGCTGCTGGGGTTTTTTTTCTTCTTATTTTTCTTATTTTTTTTAATATTAATTTTTATTTGCGTTTTTGGTTTGTTGGCTTGTTCCATAGTCAGATTTCAGATGCATAAAATAGCAATTTAAACGTTTTCTTGTTGTGGTGTGTGCGACTGAGTGTGACTGTCGACCGAGACTGTGTGTGTGTGTGTATAGTGTGTGTGTGCGTTTTTGAAAATCGAAAGCAAGGTCTTTTTATTCTGCGCAAAACACGCAGCCAACAACTCAGACAAGAAAAGACAAACAGACGGACGGACGGACGAACGAACAGTTGCTTTTGTTGTTGTTGTTGTTGTTGTCTACTGTTGTTCTTTAAGCTCCAGTTTTAGTTTAGAACGTAATTTATATACATATATATTTTTAATACATATATATATTTGAGTTAACAACGCCCCAAGTCACATGCCGCTCACACATGTTGCCCCAAAAGGAATTGGCCTAAAGCCTTAGAACCTGCCACACACAAAACTAATAATAAATCACTTGGCGGGCTTTCCTCTCTCCCCCCCCCCCCCCTCTCTCTCGCCTCTCTCTCGTTCTCTCTGGACTTGAGCACGTGTCGTGTCTAATGCAGGCCGCCTAATTGCAATTAGCCGCAGCCGCAATTATAGTTAAGGTAAACCTAGCAACAAACACAACACACACACACACCCAACTACACACAACACACACACACCGAACTACACACAGCTGTTGTTGTCGTCAAGGGCGTCGGGCCAGAAATTTTCGATAAGCATAGCTCTCCCCCACCTCATAAATAGAACCGAGAAATGCATCCTGTTTGCTTGTATTTTGTTGGACGTTCTACTGATAGCAACAGTAGCCGCAACATCTGCTGTTCATATATACATATATAAGTATACACGTCTATATATATAATACATCTAGAATTTTAAACGCTCGAGTTCAGCGCACTTTTCTTCTACTACACGACCTCTATCTCCCTCTCCCTCCCTCCCTCTTCCCCTCTCCCTCTCCATCAAGAAAGAAACGCTGAAAAACTTTTAGCTGAGCCCACAGAATCGTTACCTGCTTTATTTATATTCAGCATTGTTGATAAACTCACATTCTTACAACATTTACACTCAATATCGATAAGAATTTGTATTCGTTTTTGTTTTTTGTATGTTATTTATGAAGAGAGAAACAAAAACAAATAAAAACAACTCGAAACAAGCCCTGAAAACTTTTCTCCATTAACAAAGTACAACAACGATTTAATTGTATTTATTGATTATTAAGTTCAAGTAAAATCAGAAATGAATAATAAGATACATTTGCTTAATATGTCTTTTTCTGTACAAATATAACAAATTTAAATGTAAATTTGTTGCAATTAATATTCTTTTACTAAGTTTTAATACGGTATTTACATTTTACTTCTACATGAAAATATATGTCTTATATATTATATACATATTCTATATATATATATATATATATAATTGCGGTAACTTGAAAATGAAAGATACATTATCTGTATGTAGTATTCTAGAAGAGATGCAAGAGATACCAAAGAGATTTGCTCAAAAAACAGGATTTAGATATCGATACTTATCGAGCGCTTGGGCAAGTTATCGATTATCGGAAACAAACAAATCGACGTTCAAAATTGCACATCTCTAGCTCTTATAGATGCTGAGATCCTTGCGTTTATACAGACGGACGGATAATAATATTTACTTTATGGGGTCAAAAATGCTTTCTCTTGCCTGTTACATACATTAGCACAAAACCCATATCATCTTTTAACCCACTTTCAATGTGTACAGGGTATAAAAAGCCGTCTAAATTGACACGTACAAAACGAAAGTCAATCAACCAATTTTCCACAGTTTTAAATTGCAAAAAAAAAAAATTACAAATTCTCACAGTTTATCAGAAATTGACGGATTTAGTTACTTTTCCAATGAACCAGCCAATCAATCAATCAATCAGCTCGGTCAATCAGCAATCAAAATTAGCTGCTAGAACAACACACACACAATGATTACAAACATTATGTCTTAATGTCTTTTAAGCCAAGCCATAGAATTTGTTAGCAATTTAATAAAATATTTGTATTTTCCATTGCCATTGACTTTGACTTTATGATTATAGACATTCTCAATCGCATTGACTACACTACACAGGTATACAATCTATATTTATAGAGGTATGTGTAGTATATACTATGGCTTTAATTATATTAAATGATAAATTAGTCAATGTCACCAAAAACAAATGAATTTAACTAAATTAATAGAGGATTGCCATGGAAAATAATTAAAAACAACTTTTGATTAAAGCAAATAGTAAAAGAAAATCAAGTAAATTTTAAGCTCCAAATAAGCAGGGGTGTTCCCTATTTAACTGTATTTAATAGATTTATAAATAAAAAATAAATTTAATAATATTTTTTTTTTGGCACTTAATTATTGTTATTTAGCTAACAATTATTAATTAGCTAGCGGGCATACCCTTAATATTTTTTGCGCACACACATGTGTCAAATCAAATTTAAGTGCAATACACACACAATTTTCGCCTTCTTCTTCTTCTTCTTTTCGGAATGCCTCAAGTAGCCAAGTGCCTGTCAAATTTGTTTAACTAACACGAGGTGTTAGCTCTTGTCTGTGTGTGTGCGTGTGTGTGTGTGTGTGTGTGTGTGTGCACTTGAAGAAGCGTTGTGTGCACGCTGCGTATACGCGATTTCTTTTTGGGGGCTTTTCTATGGGATTTAAGAGATTTTTCGTCTAAATGAAAAGCAATTTCGATGTCGCGTAAAATATAAATAAATATACCGTTAACTTATTGCAATCTATGCAAATAAACAATGCCAAAAATAACGTAAAGCAAAACAACAACAATAACAACGCTTTTTGGTGCAGGCGACAAAAGTGTACAAAATCAACACAAAACGCAAAAATAACAGAGCAAAAAAAAAATAAGAAAAAAAAGAAAAAAAAGTAAGAAAAAGAAACAAATGTTTCATTTGCAATTTTTACAGTTGCTTTTAGCGCTTAGTTTTTGCGTCGAGCTGTTTTTTGTTTTGTTTTTGTGGCTGCCATTTCGATACGCTTTAAATTGAATTGCATTAATTACGCACACAGACACACACGCACACATGCTCAGCTGTGCGAGTGTGTGCGTGCGTGTGCACAATATTTATTTCTAATTAATTTAATTTTTGTTTTCGCTCGCTTTTTTGTTGGTTTTTGCCGTCGCCGTCGACGTCGACGTCGCCGGTGCAGCTTTTAGTGAGCGCCTAACTAAGACATGTGTATGTGTGTGTGTGTGTGTTTGTTGTGCGTGTGTGTGTGTGTGTGTGTTTAGGTCGCGTCGCTTTGGGTCGCGCATGAATTGAAAAAAAGAACGGCGCACGAAATTCGTATAAGAAAACTTTTAGTGCAAAGCTTTGCGGCTTGTCGCTGCTGACGGCGCGTTTGCTTGTGCATGTGTGTGTTTGTGTGTGAGCATTTCTGACGTAATTCTGCTGCTGCTGCCAAACGCACCAATACCAACACGCACACAGACACACACACACACACACACAGACAGGGTGAGCACCATAACAATGAGCGCGTACAATTTGTTGCTTCTTTGCTGCTGATCGAACGCAGCGACGCCGCAGTCGCTGCTGTGGCTGCTGTTGTTGTTGTTGTTGTTGTTGTGCGCCTTGCCGGTTTCGAAAATCCAAATAGCAACGACAACAACAACAAGAACAACAACAACAACAATAGCAACAGCCCGCAGCATAGCAACTAGTGTCGGTGGCGCAAATATAATTAAACTTTCGAATGGGATCAGCAGCAGCAGCAGCAACAGCAGCAACAACAGCAGCAGCAGCAGCGGCAACCGCAATGCTTGACAAGTTTTTGTTGTTGTTTCTTTTTTGTTGTGCTTTTCACTCAATTTAAGAGTCGCGCTTGTGCTTTTGAGAGCTTTGCTGTTGCGACCGCGTCCGTTGCGGCCGCTGTCGCTGCTGCTGCTGCCGCTGCTGCTGCGTTTTCACTCAATTGCCGTTTACTTGGTTACCGCGTAGTCAAGTTTCATGCCACCAACGATTGCCGTTGAATTCAGTCGTTCAACGAGAGTGACCGCGCACGAAAGCCCCAACAAGTCCACAGCGGAGCCGCACAAACAAAAAAAAGCAAAAAAAATTACAAATAAAAGAGAAGAATTCATAATAGATAGCTACAAAAACATACGCATAGATACAGAGTGAGATTTAAGCATACATACAGACAAACATATGTTGTATTTGTAGAGAGAGCAGAAGCATCAGCAACAGCCAATACGAGATCGATAGCTCCAGCAGCGAAATTTGTGCGAAAAACAGACGACCCCATCTACATAAATACGCAGTGTGTGCGAAGTTCGTTCAGAGGACAGAAACAGAGAAGCGAAGAACAAGCAGCTCAAATCGAGTCGAGAACATTCTAGAACACAGCCTTTGCCTACACCGTTACCGTTACAACGTAACTACATATTCACGTCTCCTGCCTACTCCTGCTTCGCTCGCTCTCACACTCAATCTCGCTCTCTCTCTCTCTCTCTCACCATTGCTTTCGTCACGGCGACCCTTCAAAAGTTGCCTACGTGCCTGGCTGGTCAAACATATGTTTGCTAGAGCAACAACAGCAGCAACAGCAACAACTGCAACTGAAGCTGCTCTCTATCGACTGCCGTTAAATCTAACATATGTTGAGCCGCCAGAGGCCGCTTCTCACTAAAGTGCAGCTGTGTGCGTGTGTGCCAAAAAGCGTTTAAGTAATAAAGCGAGAAAAAAAAGTATTTCGAAAAGATAAAGAAAAAAGAAAATAAAAGCGCGGAGAGTTTCGTGTCATTTCGCGTGCTATACTATTTGTCTTTGTGTGTGTGTCTGTGTGTTTGTGCAGTGCAAAAATCTAGAGAACAACAACAACAGCAGCTAGAAGAAGAGCAATTAAGTGAGTGCAAGTGCAATTAAAAAGTTGTCACAGCGCCCCGCAACGTTCCGCGCCCCAACTAAAGTGCGCACTTGAAATATTTGTAACTCTTTCTTTGTGCAACATTTTTGTGCGGTTTCTGCCGCGCACAACAGATTTTTTAAATGAAACCGGAAAATTGGCTCGACTCATCTGCCTCAACGTCAGCAGCTGCCGCTGCCGCTGCCACCGCCGCCGCCGCCGCCGCCGCCGTTGCCGCAGCCGCAACTTACAGCAATGCAAAGGTAAATGTCACGCCCACAAGACACGCCCCAACCTCCAACCCCCAGCCCCGAGCTGCTAGACCACACACACAGCCACCCACAAGTGGCAGCCACAGCCACACCCACACACTTACACATACACATACACACACACATACGCGCAGCCCATTTGCAACTGTAGCATATGGCGCTGAAAAGTTTTCCCGATGCGTAGCTCGTTAAAAATGTTGTTTTTTTTCATACACCCCGCACCCATTAGGAATGCTTAAAAAGGGGTATATACATATACAAATACATATATGACTGGCAGCAGGGGGCATATTCGACATTATGTGGCATATGCATATGCTTGTTGCATGCACTAGTTGATAGTTTAGTTAGCAGGAGCTCCTTGATTTTGTTTAAAATATGCCAAGTATGCGAATTCGAACGAAAAACAAAAAACTATCCTTTCTTTTCAATAAAATCGATAAATATCGATTTTAAATCTAAAGTTATGTTTCCTGTGTATCTCGTGTTTTCGATTATGAGAATTCTCTTCGTTTCCTTTCCATAAAATCGATAAAAATCGTTTTAAAATCTAATGTTAGGCGCGCTAAATACGTCTTAACAACCTTCCATTTCTTTCCATTAAATCGATAAAAATCGGTTTGAATCTAAAGTTCAGAGCGCTACGTATATTCTATTTTGTATATAGCCTAAAGAGTATCTTACAAAAATATCGATAAATATCGATTTTTGAAACTTGTAGATTTAAGGAAGATAAAGATTTCATACCTATAATATACTTTCTCCTATAAAATTCCACATATCGATATAAATCGATTTTTACATTCATGATTAACATTCACTCTCGTTTACAGGGTATCTGCTGTTCGAGCATTGTTGCCTTTGCTATGCTTGTTTATGACATTCTGTTGCTCTTGTTGTGGCTCATTAAGTGCCAAGAATTTTGCTCAATTTAGCCCAGAAGTCATTTAGAAAAAAATTAAAAAAAAAAAAACAAAACAAAAACCGAGCTGTATAAAAGCTCTGACAATTTGTTCTAAAAATCTCGCAAATCGAGACACATTTGAAATGCAATCGAATTGAATTTCAATTTCCATTTGCACTTCAATTTCAATTCGAAGAATTCAAATTCAAATTCAATATACGAAATTGATATTCCAAATCGATGCAAATATGCGTGCCATACAAATATATGTACATGCCTAATTTATATACATACATATATAACATATGGATTATATGGACATATGTGTGCATATATATAGAGATATATATTTTTCTATATATGTATATCCGGGTTCGTTAGCGTCAGTTGGTCAGTTTTTGCATTTGGCAGCTTTACGTGTTTTGCTGCGGGGTGAGTCTCAGGTGGGCGGGGGGCGGGGCCGTGGGCTGTGGGGTGTGCTGCTCGGGTCACGTGTGACACCCCGGCCCAGACACAGACACAGACAGAGACACATTGCACAAGCGCAAATTACATTTTGACGCTGCAAACCAAACCCTCACTAATTACATTACATTACATTGGTCTTTCTACGTGTTTGTCTAAATGTATATTTAAATATATATCTGTGTATCTGTGTGTCTGTGTGTGTGTGCGTGTGTGTGTATATATAACACTTGGCACAATTATTGCACCTATTTTATTTGCCGTCTTTGTCTTTTTTCGATGTCATTTGTGCAGGCAACGCACGACTATCAATGCGGGCCCCAGACAAAAATGCGAACGAAATATATTCAAATATTTGATATTGTGCTCCAATTCAGCTATTTCTAAATCGGTTTTTTGTTATATCTAATATAATTTCGATTGCCTAAGATCTATGAAGCTTTAAAAGTTGAAAAGTCCCAAAATCTAATTTCCTTTCTAGAGCTATTAAAAGTAAAAATCGGTATGAAAAGATTGATTAATCATCTTTGATTATTAAAATATGTATGTGTTCTGACTGACTGACTGATTGATGAACAAAGTAAACAGTTAAATTTTTGAGTTGTCTACTAAAGTTTTGGCTTCTGAATATAAGCTTAGCTATATGTATGTGTTTAATTATAAAAATTTTTGTGCTGACTGATTGATTGACTGATGTAGAAAGAAAACAGTTGCATTTTTGAGTTAGTTTTGGTCGAATCTATTTAGATTTCGAGTTGTCATATCTTATATACAATCGACAATAACCAATATTTATATCAATTTATCTTCAATCATTAAACTATTTTTTTTTCTGACTGATTGACTGGTTGATGAACAAAGAAAACAGCTCAATTTTATAGGTTTTTTTTTTAATAAACTCTAGTTTAGACGAGTGCTCTAATATCTTATTTGAGCTTAGCTACAATAATATATTGATCTTTAATTATTAAAATGTCTCTACTGATTGATTGACTGATTGATGCTCGCAGAATCCCGTAGCATTTTGAGCTCCTTTTGGTCAAACATACTTGTGTTTCTGGCTCTGATACATTATATATTTACTTAGCTATATATTAATTAAAATGATTGTTCTGTTTGATTGATTGATAATCAAAGAACTTGGCTTGGATAAAGCCGGGGAAATATGCTCTGTTATATCATAACCTTCGAGTTTTATATCAAATTCAATAAAATGTATAATAAATGTATGTGTACGTAATATTTCTCCGTGCACTTGACTCGAGATTCGTTGTCACTGACAACGATTATGTAAACAATTTATTGTGTTTGCCTTTTTCACTTTTTCCTTCTTTTTTACTTTTACTGCAGGTTGTGCGCTCTGCTCGACTATCAATTGATAATATCGATTGTCCACAACCATGTTGCATAGTTCTGGGAATGCAATTGTTTGCCTTGTGGTTGTTGCCACAAGTTACGAAAAAGGCAAAAAAAAAAAGACAAACAATATCGAGTGTTATTTGGAGCAAATGCCGTGCAAACATGCATTAAAACAGTCAACAGACCATTCAGACTGACTTTATAAACAAGTTGGGGGAGAAGAGCGGGGGTGGGGTGTTTCTTATGAAACTGAACAGCTGTGGCTCTTTATTTGAAGGCGCACGCAATGCGAATTGTTTAAATAGATGTATTTAGTTGTATATAGCTTGTGGATTGATGGATCCATATGGAACTAACTGATATTTATCTTATTTTTTATTTGTTGTGTGCCGACCGTTGAGGTTAATAACCTGCTTTTAAAATTAGCCAATCGCTCGGGCAGCATCTACCTGTTAACTTTGATGAATGTGCGTGTGTGTGTGTGTGCTTGTGTGTGTTTGTGTGTGTGTTCTCGTGTGGCACACGCTCCGTTACTGATGTTTGTTGGCTTCTGACCCCATTCAAAGTCATACAGCAACAACTGTGCTTCGTGTTGTTCGTGTTGTTGCCTAAGCTCTTGGCACATGGCAAATAAATAATCTTTTAACTCCAGCCTGGGCTGACTTTTTAGACTTACATCTGGATATGCGATAGGTAAATGGCCTACGCATTATTGTATTGCCATACACCAAAAGCAGCACAGGCTGATTGTTCAACTCAGGTAGAAAACACACACATTAGAATATTTGTAGAAGAAAGAGGCGTGTCGTGAAAATAAACTAACCCCAAAAAAAAAGTTGTTAGCAAAATAATAACTAAAGTAAAAAGTAATGGAATCAATCGATTATAAGTTAAATATAAATAATATATTAAGCTACAGCCATATTAGGTAATTATAGTTTTTATTTAAACCAATTTTGGCTTATAATTCATAACTGGTTTAAGCATAGGAATGCACTGAGTATATTGCTTGAGGTGAATATAGTATATATAGCAAATTATTACATTTAAAGTAATTGACTCAAAGCAATACGCATTAGTTAATTCGAACAGCTCTAACAACGATAAATTATCATTTTAACCAATTTAAAGCTTATAATTCACAACTGGTTTAAGCAGAGCAAAGCACTTAGTCTATGTATAACAAACATATTGCTTGAAGTAAATATAGTATTGACCAAATAATGATATTCAAAGTGAACAACTCAAAGAAATACGCTCTAACAACATTAGCTTATCATTTAAACCAATTTAAAGCTTATAATTCACAACTTGTTTAAGCACAAAGTACGCTTAAAGTAAAGTACAAAATGGTACCTTGGCATACATCGAAATTAAAAGAAAAAGGCCCGCGTACTGAAAATCCATTTCATTTGCATTTAGCCGATAAGTAATTGTGTCAAATTAGTTGTTGGGGTCCAAACAAAATGTTTACCAGATAGTTAAATGGGTAAATGGGTAAACCGAAACAAACCCAAATGTATGCAAATCGATGCACACGGCTGAAGAGTGGGAGGGGGAGGGGGAGGGGGAGGGGGGCGGTATAGAGTGGGCCGCTGATAATACACCAAATATCTACATATGTAAATTTGACGATGATGACGATGATGATGATGATGACGATGGGAGGGGAGGGGGGCGAGTTGAGTAAATATAATTGCAGGCTGTTCAGATATAATAGATTATAATAGATCTTGCATAATAGATCTACAGCTGAGACACAGCTGGAATTAAATTGGGGCCTGAAACTGAAACTGAAGCTGGCCAAAGAATTATTAAAAATGGGCAATGTGTGTGTGCCAGGTGTGTGTGTGTGTGTGTGTGTGTGTGTGTATCATTAAAGCGACCAATTTATGTTGCTTTTTTAAGAGATTTTTCTTCAGTTTTTTTTTTCAAGTCACGAACGAAATCGCACGCAAAAGTGCTTGTTGTTATTTTTCGTTGCAATGTGCAATTAAGTTTTGGCCTAAAGTCACTCAAGTGCCACAAACAACAACAACAACAACAACAACAAAACAATGCAAGCTGCAAGTTGGCTTTTATTTTTGGGTTGGGCAACTAAAAAAAAACCTCGCTTATAGGAAGCCTTTCTCCAATGAGAGTTATGTTAAGCATGTGTGTAAAAAAGGGACATAAAAAGCGTCGCATTTTTAATAATGCAAAAATTGAATAAATTGCAATGAAAATGCATTTGAGGAAATCAAAGAAATCATAATTAGTCAAATGCGAAAATTTTATAAAAATATATTTGCTGGGAAATTTTTCGTTTTAATTTGCAAGACAAGTGCAATTTTTATTCAATTTATATAAATATTTTTATTAATTTATTTTTATTTAATTTCTTATTGTTATTAAAAGCGGAAGTTTTGTTTATCATGAAACTGTTAAAAAAAAATTAAATATGTTTCTATTATGAAAACCCTTTTTCACTTGGAAAGGGTATTAGACCTTGCATAATTTTTCGAGAAATTATTTATGTTCTCAAATTATGCTGATCGCTTCTAGACGATAAATCATGCAATTTGTATGCCCTTGCAGAGGGTATTATAATTTTGTCATGAGATGTGTAAGGCATATATAGAAAGCATGTATATTCTTTACTATCTACTAGATCAGCCTTAACAGACGAGTTGATATAGCCAAGTCTAGTCTCTCAGCTTAAAGAAACTATCTTTTTGCAACTCTGCAAAGGTTCCTCTTCCATTTCAACTTTCTGTAAGGGCATTGCATATCCGCATATTCGTTCCTACTCGCTTACATTAATACTTATTATAAACATAGCCAAGGAGCAGTTTCTTTTTGTTGAAGGGTATCCGTTCTCATTCCGAACTTTATGACTTCCCGGATTTGGTGCCATGGAGTTGAGCTTTTTAAAATGCAATCCAAAGCCGAATATCGGAGCAGGCGGGCGGCGCTTGCTCTACTTAATGCGCTTTTATCTCTGTTGTTGTTGCTCGTTGTTGTTGTTGTTGTTGTTGTTGTTATTGATTGTTAACCTTGAGGTACGTATGCCGCGGCGTACACGGCGAAGGTCGCCAAGTGCGTTGTCCGTCGGCTATTTCATGCACAAACTAAATAGCCAAACAGCTAAATAGCTAAATAGCTAAATAGTAGCTGTGAGCTCAGCACACACGTACTACTAGATACACAGATACACAGAAACTTAGATACTTAGATAGTTAGATACATAGATACTTATGCAGTGGCTGGCTATATGCAGTCGGCTGTGGCATTAACATATGTGTGTATGTGTGTGTGTATAGCGCAATTTGACTTTGATTACATTATACGACGATGTCGAACTTCGCTGAACGTCAGCGAATTTGCATTGTTGTTGGCTGCGTTCTAATTAAAAAATGGGCGCAGTTTATCGCGCTTCTTGTTCTTGTTATTGTTGTTGTGTGTTGCCTTTCGTATGCAGAAGCCAAAGCGTCGGTTAAGGACAAGAGCACAATGAAAAGCCAGCCAAATGCTAATTTAATTAAGACTCGAAACACGACAAGCAGCAAAATGGTCAAAAGAGCTGCAGACAAAGACGCGCAGAGCCACAAGGCTGTGCTGAGATACAGAGAGGCACAGAGAGAGAGGGGAGATAAAGAGGGAGGGAGAGGGAGAGGGAGGGGCAGACAGAGGGTTGAGAGACGCAGCAATGACCCAGAAGGCGACTCAGGCGCGAGATGCAGCTACAACAAAAAGAACAACAACAACAACGACAACTTGTAGATACATTTGTATCTGTTGCTGTCGGCGAGCTAAGGGCAGCTTTTTATATTTATTTAGGCACTCTTTTTGTTTTTTTTTTTTTGGCTATTTTCGTGCAGTGCAAATAAAGCAGGCATCAAAAAATAAACAGAAATTATTATAAATAAATGAGTTTGTACAAAAACAAAACTAGCCTAAAGTGCTTTTTTGGGGCAATATAAGATATAATTTAGCGCGCTCTATTAGCTAGATAAAACGCCTAATTAAACATGAACTAATGTTAGATTAGCTTTAAAGATTTAGCTTTAGAAAGCAAAAGGCAGCTATTTAAATACTTTAGACGGATTCTTATGCTCATTAATTTCTATATTAAGTGCGTAGTTTATGTTTGAAGAAATTGAACAATACTTTAAATTTATTTACTCTAGCTTAAATATGAGCCGAGTTCAAGTAGGCTGTTGTTGGTTACTTTGGGAACCCAGGTCCAGAATGTTAGAGAACTAATCTGTTCATAAAGAATCATATTCTCAGAGCCCGTAAATCAAATTTTTTGACTCTGGCTATTATAGTAGCCGAGTTCCTTGAGGCTATTTTTAGTTGGGATGGTTATTAAGTGCCCGAAATTGAACGAACTTAAGTATATTTAAAGAACTACCTTTTAATAGTATACATACCAAGTTACTCGAGTCTGGCTCTATTAGGAGTCCAGTTCAATGGGATTTTTGTTGATTACCAGAGGAATCAATTGCCAAAACATTAAAGAACTAACGTATTTATAAAGCACTATATGCACACAGTCCACATACCAAATTTATTGAGTCTGACTCTAATAGTAACCGAGTTCCTTGAGGCTATTTTTAGTTGGGATGGTTATCAGGTGCCAAATTGAGGTATATTTATAGAAGTACCTTTTAATAGTCTACATACCAAGTTACCTGAGTCTGGCTTGGATAGAAGTCGAGTTCAATGGGTCTGTTTTTGGTAACTATAGGAAAGAAATGCCAGAACCTTAAGAAACTCACGTGTATATAATGAACTATATGCACACAGCCCACATACCAAATTTTTTGACTCTGGCTATTATAGTAGCCGAGTTACTTGAGGCTATTTTTAGTTGGGATGGTTATAAAGCGACAGAACATGAACGAACTTAAGTATATTTATAGAACTACCTTTAAAAAGTCTACATACCCAGTTACTCGTGTCTGGCTTTTATAGAAGTCGAGTTCAATGGGACAGTTTTTGGGGGTACAGAGTACCAGGTACTATCTATGGTTGAAGCTGACAGCTGTTTTGATCGCGAACGACATAAAATGAATAGCAAACTTTGCGGCTTGTTCCAGTTATGGATCGCACCTAAATTCCTATTGTTGTATATTCATATGAGAATAGTTGAAAAGTGGGCCTCAGGTGAAAAGGAAACAGCTGCAGCAGCTGTTTAAATAAAACATATTTATAAACAATTGTTTATATTTGTATTGTTTTTTAACTTTAACTAGAGTAGAGCACAACTTGTTAAATTGAGCTGAATTCGAGTGTGTGGCCCAAAACGAGAATTTGTAGTTTAAGGCGAACAAATTTGTTCGTGTTTGCTTTTAAATAAAACGAAAACACAAAATCAAAATTAATTTAAGGCAGCTCTTTTATTTATTTAATTTGCTTGTTTTTTTTTCGGCACGTTTGCCTTGAATACATTAACAACAACAACAACAACAACAAACAGAAGCAACAAATTCGCGAACTTTTATTTAAATTTTGTTTACTCGTCGCGGCCCACGCCGCATCCTCCCACCCCCGCCCCCTCCCCCCATTTCACGTTTGGACGGTGTTGTCAAGCGATCAAGATTTTTATTTTAACCTCAGCGTATTGTTGGTTTCTTCTTCTTCTTCTTATTATTATTGTTGTTGTTGTTGTTGTTGCTGTTGTTGTTGTGTATATTTTTAGATAGCATTTCACATTTAGACGGTGCGTAATTTATTTAATTTTAATTTTCCACTTTTGTTTGTTGTTTCTTATACCCTGAACACATTGCAAATGTGTAAAAAGGGGTATATGGATTTTATGGAAATTTATGTCACAGGCAGAAGGAAGCATCTTTGACTCCATTAAGAATATATGTTTTTAATCAGCATCAATCGATGAGTCTATCTAGCTAAGTCTGTCCATCCATCCGTTTGTTTCTCTGTCCGTCTGACTGTCTGTCTGTCCGCAGGTCTGTCTGTATAAACCCAAGGATCTCAGCACCTATAAGAGCTAGAGACTTGATATTTTGAACGTAGGTCCTTCTAGTGCCAATACGAGTTTTTTTCCGTTAATCGATAACTTGCCCGTTTTCAAGCAATCGATAAGAATCGATATCTGAATCCGTTTTATGAGCAAATCGCTTGGGTCTTAAGAACTGGAGTCACCAAAGCTGACATTTAGCTTCTAGAATAGTATATATAAATTAAGTATCTTTCAATTTCTAGTTACCTTTCCCTATCCCAAAAGAAGCTTCAGGGTATCCCCTAGTCGTGCACTCCCGATTAGAGAACACCTTGCTTGTTTTCTTTTGTTTTCCTCAGTTTTTTGTTTTCATTGTCAATTTGACTTTTACATGAGTTTGAATGACGCTCGGCTTTGGAGACACTTTATGACGCCTTTTTGGCATACTCTTAGCAGAAAGGGTATTATAATTTTGTCATAGAAGTTGCCTTTTTTGAAGTTTATATTCTTTAGCATATAAAGAACATATTATGTGACTGAAATTTGGTACAGCAAATTCTTTGTGCTCCAAATCGTCAAGTGCGGATCGCTATATATTAAAGCTGTCATAGGTTAAGAAACGGAGTTCTTTATTTCATAGGTCTCCTGGTATACAAATCTATTTTATTATTCCAAAAACTGCCCTTAAGCTCTTTGATTACCAATTGTTAATATACCCTATCTTCTATCTCGCATATTAAACACGAATACAAATGTAAGAGCATACACTATTCGGCATGCTGAATTGTTTTATCTTCTTCACTTGTTGCGCTTGATTTAGAATGTAATTTGAATGATTTGAAAAGTATTTTTACTGACGCCTCTTTTTTGCATATTTTGTCTTCTATTTGCAGGTAAGCCATTGCGCATTCGAATCATTTGAATCACAATGAATCATTTGTAAATGTTATTCAATTGTGCACTCGTAAGTAAAAAAAACAAGCGAGTAAACAGCTTTACGATCGCGTTTTTAGCATTTGTAAATATTTTGCAAAAGCAGCAGAAACTAAAACTAAAACTCACTTTAACGACCGCAAACACAGTTGTTGCGTTTCTTTTGTATTTCTGTTTTTGTTTGTTTTTGCGGCTGCTGTGAAATTTTTTTTTGGCCCCAACAACAACAACAACTTTAAGTGTGAAGAAAAGCGCGTTTCCAAAGATTTCACTTTCTTGGCGTTAACAACAAAAGAGGCGCAAATGCAAATGCCGACAATAGATATGTGCCAGAGCCCAGCGCCACAAAATGCTAATTGTTATCGATAGACTAGCCAGCTAATTGTTATCGATAGACAAGCTGCCAGCTAATTGTTATCGATAGACAAGCTGCCAGCTAATTTTTATCGATAGACAAGCCGCCAGCTTATTGCTATCGATAGACAAGCCGCCAGCTAATTGTTATCGATAGACAAGCCGCCAGTTAATTGTAATCGATAGACAAGCCAACTAATTGTTATCGATAGACTAGCCAGCTAATTGTTATCGATAGACAAGCCAGCTAATTGTTATCGATAGACTAGCCAGCTAATTGTTATCGATAGACAATCCAGCTAATTGTTATCGATAGACAAGCCAGCTAATTGTTATCGATAGACTAGCCAGCTAATTGTTATCGATACACAATCCAGCTAATTGTTATCGATAGACAAGCCAGCTAATTGTTATCGATAGACTAGCCAGCTAATTGTTATCGATAGACTAGCCAGCTAATTGTTATCGATAGACAATCCAGCTAATTGTTATCGATAGACAAGCCGCCAGCTAATTGTTACCGATAGACAAGCCGCCAGCTAATTGTTACCGATAGACAAGCCGCCAGCTAATTTTTATCGATAGACATGCCAGCTAATTGTTATCGATAACAGATGATCAGCTCAAATCTCGAATTATTTCTATCGATAGATAAAATAACTTATTAAACCGTTTAATAACTTAGCCTTAAAGCAGATTTTCGAATATTTTAGTCTAATTCGTATTCTCAGGCATTTCGATATTGAGTGCAAACTGTGCTTATATTTGGAAGTATCAGACTTCAAATTTACATAGTGCCCGAAAACTAGAGAACTAACGAATACATAAAGAATCACATACCAAATTTGTTAAGTCTGGCTCTTATAGTTCCCGAGTTCCTTGAGACTAGTTTAAGATAAAATGTTTATTTAGTGTGAGATGACATAGTTTCGGAGAGTATTCGAATTTATGAAAATATTTTAGAAGTAAAATCATAAAGAAAAATTGAAAATTTTAAATATTAATATAAAATATATTGAGTAAATCTTTATATAGCTAGCTCGAGGTCCGTTATATTAGAAAATTTTTTAAAAAAAAATGACAAAAGAGATTTGAAATGCAATTTGAAGAAATCTTTGATCCGAATCCTAATACCTTATTGATATAAATGATGGGAGTATATTGTATAATATGAGTAAAGTATCGTAAAACTATATTATACTAGGGAAAATACAAAACTTCTCAGGAAAGAATAGAATTTTTTTTACGATAGTATGATAAAATGCATTAAATGATGAAAACCTTGCTAGAGATTAAAAAAGATTTTTGTTCCAAGAAGAAAACAAGCCAAAAACAACAGCAAAAAGTCATTAAAAACTGTTTAAAGTTCGCTGAGAAAAACAATTTGTTGCAAATTTCTAACAACTATTTCTTATATTCTTAGCCAGGCAAAAAAAAAGTTAGCAAAGTTGTTGCCTTTTCTTGTTATGAAAGGCAGGCTGCAAAAAAAAAATGCTTAGTTTAAGATCTTTAAAATGCGTATACTTAATATCTGAGCTAAAGCTACAAGCTTTCGATTTCTAGATGTGGCCAAGGCGCTGGCTTTAATAAAAGCCGAGCCCAATCAAAGTCTAACTGTAATAGGTGTCTTATGATATATATATATATGTTTTTATTATATATATATAAAAAACAACAAAATGCCACAAACTCTCGTCTAAATCTCACGAGCTGCTGTTGCCAGTTGCAGTTGCAGTTGCACTTTTAGCTACGATCAGGTGGTGCGAATGTTGTTGTTGCTGCTGTTGTTGTTGTTGTTGTTGTTGTTGCTGCTGCTGCTGTTGTTGTTGATTGTGGCGCAATGGTTTGGCATGTGCATGTGCATGACTTGGGGGCATTGTAACACACACACACACACACACACACACACACACACTCAGATATAGGCTGTTGTGTGTGCATGCTCATATTTTTTTGTGCTGCTGCTCGCGAGGCATTCAATTGCCAAAGCAGCAACAAATGCAGCAGCAACAAATGCAACTGCAACTGCAGCAACAGCGGCAGCAACTTTGTGGCTGAGTTTTTGGCTTGAAGCTGCTTTTTTTTGGGGTTGGGCATTTGCAATTGTTGTTTGTATGTTTGTTTGTTTGTTTGCTAAGTGAAAAGCGTTGTTCGTTCATTTTCACCAGCAGCTGTTGTTGCTGTTGCTGTTGCTCTCGTTGTTGTTGTTGTTGTTGTCGTTTGTTATCGCTAAAGGTTCAACATGCGCTTTGCATGTGCATCATGTGACCCGCTCAGACACGCAATGCCAACAACCCCGCCCACAGCTGGCTGCAATATTGAGAGATTAAATAATAATTAAATATTATTCTTGTCTTGTTTGGGGCGTAGCACACAAAGCAATTGCTCAATTCAGCCTCAATTCAACCCACATTTCAATTAAGCTGCTTTTGCGGCAGCTTCTCAAGCTTCCGTCTGTCCGTCCGTATGTTTGAACGCAAGGATCTCGGCAGCTTTAAGAGCTAGAGACTTGAAATTTTAGCTGTAGGTTTTCCGATATTCGATAACTTGCACCGTTTCCAAGTAATCGATAAAAATCGATATCGAAATCCTGTTTTTTGAGCAATCTCGGCAAATAATATGAGCTAGAGTTATCAAACTTGACATATAGCATCTAGTATAGTATATATATGTATATCAAGTATCTTTCATTTTATACCTTGTTTTACCTTTCACTAGGCAAACGCCCACAATTTAACCCAAAGCCCAATTGATCTACAAATTGGGCGGCACGTTTTTCATGTAACTCCAGGAAGTTGCCCACCAAAAAAAAATGTTTTAACTTTGCAAAACATTTTTAAAGCCAATTATTTAGCAAAAAATACAAAAAAAAAGAAACAAGAAATAATAATAACAATAAATAATTTTATAAATGCATTAAGAAAAAAAAACTTGAAATGTTTGCTAAAACAAAAACTCCTTTCACTTTGGTAGAAATCAAACGAAGCGCAGTTTCGGCTGCAGTTGCGCCTGTTGCAGCTTGTCTGTGTGCAGAATGTTTGCCACATTGCCACATTGCCACACACAAATATATATATATATATATATATATATATATGTGTGTGGCTGGCATTTTTTAAAGTTCGACTGACACAGAGACCAACTAAAGCGCAACGAACAAACCGTAGCAAAGTCCACGAAATAAAATGAAAAAAACTGAGCAAATGAAGTCAAAAAACGCGACGCGTTGAATGAACTTTCAGCGGCTTTTGGCTGTAAAATAAAGACACACTTTTTTGTTGTGTATATTGCATATATTGAGTATATATATTAAACTCTTAGTACAGGTATTAGTACATATAAAGGGTATTCTTTAGTATTTATATTACTTATGTAGTATATAGAGTACTATATATATGTGTATAGTAGAAAGATATGTGAATAACTCGTGGAGTATAAGAATAGGACTTGGCGAAATTAAGTTAAAGATTAATTGAAGAGTCTAAGTAAGGTTAAAGCCTGCAACTACTTAGTTCTGCTCTTAAGTTGAGTCTTCTTATAAAGTTGAGTAAAGTAGGGAAATTAATTGACAAAATTTAAACATTTGTGCTTTTGAATAAACGCTGGAAGAAAGTTCGCAACAGTAAGGCGGGGATTGAGAAAAATGCCTGGAACCGAATGATAAATTCGCACACCTAATGTCGCAAAAGACGAGCTAACTATCTAAGCTACACAATCATCCTAAAATCCTGGCAAGGAAGCTGCTAAGTAGGCGAAAAAGAAGATGTCTTCAAAGGAGCTGCCCAACAGATCTAGCTATTGGTTGCCTTTCCTGTCAGACTAAACAAAAGGAGCATAAACTAGAATGTATACCAACTACTAGCTAAAGATATTCGCAACCTGCTAAAAGTTGACAGAAAGAGCATATCAGATATCAAATTAAGCCCAATTTCTATCAACTCGGCTAACTGGGAAATATACATAAAGTCCCATCATCCAACCCGAGCTACTCATAATTCCATTATTCAGTTGTCTTTCATTGAGTAATAAGCTAAGTATTTTATAACTCAACGCGTTGTCTTCACGACGAACTCATTTAGACACAAGCTTATTGAGAATAACTATATATACTTAATCATATCATGTCTGCCAGCACATTTGCGCAAATTTCCATTAGGTTCAGCTTCTTGGTATTTCCACAGGAAACTCAAAAGTGAAGCAACGGCAACAATTGCGCGTCGGCTGCAATTTATGCGACATTTGTCGCACGCGGCGTATGCGTAATGTGTGTCGAGCATCATAAATCAAGCATGAGCTGAACTGGAAGTAAAGCAATACCTGACTATAGCGAACCGGAACACGCTCTCCTCTCCTCTCCTCTCCTCTCCGTCCTCGCCTCGCACTCTCTCGTGCCGTCTCGTGTATCTGATGGATGCACTTGAGTACATCTCGCGGCGCGGTTAAGTGCCTTAAGCCGCAGAACTATAATTGAAATTGAATTTCTATTTTTAATACGCTACAAGTGTGTGTTTGTGTGTGTGTGTGTGTGTGTGTGGGCAGAGCTGTGGCTGTAGCTAACGCGCTCGACTGACTTCCAGCACATGTGGCTGGCTTTAAGCCGATTATGTTTATAGCTAGAGCACAGCCCACATATTGGCCTAGCACCCAAAACCAGCTAGCAGTTCGAGGAGTAGCAATTAAAAATTTCTCAAGAGCTGACAACTAGCGATTCGTTTAGCTGCAAAAATCAAAAGCAAAACCGCGAAAGTGTGGCAAGCCGAAGACTTAATACCCTTGCGGACATTTGCCCTTGGCAGAAATGTGAGAAAAGTGAAGCCGAGTTTGATGGGAATATCTTGGGAAAAAGGAATATTTTGTCAGAAAAAAAGCTATAATACTTTTCGACCGATTTGTCCCATGGCAGCTGTATGATATAGTAGTTCGATCCGTCTGGTTCCGACATTCTTACTGCCTGCAACAGAAAGAGAGAGACAAGTTTGCAAAGCAACAGACAGACGGACCGACAGACTTGACTATATCAACTCGTCTGTTGAGGTTAGATCTAGAATATATTTGCTTTATGGATTCGGCAATATCTTCTTTGCCTTACACACATCATGGCAAATCCTATGGCAGATATATGATAAAGTAGTGCGATCTTAATAAGATTTTCTATATTATATAGACAGAGGGACCAAGGAAACTTGGCTATATCTACCCCGACGGTTGAGACTGATCTAGAATATATATATACTTTATGGCTTCGCAGATGTCTCCTTCTATATGACAAAATCACAATAACCTCTGCAAGGGTATACACTAAAAAACGTGGGTTGTCTTTTCGACAATTTGTTACACTTCAGAATGCGCAAATATTTCTTTTACTTATTTTTCCAACTTCATTTGTTAGCTTTTTGTTTTAACTCTTTTGAATCGTGGAGCATTACGTAATCTTCTTCTTCTTTTTGTCTCGAGTGCTGTTGAAATAGTTGTTTTTTTTTTTATTATTTATTTCTACTTTTTTAATTAATTCAATTTCGATTTCGTTTCGTGCCTTTTATGCTCTTCGATTCTAATTATAACCCACATAAAAACGGAAGCATCAACAAAAATAGAGTACATTGAAATGTGATTTATGTTGATTAAAAAACGAATAGTCAAAGTAGCCTCATTAGGCAAAAAAGATATTGCTCAAGCGATGGGAGAAAGATGGTCAAGGAGAGCTTTGCCGAAAGCTTTTCCACTGCTTAAACAGCTTGAGAATTTTAGAGTGCAGCTTTGCTGAAAGCTTTTCAAAAGAATTTCTTGTGGTTTGCATTATAAATCTTTTGCTTAAAAGATATTGCTCAAGCGATGGGAGAAAGATGGTCAAGCAGAGCTTTGCCGAAAGCTTTTCCACTGCTAAAACTGCTTGAGAATTTTAGAGTGCAGCTTTGCTGAAAGCTTTTCAAAAGAATTTCTTGTGTTTTGCCTTTAAAATCTTTGCTTTAAACTCGCAAAACCAACTTAAGCTTATAAATGGACTATACTATCCAGTTTTTTTTTCTGCTCTTGCCTTTCGTCATATAATTCGATGCACTTACTTATTGTCGTCACTGTCGGCAGCAGGGGTCGATTGCATAATGTGCTCGTTATAAAGTTTGAATGGCCATAGCCAATTTTTAATGGCACGTAGCCAACAGACTCGAGTCCGCACGTCGAAGAAAGTGAAATTACGAAAAGAGTTACGAAAAAGGGGGAAGGGTGGGGGGGGGGCTAGCCTAGCCTAGCCCTAGGGAGTGTGTACATTGACGAAATGATGTTAATAATTTGAAAGAGAATTGAACGTAGGCAAATTTTGTAATGCACTTGACTCGTAAAATCGGAGCAGCTTAATCGTAAATTGAAACACGTCAATTCCCAAGCTTTGACCCAAGCAACTGACAAAACAGATTAGTCCGGTATTTGCTGAATGAAAATCGTATATATAATAAAGTATATATATGTATATATGTATTTGGCATGATTTAGTGTAGAGTATGCCCTAGAATGGCCGCAGGAGGCGTTGCACGTGCTCCGCCTGGTCTAATGAACCCTTGTACTCTGATTGACGCGATAAGCGTATATATAGCATATATAGCATATATACACATATATCTATATATGTGGCTATATAGTAGGTATTAAATTGCTTATGCTCGCACTTTGCGGCCCTATATACAAATTATATTTGAAAGCTGTTGCCGTCTAGCTGCAGCTCTCTCTCTCTCTCTCTCTCTCGCTCGCACCTACGCTCCGTGCATACGCACGCCGTCTTTTTCTCTCTTCGCCCGGGTGCATTAAACTCACGTCTCGTCTTGATATTTTGCGCTGACGAGCTGCAAAGTAATATTAAAAGAAAAATAAATTAAATAATAAATGAAATTTAAACAATTTAATAAATTTACAAAATAAGTAAATAAAAACGAAGCCAAGCTCGACTTTGGCTCTGTGGAAAATCACTTAACGCAATCTCAGAAATTTCAAAGCCACTTAAATGCATAAATCACACCGAGGGGCACGTGTGTGTCTGTTGGCAGCGGCAATCCCCAGTTTCTCAGCCATTAGTCACCTGCAGCACACAAACCCACATATCGTATATACACACACACATATTTATAGCCTGCGCATTTTCATAGTCATATTTATAGATCTATAGAGGCCGCATACCATACCACGGGCCAGCCAATTCGTGTGCGTAACTCAATTATATCTGCTGCAGGAAGAATAGAAGCTATATTCTATCTATATATGCACATAGATCTTATGTATTTCTGATATTTCGTCTCATGCTCTCAATATTTTTTGGCCAATTTTTGTATTCTTACAAGCACCTCAGAATATTGCGTATAAATATATCATTTATTATAACTGAATCTAGCACACACACACTCACACTATCTCCCCTTCTCTCTCTGATATTGTTGAAACAACTGTTCGGTTTTTTTCTGAATACAGCTGACATTTCTTCAGTTCTTCAGTTTTTGTGTACTATATTGCACTACATTTCTGCTGAGCTGGCGTGTTACCATTTTTTTTTTAAAGAGCAAAGAAAGTGATATGTGGCAGAAATGTGCTTTCATGAACTTTTAGAAATGTGTTCAGCAAGAAGCTGACTTCATTTTGGCCTTTTATTTACAATTTACACAGTTTTCGTTTATAATTCGCAACTGGTTTAAGCCTGAACTTAATGAAATGTAATGCATTAACATTAGCTTCATATCTGCAGGTGATTATGCAGCTTTTTTATTTTGAATATCCGTAGAAGCGTATAATCAGTTAAAGCCATTCCAAAGCTTTTTATATGAAATTCGTTTATAATTCGCAATTAGTTTAAGCGTGGTCTTAATGAAATGTATATAACCATTGTCTTCGTGTCTGCAGCTGATTTAATATGCAGCTTTGTTACTTAGAATTTCCCTAGATACAATCAGTTGAAGCCATGCATAAACTAATTCTCCGAAATTCGTTTATAATTCGCAAGTGGTTCAAGCGCAGACTCTATGAGAGGCTGCGTAGCAGAGTTGTCTTTGGCTGCCGCTACAAATCTCCGTGAATATATTAAGATAATGTATCTTTAACTAGCAGGATATATACAAATGTATTCGTATCTCACTTTTGTTTTTGCTTCACTTTGCATGCCATTAAGGAGTGCGACACGTGCTTAGCCTAAACTATTGTTTTTTTTTTTTGCATTCAGAAGGTTTATTCATTTGCCTATCAACTGAATTCAATTAAACGATTATATGGCGTAAACTTTTTAGTATTTATTTATTTTGCTCTGTCTCGCAGTTTGTTGTTTTCTTTTTCCCCCTCTAAACTTTAATTGCGTATTGCACGTTTTGGCTTTGATTTTATTTTGATGGGTTATTTATTCTGTTCTGTTCTGTGTTGTGTTCTGTTCTGTTCTGTTATGAGTTTGTTTCCCATTGTTTTATGGCGTGACTTGACGCAAAATCATGTAACTCGTAATTACAGCTACGAAATGACAGATGAGTATCTGTAGCTGTGCAACGTGTGATCGCTTTTAAGATACAAATACGTATATAAGCATAGCTGAAACTCTGCAAAGTGTATTTCGCTGTATGCCCTGTCATGTCATGAAGTGTGTGAGGCATAGAAGATATTGCCGAATCCATAAAGCAAATATATTCTAGATCTAACCTCAACAGACGAGTTGATATAGCCAAGTCTGTCGGTCCGTCTGTCTGTTGCTTTGCAAACTTGTCTCTCTCTTTCTGTTGCAGGCAGTAAGAATGGCGGAACCAGCCGGATCGGGCTACTATATCATACAGCTGCCATGGGACAAATCGGTCGAAAAGTATTATAGCTTCTTTTATGGCAAAGTATTCTGTTTTCCAAGCTATTCCCTCTTCTCACTCTTCTCACATATGTATCTGCCAAAGGCAAATGTCTGCTAGGGTATTAAGTCTTCGGCTTGCCGTAGATTTGCCAACTTTCTCGTTTTATGAATTCTATTTAAAATCAATTAAAAACAGTTTTTAAGTGCGTTACTTGAACCAGGCAACAGACCTTGGGCTTGTTTGCCTTTAAGTACGATGTAGACTGAGTTGGAAAGAATCCCCTTAAAATAATATTTAATGGTATTCATTTCGCTTCCGCTGCCTTTTACAATGATAGGAGAGTTGTTCTTATAAATTCTTATGCATTTTATAAATATAAACTAAAAATTGAACTTTACAACCTGCAACAAGAGCTTCAAATTAACCCAAGCTCAAGCTTTAGACCAGGTTTACGGCTCGACTTCTCAAAATTTTCATTTTTATTTTGTTCAGTCTTGAGCATTGTAATTATTGTTGTCGATTGTCATGCGAATTGGCGTCGTCTGCCTGTGAATTGTTATTAAAATTGATAAATGATTTCGTGTCGCAAATGTTCGCGGACTGCTATCAATTACTTCCTCAAAAACAAAAGCCAACCGACTAAATAACTAACTAACTAATTGACTGACTGACTGGCTGACTAACTCGACTGAGTTAATGTTGTAACTAACGTAGTTGAACTTGACATATAATTGTTTAGCTTTGTTTGGCTAAACTAACCCAAATTGCAGTTGCATTTTTAAAAGATTCGCGCTCGCTCCCTCACTTTGTAATTATAAACGTGATCGTGATAATTATTGTTGCCATATTCTAGTCGCAATCTAATCAGCCTAATGCATAGGCCATAACAACTGCAAATGTTTATTTTCTTTTCGCCATTAGCAAATTGTTTTCTTAGCTTCAATACTCTAAAGTTGGCTTCCAGGCAACAGCTTTAAACAAGAATCGTACCAGAAACCGAAACCTATTTGTCTCTGGCGCAGACAACAGCTGTGTTTGCTGTTTGCCTGCACTTGGGACTAAAAACAAAACCAAATAATAATTAAAACACATCAATATTAAGTATAATTTGAGCAATAAACAGAGCAAAGACAGCTGAGTTCATTTGGGGGAATTTGCAAGAGAGGGTGAAAGAAAGAGAGAGAGAAAGCACTAGAAATGGTGCGAGAGATTAAACGGGAGAGGGAAAACAGCATTTAAGAGAGAGATGATGAAAAGTAGAAGAAAGTGAAAAATATATATAGGAGAGGGATCAAGAAGAAAGCAAATTACAGTGGGAGAGAAAAAGATAGTCAAAAAGAGAGGATAATAAGTAGAGAGAGCGTTAAATTGAGAGTAAGTGGGAGTGAGAGAAAGAAAGATAGACAGAAAGAGAGAGAGAAAGATGGAGAAAGAGATAAAGAAAGAAAGAGAGAGAGAGAGAGCGGATAAGAAATAGAAGAAAGTGAGAAAAATAAGTAGAGGAGAGGAACAGAGCAGAGAGGAGGTACAGTAAGAGAGACAAAGAAAGCCAAAATGAGAGATTCATAAGTAGAGAGAGCGTGCAAGTGAGAGTAACAGAGGAAATGGTGGGAAGGAAGGGTATGCTATTCGTTGGCGATCTTCACAAGCTAGTCCCAAACACAGTCTTAACCAGTTGGGAATTATGAGCGCATCATCAACAGCTAGGCTTAGACGAAGTCTTAATCTGTTGGGAATTTCAAGCGCAAAGAAACTGTAAAAGCGTAAAAATCGAATTGAAGATGGAGAAAATGAGAAAGATAGATGGGAGAGGGATAGAAGATAAAGAGAGATACTGTGAGAGAATAAAAAGAGAGTCAAAATGGGAGGAGGCGAGAGTGAATAAGAACAACAAGGTAAAAGAGGAAATGAAGATAATTCATTCATTAGCTAGGCTTAGACAAAGCCTTAACCAGTTGGGAATTCTAAGCGCATCTTCTTTAGCTTTTAGGCTTAACCAGTTGGGAATTCCACGCGGAAAGAAACTGTAAACAGCATATCGCATTTCTACTTATTACACAACTATTCTGGGCCTATCCCACTATCAATCGCATTTCCAAACATTTTCGATTTGAAAACATTTGCTTGTTGTTCTTTCTGGTTATTAGAGAATACAAAATGCTCTGGAATGCGCACATTTAACTTATCTTTCTTTCTTCGATTTGGTTTTCATTTGCAGGTAAATACATTCGTTAGACACTGCAAATTCAGCTGTTGCTGCTAATGTATACAAAAATAAAATAAAACCCAACTGAAAGCGAACACAAATGAAGCGCACACATAATTATTGTTTGGAAATGAACAAGTGAACAAAAGTCGTCTGATCATAATAATATTTCAAAATATTTGCACAAGTGCGGCCCACAAATTTGCACGCCTCTATTTGCACAAAATCTGTCTGTTTTCTGTTTTCCGTCTTTGTATCTGTTCTTTGACAGAGATATATCCGAAAGATATAAATATATATTTTTTTGAAGTTTTTCAAAATTGAAAAGCAACTTTCTAATTAATATTTTATTTTAAAGCTTTTAATGAGTAGCTGCAACTAAATTTTCGCACAGTGCTAAACAAAAGATTTTTAATTAGGGATTCTGTCAAGCATGTGTGTGTGTGTGTGCGAGTGTGTGTGTGTGCGCCCACAATTAGAGAGTCTCTCCTTTTTTCTGTAGATTATGTAACTGTCTCCGACTTGAATTATCTAAATTTAGGCATTAAAAAAGCACAGCAAATTAGGCGAACAAAAGCGCAGCTAATGATAAGGCAAAGAAAAGCAGCGACAAGAAGAAAATGAAGAAGAAAAGAAAATGAAGAAGAAAAGAAAAATAAAGTAAAGTAATTTAATTATTCAAATTTATTTTTGGTGTCCGTCGCGTCGTGCCAATGTCGTAAATATTGACTCGTGTCGTCTGCTCGTACGATATTTATTGGCCTGAGGGGCATGGACAGAGGGGGGGGGGGGGGAGGGTGCACACACCTGGCACCTGGCCGCGCCAGCTCTCTGCACACGGCGGTCACGTTTTGTAACGTCGGGTCAAGATTAACTGAAAACTAAAACAAAAACGAAACGCAACGACGTCAAACGAAAGCCAAATCAATAATACCACAGACATACGCAATGCCTTTAAGGTGCAACACACCTTCCCCTCCCCCCTCCTCTCCCCACCCATTCCCCTACCTGTGCAAAGAGTGTACGAGCGGGCTGTTATCAAAGCCAAAAAAGCATTTCCGTCATCATCAAAAAACGCTTCCAAATTCTCGCTGTGCACTTTCATTTTCGCTCCCCCCCTCCCCCTCCCCCTCCCACCCCCCTTCCCCCCTCAGCCCGCCTGCAACGTCTTTTCGGTATGTGAAACTATGCCAAAAAAAAATAAAACCGCAAGTGAATCTCTAGCTGTTGTCTGGCCTGGCTGGCTGGCTGGCGTCTCGGCCTGGCTAAGCAAGGTTTTGGCTGGCCTCTGCCCTGCCCCTTTTCCCCCTTTCGGCCAGCAGTCGCTGCGGGTAGTTGTATAATTGAATTGTAGTCCGCCGCGTATTCACGTATTTGAAATGTCGGTCGAACCGGTTTCAATTTGGCACTTGCCGCGTTGGGGCCCGGGCCCGGCATAATAATTAAGCCTCATTTGCATTTGGAAGGCGCGCTAGAATTTGGTTTTCGATTTGATTCGATTTTGGTATTGGTTTTTCTGTCTTTGTTGTGCTTTGTTTGGAATTGGAACTCGGTGTCGCACTTTCGTTGGCATTTGTTTTGGACATAAAGTGAACAAAGCAACAACAACAGCAGCAGCAACAATAAAAAAATCAGGCAACCAATATAGCCTCGGCCATGTCAATAGTCAATATAGTTTTGGGGGACAGTCTAGAAAATAACCTTGTGGCAGGGTTTTCAAATGGGGAAGATGTGTGAAAGAATGTTGAGACTATACAATCAAAGATTGTTACATTGAATACCCTCGAAAGATGGTCAACTATATCAGAAAGCTTTTATAATATCAATCGATTCTTTTCTTGATATTCCTACAACTGCGCTTTAACTAATTGAGAATTATAAGCAAAACATGGACGAAAAAGCTGGAAAAGAAGGGAAAGACTATAAAGACTCTAAAATGAAAGACTGTTGCGTTGAATACCCTCGAGAAATGGTCATCTATACTTTTAGAAAACTTTTATATAATCAATAGATTCTATTTCTTGATATTCCTTCAACTGCGCTTGAACTACTTGAGAATTATAAGCAAAAAATGGAAGATATAACAGGAAAAGTGTGTTGGTACTATAAAATAAAAGACTGTTGAATTGAATACCCTCTAGAAATGATTATCTATGTTTTTAGAAATATTTGACATAATCATTAAATTCATTTCTTGATATTTCTACAATTGTGCTTGAACTACTTGAGAATTATAAGCAAAAATTGCAAGTAAAATAGGACAGGAATGTGGAATTTCGTAGACTGTCTGGCAAAAATGGTTTATAATGTGGTTTCTAAGGAAAAATATCTATAAATGCATTTGCATATGAAATTCTATGATGATGTAGTTCCCGTTACATTAATTCTCAATAATCCTTGGCCACGTAACACAGCTCCGCCCAAGACTCATATTGCACACAATTTGCGCTTTAACTATTTGCGAATTGTAAACAAAAATTGTGAAAAGTTTTATGTAGCACAAACGAGAAACAATGATATCATATCCATATCCATATCATATCATATATAATTAATCAGTTGCTCTGGCATTAACTAAATTTTTCTGGAATTTCAATGCAAGGCAGCAGCTGCAGTCACAGATACAAGATACAAGATACATGTGCTTTAAAGAAAAAAACAATGCTAAATGCGGCAAACGGACAATTTGCGCTTGCGCATACTTATTAGGTCAGGGTCACACTGAATAATGTCTTGTCTGACTAACTGACTGCCACACTGAGGCGAAAACCCAAAGACTTGCCAAAGAGCGCAAAGGCAACGCAGCTACAAGTGGCTACAGATACAGATACAGCTAGAGATACAGATACAGATACAGATACAGATACAGATACATGGGTTACAGATACATGCAATAAATGGCATTAATAAAGACAGGGCTAGCTGGCGCAGAGGGGGGCTGTGAGTTGGGGCCAGCTGTCAGAGACACGCAAAAGTTGCGCCTGTTTATAATGCAGTGCAACTTTGTATCTGTGTGCGTTTGTGTGTGTGTGTATCTGCAAGATACATTAGCGAGCTGTGGCTGAAATTAAAGTTTTACTGCTGCCGCTTGCTTTGGCAAGGGGCATCCATCAGTTTGCCATCATAAAGGCTGAAAAACAAACATTAATCTTTTTGGCCACACTGGCACTTGAATTGCGTTACTTGTTGTGTGCGTGTCTGTGTGTGTGTGTGTGTGTGTGTGCGTGTGTGTGTGTGTGTTTTTGGGTGTGTGCATATACAATGTTGTTGTGTTTTCTTTTTGTCGATTTGAGCCGCTGATTAACATTGAACCACAGGCCAGCAGCAGCAGCAAAATAAATGCCGATCATTGCGTTCTCCGTCAAAATGCCAAAGTAACGGTACATGCATGTATCTGTATCTATAGCCTGTATCTGTATCTGTATCTGTATCTGTATCTGTATCTGTCCGCTGTGCACCGCAATAATAATGTGTATATAAAGCTACGTGTTTACGATAATGCCTGCGAATTTGAAAGGCCAACGCAATTTAAATGAGGCAAAAAACATCAACAACAACAACAAAAACACAAAATTATGAATACAAAAATAAAATATGGCAATTATTGTTAAACTGTTTAATTATAAAAGACACAACAAAAAAATCTACAGTTGTTCATTTTTCGTGCCTTGCATGTGCCGTTAATCTATTTTCGGCAGCGCATTGTGTCAAAAGCTCACGAGCTTGAGCATTACATAATTTGTATGAGCTAAGCCCGCGATCAGCCCGAATTAGAATTCAAAGCTCGACGCCTGCGCTTTCATTGTTGCCGTCGCCGTCGCTGCTGCGGCTGCATTTGCTACTTATCTCTTCTTTTGCTACATCATCATCTGCTGCTGCTGCTGCTGCTGCTGCTGCTGCATTGTGTCGTCGGCTCAGCAAGCTTTGAGCTGTGCCTGTATGTGTGCGTGCGTGTGCTTGTGTGCGCTTGTGTGTGCGTGTGTGTGCGTGTGTGTGCTTGTGTTCATATTTCCTTTCTAAGTGCGCGCGCTTATCAGCTTTTGTCCATTGTCGGACCTTATTGCGGTACATTTGTGGACGCGCCAAGAGGTGGAGGGAGAGAGAGAGGGAGAGGGAGGTGGCGCAGGCGGCGAGTGGGCGCCTGCGGCGGCATAGCGGGTAATTAGTAAAAAATAGCAATCTAAAAATAGACTGAATACAGCAAACGGCAAACGGCAAACAGCAAAACGTAGCAAAAGAAGTATTTAAGCAATTTGCGTTGCGGCAACAGCAGAGCAGCAGCAGAGGCGTTAGCAGCAGCAGCGGCAGCGACAGCGGCAGAAGCAAAAACAACGAAAACGAAAACTTGTTTGCACAAACACAAAAGCTTTTGCTTTTTGCTTTATTGTTTGCATCAAAACTAAATAAATGAACAAATAATGAAATCGAAAACGCGCTAGCAGCAAAAATGCAGTACAAATATGGCAGAAAAGGCAGCGGCACACAAACACACACACACAGTCACACACAAGCACACGCACACACACATGGTGCATGATCGCTTTATCAGCTGAGCGGGCGAGCAATTGAGTAGCAGCAGTAGCAGCAGCCGCATTGCTGCGGACAGCGACCGACTAACCGAGCGACCGTCAGAATTTACCTGCAGCGCTATGCTTATGCTTGCCCTTCTAAAAAAGCAACAAACACACACACACACACACACACACAGACGCGCGCGCACAAACATACTCAAAAAACTCACTCAAAGCAACCGCCTTCTCTCGCTGGTCGCGCTCAAAATACTCACTCGCTGAGCGCCAACAGCGTCGTGACGTCAGCTGACAAAAAAGCTTTGTTTTTCGTTTTTCGTATATGCGCGGCCGCCGCTTACGCTCACGAATATTCTAATAAGCATTTCAATTCATTTCGTTTTCAAACGCGCAACGCAACGCAACGCATCGCTGGTGAACGGAGCGCGCGGCCCATTAGCTTCAAAATTTCAAAAAGCATATTTTTGGTGTTTAATATTGAAAGCATAATATATGTATGTATGCAAGTAGTGCGTGATAAATGGTGAAAAGTGCACAAAACGTATCAATTAAATTGAATATTTTTCGATAGAAGCTAAATAAAATAAATATTTAAAAATAAAAATAAACACGCAGCTGCAAAATCGCAAGCATATCGAAAGCAGCAAAAACTAAGTCAAAGCAACAGTCGCGGGTGCGTCGTCTTCGCTTGTTTTTTGAATAAAAACGGTAATTTGCTGCCTACCCCAACCCCCCCACTCACCCTCTTCTTCACCAAGCACTGGCCAAACATACTTTTGCTTCTTCTACACGGAATCCATATTTGTTTTTGCGTTTTTGGACATTGCACGCACACACGCGCACACACGCACAGCAGCTGCTAAGTTACACTTGTTTAAGCTTTGCTTTGCAAAGACTTTCTGCATGCGTTGTTGTTGTTGTTGTTGTTGTTGTTGTTTTTCTCTGCTGCTGCGGCTGCTGTAGAAAGAAAAAACAACGGTTTTCACTTTTATTTGAGACCAGTCGCAAGTCTGTCTAGGCCAGCAGGCACGCCATAGACCATACACCTGTTTGCGTGTCTCTTTCTCTCGCTCTCTTCCCCCTCGCTCCCTCTTTCTCTCTCTCTCTAGCTGTAAATCTGGCAGCATATTCATATGTATATATATGACAGTATGTGTGTATGTGTGTGTTTGTCGCTGTGCATTGCAACTGCAGCCAAACAACATAATTATGATCATGTTAGGATATAATGAAGTTGAAACATTCATAATAATAATGAGCAGCAAAATAAATGCCGAGAAGAAATTGGTGAAAATTGCAGCGTTAATTTATTATTTGTGGAAAAAGTACACACACACACACGCGCACGTAAACACACGTATATGTACATGTCTATGCATGTATGCATGTATGTCTGTATGTCTGTATGTTTGTATGTACGGCTGCGAAAAAGGTTCAACGAATACATTGCATGTATTGTGAAATTCGCAAAAAAAAAAACAAAAAAAAAGAAAAAAAAAAGTGGTAAATGCCAAACTGCGAAAATAGTTTTTTTTCGCTTATTTTGTTTTTTTTTGCCGTTTATCACAGCCAATTAAAGAAAAAAGTATTACGAGCAGGCCTTATCTGAAATCTGAAAAAAAAGTAAATTGTATATTTCTTGCCAAAAAAAAAATGAAAAAAACGGTGTCAGAAGATTTTTTTAATAAAAAAAAATATGATTAAAAATATGCAATTGCATAAAATGTGTGTTAGAAACGTAATTTTAAAACGTGCCACAAAAAACTGACAAAAATGTGTGTTAATTGTGTTAATTTATTTAAAAAAAAAAAAAAAAAAAAACTATGTTGTACATTATGTGCTTAAGCGGAGAAAGTAAAAAGCCAATTTAGACACTTTTATAGCCAATTCGAATATGAAATCTATGACAAGAAGTTACGAAAGAAATTAACTACACTTGATATAAGCCACAAAATTAATGAAATGTGCGCTTAATTAACGTGTTTGTTGTTGTAAAACCGTAAAAAATAGATAGAAAATTTGTGCTGTGTTTTTTAGAGTTGCCTCATGAAAATGCAATAACAATTACAAATTACAATTAAATATAATAAATGCCAGGCCAGACAGCGCGACCACAAGGCAATTAATAAACAAATAATTGCCCTAACCATATATATATATATATAAACTTATATATATATGTGTATGTATGTGTATGCAGTCTTATTGCAAGTCATCTCAAAAATGATATTAATAATAACCCATAAAACTAGCCCACGCCTCAATTCTCAAGATGAGCACAAAAAGGCTTTTTCAATTCCTCAGAGAATTGGCGCTAAAATCGTTTGCAGTTACGTTTTTGCGTTTATACGTGGCGAAGTAATCACGATATCTTAGAAGAAACAAGAACTTGATTAAGAAGTTATCAGGAAATCTCTGAAGGAGCAGGAACTTGGTTAGGAATTTAACTGAGAGTTTATTATACGTTGCGAAAGGATCACGAAATCTCTGAAAGGAACAAGAACTTGGTTTGGAATTTAACTGCGCGTTTATACGTTGCAAAGTTATCACGAAATCTCAAAAGAAAATCACTTGGGAAACGAAGTTATCATGAAATCTCTAAAGAAACTCTAAAGATTCGAGAACTTGGTCAGGAATTGCATTGCGAGTTTATACGTTGCAAAATGATCACGAAATCTCCAAAGAAAATCACTTGGGAAACGAAGTTATCATGAAATCTCTAAAGAAACAATAACTTGTCTGCGAAGTTTTAGCGACAACTCTAAAGAAACGAGAACTTGGTCAGGAATTGCATTGCGAGTTTATACGTTGTAAAGTTATCACGATATCTCTAAAGAAGCAAGAACTTGGCTCCGAATTTAATTGATGTGCATTGAGAGAACTGCCCAGAATTGCATAAATTTGCATTAAAAACAGCTCTTTAAAAACTTCAAAAGTTCAGACAATAGTGTTATTTGTATTATACAGTCATAAAGCCAAGTGAACTAAGTGCAACTACGCTAATTGATGGATTTGTTGAATTACAATCTATGCGTCATCTATTTGAGTTGTTTTTATTTGCGCTCTTCTATTTGCCCTTTCGCTTTTAGCTGCATTTCCATGTTTATCATTATCATTAGCATATATAGTATATCACGATAAAAACCACAGCGTGTTCCGACGTATGTGAATTGTATAAGTATAACGATTTCTGGATTAAATGAAATGGAAAAAGTGTGCGGAAGAATGCCGGAGATAAAACTCTGTTAAGCAAGGAAGTTATCAAAATGAAAACTGCTAATCATGATAAATATTTGGATAAAAATTGGAACGCAAGAAAATCTTTAAAGAATACAAAACAAATATTTACAACGTGTGGGATAAGACGAACAGATAGAAAGGAAGAAACAGATATTTATTTACACTCGGCTTTAAGACAATAGATAAATATAGTTAATTATAATTAAAACTAGTAAGAGAGCTCTAGTCGAGAGAGCACGACTAAGGGATATCCAGAATCTTACTCTTTTTACTCATTTTCAATGGGTTCAAAACTAGAAAGCTTCCAGCGTAACCTACCATAATATTCAAGAAAGATATAGAAGCTTACAAAATAATGTTAAATTTTGTCACAAACTTTGAATCAAGGTTAATTGCGATATGCTCACGTGTAAACACAGAGTTTAGGTGGCTTGTAAGTGCGTATGTGTGTGTGTATGTATGTGTGTGTGTGTGTGAAACGCGTGAATCATACGCATCACTAAGGGGCACGCAATTATCCATTTGAATTGTTTTATGGCAGTCCGAATATTTGCACGCAGCCCAAACGCACAGCATATCAGATACATTCACACAGATACACACACACACACACACACAGATACTTTCAGCTAGTTATGCTTGAAAATATAATTTTTGTTTTTGTGAAAGATAAAATAAAAGCGACACAAACAAAACGCACAACCTAGTAACAGGCGCACGCAAATGCAAATAGAAAAGAATAAAGAAAAAAGAAAGAAAGAAAAAAATAAATGATAGAGCTAAGCGATAGATACAAAATAGGCATAGCCCAGACCCAGACCGAGACCCAGACCCAGACCCAGACCCAGACCGAGACCCATATGCCGATAGCACAGTTGATAGCCAGAGCTAAACGGCCGAAAAGCAGCAGGGAAAAGGCGAAAGAACAAAGGAGGGGGGGGGGGGGGCAAAGAAAACCGAGAAGAGGCGAAGGGAGGAGCTGGTCGATAACAGAACGCGGAAATTTTGAACGCCAGTTGAAAGAATATATTTAGTTCTGTGTCACATTGAAAGGCAGACCGAACATTTTTTTGGCCCAGTGCGCAGAGGGAAACGTTAAACGGCGAGAGAGACGTTCAGGCAATAATAAACAATAAACAAATAAATTAACAACACAAAAACAACAACATAATAAATGTGTGGGAAAATGCGAGCAGCGCAAAAGTTTGGTGAACGTGTGTGTGTGTGGGCGAGGGGGGATCTCCTCTCCCCCCTCCCTCCCTCCACACATCAAGCGAAAATTGAGCAAATTTAAAGCAAATTAATTAATTAAAAGAAGCCCCCGGTGGTGGGTTGCTTTCAACAATTTGGCGGCATTGGCGCAATAAAATGTCAAAAACAAGCTAAATAAATAATTGTACAAATAACAACAAAATGTGTTTTTAACTAGAATTTAGAAATGACAGCGAAAAAGATGTAAAGATAAGCGCTAAAAGTGATTTAAAGCTTTGTTAAGCACCTATTTTTCTTATTAAGAAAAGCATCTAAACTGTGACTAATGCGAGTTGAATAAAAATGAACTCAAGATTTAAGCAGAAAAGATATTAGGATTAGCCTTAAAAAGTGATTTAAAGCTTGGTGAAGCTTAAGGATATTAAATTAAGATATGCGAAAGCAGATATATAAACATATGTAAAGCCTTGCGCGGTTCTAAATACACCTTTTGAAAGTTTTGAACAAGCTTTGTGCATTTATAAAGTATTCAAAGAGCGTTTTAAGTAGCTTTGAAAGCACCTGAAAGCTTTAGGCGATCCTTATTAAAGCTTAAAGCTTGATGGAGCTTTATGACATTTAAGTAAGCAACTTAAATGAGTTATTGAGTGCATGCTCATTGGCTAGATAGAAAGTATCATCAAGTAAATAGACGTTATATTCGATGCTCTAGCTCTAGCTCTGGCTTTAGCTGCCTTACTTCTAAGGAGCTTTCAAAGCTCCTACAAACGAGCTTCATGTAGTATATAAAGGTATGTGAAAGCAGATATATAAACATCTATAAAGCTTTGTGTGGGTCTTGACACAAATTGTTCACAAAGGCTTAAACAATATTTACCCAAACAGCTTTTAAGTAGCTTTGAAAGCACCTGAAAGCTTTAAGTGAATTTTACAAATGTTTACCTTCTTTTATTTATAAAGATGTGAAAGCAGATATATAAAAATATATAAAGCTGAGCGAGAGTCTTACCACAAATTCTAAAAGCTTTAAGCAAGAAGCTTTGAAAGCGCCTGAAAGCTTTGCGAAATGTGCTCGCTTAAAGCTCAACATCTCTTATTGCCTCTCGCTCTCAGATAAACTATATGCTTTTTTAATTGCCAATTTACTAAAAAGCTTTACTTTTTCTTTCCCTTTTCTTCACGCAGTGCGGGACACTAGACGGAGCCGCCGAACCGTTATTTCATCAGCAGCGCAACAACAGAATGGACGTCTATCAGATCGATGATGGTTTCCATTCGGATGGCGGTACCGAGACACCGCCGCCGTCGCCCAGTTCCGGATCCTCGATAGCCTCGACCTCGGACCACGGTTCGCTGGAGAGCGTCGACACTGGGGGAACACAACGGCTGGCGGTGTTATCGTTCGAGCAGGTGCGCAAGCTGCACAGCGTCATGGACGAGAAGGTGGCCATACATGGACGCGGCAATTTTCCAACACTGGAAGTGACACTGAAGGATCTGGTGAATCTGGTGCGTCGCAAACTGGAGGCAGACGTCAATACCGGCGGCGCTGGTGTCCTAGTTAAGGATATACGACTAAACGGCGGCGCAGCTAGTCATGTGCTGGCCAGCGAGGATCAGCCGTACAACGATCTGGACCTGATCTTTGCCATCGAGCTGAGCTCACCGCGCGTCTTCGATCGGGTCAAGACCGCCGTGCTGAACACGCTGCTCGACCTGATGCCCGAGGGCGTCTGCAAGCGCCGCATCTACACGGGCAGCCTCAAGGAGGCCTATGTCGGCAAAATGGTCAAGGTCAACAATAATAACGACGGCGATCGCTGGTCCCTCATCTCGCTGGGCAACTCGCCCGGCCACAAGAATGTCGAGCTCAAATTCGTCGATACAATGCGCCGTCAATTCGAATTCTCCGTGGACTCATTCCAAATTGTCTTGGACTCGTTGTTGCTGTTTTACGATTGCGCCGCCTTGCCCATATCCGAGAATTTCTATCCGACCGTTGTCGGCGAATCGGTCTACGGCGACTTCCAGGAGGCACTGTATCATTTGCAAAAGAAACTGATCTCAACGCGCCAGCCGGAGGAGATACGCGGCGGTGGTCTATTAAAATATTGTAATCTATTGGTGCGCAACTATACGGCCGTCGATTCGCAATTGATCAAAACTCTGGAGCGTTACATGTGCTCGCGTTTCTTTATCGATTTTCCCGATATAAGCACACAGACCACCAAGCTGGAGGCATATTTGCGCAATCATTTCTGGGGCATCGAGGAGGAGCCGCTGCAATATGAGTATCTCATGTATTTATATAACGTTGTCGAAATGTCAACCGTCTGTCTGATGGGACACGAGCGCCGCCAGACGCTGCTGCTCATCCACACGCTGGCCCAGCAGGTCAAGCAGGCGCAGGAGCAACAGTATCATCAGCAGCAGCAGCAGCAGCAGCAACAACATCATCATCACCAGCAGCAGCAGCAGCAGCAGCAGCAACAGCAGCAACATCATCACCAGCAGCAGCAGCAACATCATCATCACCATCATCATCATCAGCAACATGCCGTATACCTGCAGCAGCAGCAGCAACAGCAGCAGCAGCAGCAGCAGCAACTGGAGCCGCAGCCGGCGCAGTCGCCGCCTGTCTTGGCGCTGGTCGCGACAACGTCGTCGCAGCAGACGCCGCAGACGCAAACAATTTACGTGCAACAGGCAGCGCCGGCCAGTGCCACAATTTGCTGCAGCAACACGACAGCAGCAGCAGCGGCAGCAACATCGCCCGCGGCAACGGCAGCGAACACAACAGCAACCGTTGCTGTTGATGGACAGGTGGCACAGCCGCCGCCGCCGCCGCAGACCATACAGATACAGGCGGGTCCGCCGGGCTTGATCTATGCGAATGGCGTTTACTATGCACCTGTGATACCCAGCACCATTTGCACCTGCAATTCCACCTGGCTGAGCACGTGATTGGAGCAGCAACAGCCACAGCAGCAGCAGCAGCAACAACAGCAGCAGCAGCAGCAGCAGCAACAGCAGCAACAACTAGCACACTTTAACAATATAAACAGCAAGAAGAAGAACATTAGCAGAGCGCAGGATGAGGATGTGGCAGCCACGGGCAGCTTGGTGCTGATGCAGCAGCAGATCAACAACTTGCCAGTCTACAAACTGAACAAGCAGCAGCAACAACAGCAACAACAGCAACAACAACAACAACAGCAGCAGCAGCAACAGTTGCTGTTGGGCAGCTACAGCGGCCAATTTGCATATTTCTATCCGCACGACGGTTCGCCGCCAAGTTTGCTGCTGCTCGGCGAGGATTCATATTTAAATGTGACAATGGCCCAACAACAACAACAACAACAACAACAACAATTTATCTAAAAATCTAAAAAACTTACAAAAAAAACTACAACAAAGCAGAATGCCCGGGCTAACTGCAAGACGGGCCTTTAGATGTACAAACGTGTCATATATATATATATCGATATATATATACACACATATATCTACATATATATATATATATATATATATCCTGTTGTTCCTTTTTCTATACATTTTTGTACGCACGCTAAAGACTCGACGAAAACTCTCCGTCTCTCTCTCTCTCTCACCTGAAAAGAAAAGAAACCACACAATTGTTGCTGCAAAATGTTGAGCATGATGTTAATGATGTAGCTAAGCACACACACCACAACACACACCACAACACACACCATACACACACACACACCATACACACACTAAGCCAAGTTTCAACTAATTTGACTGAAGAGCCGCTGTTTGGGGCGGGCGCCGGGAGCTAAAGGAGCTAAAGGAGCTAAAGGAGCTAAAGGAGCAAAAGGAGCTAAAGGAGCAAAAGTCGCGATGGCCAACAAGGAATGAAAGTGAAGTCAAGAAAGAAAGATCCAACAGCAAATTCACTTTGCCTACAAACCAGGACAAATCTACACACACACCAACACACACACACACACTCCCACACACATTATATGACAAGCAACAAATAATAGCCAGATTTTTTTTTTTTTTTTAATTTTTTCTTTGTGCGTCGCTTAAAAAAAATTTTCTTGTATCGCTAAAAAAAACCAACCAACTCAAAAGAACTCTACTTGTATACGAAAACACACACACACACACACTCCCACACACACACACACACTCCCACACACACACGTAATTCTTATCGATTTTGCTATTAACTTCCATTTTTTGATAGCCCCCTTTTGCACCAAAAAAAAAAAACAAAAAATAACGAAAAAGTAAAAGAGAAAAGATAAAGAACCCTTTAAACACAACCCCCCCCCCCCCCCTTTTACCCCCCTTCACCCAAAACTTCCTGCTCGCACACGTTTAAGATTTGATTTTGTAATAAAAAAAATAGTTAAAATTGCGGCGCAACACACTAAAAAAACTCATTTTGTTCTTATTGTTAAACACACTTATTTTTTACAGCTCAGTTGTAAGTTTGGCTTGCAGTTAACCACGAATCATCCAGCTACACCCCCCCCCCCTCATAATTATTTTATAATATATTTTTGAATTTGTTCGTTTATGCAATAAGCGCAGCCGCCTTCGTGCCGCCGCATAGAAATTCCAAGCAAAATATCTACGTATATATATACTTATATCTAACTATATACATATAATAAATACAATATAACTACATACAAATATATATATTTTTTAAAAAAAATACTTATCACAAAAAATACTACAAAAAAAAAAATCAATCAAATTACAAGGCAGATATGATGACATGTAAATAAAAAAAAAATATATCTATATATACTAAATATTAGTCAAATTTTAGCCGTCAGAAAGTTGACATAATATGCAAAGTAAAACATTGTATTTATATATTGTATATGATTTAACATTAATGGTAACTCTTAGCTGTAACTCTTAAAACTTAACTCGTTAACTCTTAACTGTAAACTGTTCGACTCTTAAGTACTGTACAATCTTTTTTTTCTTGGTAATAGCAGTGCAGTTATTGACGAAAAATAACAAAAAAACAGACCGAAACTAAATGTATCTCAGCGTAAGACGTTGCTCAATGGGTTAAGAAATACTGAAAACACACACAATATGATAGACATTTACAAGCAGCTTGCAAAAGTTAACATGAAGCATGTCAGACGGAAAAACGCAAATCAAAATCTCTAAAAAAAAAAAACGAAAAACAAACAATTTTTTTACTTAACAATTTTATAAAGGCAGCAAACAGAAGAGAGACGAAAATGAATGGGAGAGTGTATGAAAGAAGGCAACTTTGCTAAAATATTTTCAGTGTTTTTTTTTATACAATAAATATACATATATATAAATAAAATTATGCGTGTAAAACTGTAAAACTGTAAACTGTAAAACTGTAAAACCGTGTAGAACTTTAGTTGATATACAAAATAATCATAACTAAATGTAAAACTAATGGTATCTAGTGAAGTTTAACAGCAGCAACATGATTGATTGATTGGATTGATTGATGTCATGCATTGTGATTGAGTGACTGTTTTGGCTTTGTTCGTTTGTTAAAAAACTGCTGGGTGATAATTTATGAATGATTCAACTGATATACACACATATAACCAATATATACATATATGTGCATCTAATATAACATATACAATTTATAAATAATACTTGTAATAATTCAACTACAGCGCATGCAATGTGACCACATATATATAACATATAAATTGAATATTGTTTGAAAGCAATATTCGGTAAAAGACAAAAAAAATGTTAAGTCCAACACAAAATTGCTTATGCTATGCTATGTTTCCTCTGTAAATGTGTTAGCTGTTAACTGTAAACGGTTAACAGTGTTGCTGTTAAATCTCACACTGTTAACTTAACATAATTTGCGTTCATATTCATTTTCAATTTGTTTTCATTTTGTGTAACACTTTTTTTTTCGCATAGCGTTGAGTGAATTTTGTTTTTGAATTTGTACTGTATTAATTTTAGTTTAAAATATTATGTAAAACTGATCGATGTTTATATATATAATGTGTGTATGTGTGTGTGTATATATATATATATAGAACATGTATTCCAAACCAAAAAAAAAAAAGAAAACTCGTACAACTCACAAGTTTTTGTGAAAAATTTTAACTTTGCTCACAAACTGGCTGCATGTCTTTATATATATATATATATATATAAATTTATTATATATATACATACACACACGTATATATATATATATATATATATTAGTAGCTATAAGAAAGCGAAGGAAGAGCGCGAATGCTTGTTGATCTTTCATGCTGATGATGATAAATAGAGCGAATAGTCTGTAAGTGTGTAGAGAAAAATTACAACAAGAAATCAAACAACAAAAAACAAAAAAATCAAAAAAATCAAAAAACCGACATTTTTGAGAAAATAGCGCGTAAATTTAAATTTATACAAAAATCCAACTTAAAATGTAAATTGAAAAAACAAAAAAATCAAAACAAAAATCAAATCAAATCAATCAACAATCTATTGAGATTTGTATATAATATTATAATTATGCCTAATTATATTATGCTATACTCTACTATATATGTATATCTAATTAAAACACACACACACACACACAAGCATACTAGACACACACACACACACACACAGGCACAGCACACACGCAACCAATATATACTATATATAAATATTACTTACATATTACAATATATACACACGTTTGTTTGTATGTAAACATATATATATATATATTATATAAATAATCTTAATTATTATGTATGTATCTACAACAACAACAACAACAATTTACCATATACATATTACATCTGTGCGCTTCTTGCGATCTAAGGAATTTCAATAAAAACAAACAAAAAATACCTAAAAAGTATAAAAACCAACGAAAAATACAAACAAAAAAAACAATAAACAAAATATAATTTACAAATTGCATTTATTTATTTATGTATGTTGAACGTGCGACAATCTCTCTCTGGCTGGCCATTGGCCATTTACCGTTTGGTTACGGTGTGTTTGCGAGAAGTGCTTCCTCCTTTCCAATTGGAGTTTTTTTTTTTAGTCCAAACATCTGTTGATTATGACAACAAACTGCATCGGCCTATGATCCAACTGCAGCTGCATCTTCATCTCCAGCTGGGATTCACTTTCGCCTGTTTCTACCAAGGCTGGTTTCACTCTCCGCTCGAAACATTTAATTTGCTTGTTTATTGTATAATGTTTAGTTTGGCCTAAACAATAACACCAACAACAGTCCGTATCATTCGAGGCGGTCTTTGCACTTAGAGTGGCTCGAACCCGGCTGTGTTAGTGATAAGTGGCCCGTAAATATAAAATATGACAAATCCTCTGCTGCCCCGTCAGCAAGATTTATGCATTTTGATTAAATTGTTGTAACTTATATAATCAGCACTTATAACACTGCTCGAATAGTTGTTTTTGGCATAAATATTCCAAACAGTTTTCAGGCAAATTCAAATTTGTTCACATTTGCGCGCCACATAGCCACACAGCTTTGCCAGCGGTAGCTAGACGAAGGCAATCAGCTTTTGTCATGCAGCACTTGTGTTTTGGTATTTATTTTAGACATTATCTTAAGCAACGCAACGGTCACCCTGTTTGTTCGTTTTTTAGCGCTGAATGCCTCTAGCTCCAAGAAGTCTAAGCCCGAGCTTTTAGTGTCGAACGTGAATTCGTGACGAGCGTTGGGCAGAGATAACGAGTTTACGCCAGTTAATTTGCAACACACACACACACAAAACACTAAAAACCACACACATAAACACCAACATAAAAAAAGAGTGCACAAAGTAAAGTTAAGGCAATAAAGCAACAAAAAGTGCGAAACAAACGAAGGAAAAAACAAAAGCAACTAGGCATCAAGTGCTGGGAAGTGCGTAAATTGTGAAACGAGTTGTATCCATTGAGAAAAGTGCGTAAAAATTAAGCTAAAGCATTCAAGTTTTCATTTTAACACACACACACACACACACACACACACATGCATATATATACACACTCGTAGAGTTACCTGACACACATACACACACCGCGCCTAACACTGACTGCCGCATTTTCATTTTACTCATACCCCCTCCTCCACGCACACTTCGCGTACGTGTGCCTGTGTGTAAATTTTTGATGGAGCTGGCTTTTCTTTTCGGTGTTTTCATTTTGCAAAAGTCACCAAAGCCGTTTATGTGCGTGCAGTTTTGAAGGCAATTCTTTACAAGTTCCGTTTTCTATAGATCTTTACCAATATACCAGTTACTTGTGCCTGCATTTTAGTTATACAATAGAAGTTTTGTTGGGCTCGATAGGCACAGAGCCAAAGCCGAAGCCGAAGCCACAGTAACGCACACACATACATATACAAGAATTACTGCAAAACACACATACACACACATGCATCTGTGTCGGTAACGTATCAAAACGTAACCTTCAAGGCTTGTGCAACGGTTTTGCTGTCCAATTCTGCAGCAGCCGCCGCCGCCGCCGCAGCAGCTGAAGCAGCATTGGAGATAGAGAGAGCAAAACAACAAACTAACTGTAAGTGGACGCCGTCAAAGAATGCGGCTTAAGAATGGGAGAAATGTGCAGTTATTTTAGGCTTAGCATTCAAATCTTGTCTGTTTTACGTGCAGCGCAATGCAATGGAAATAAAACGATAAAATTCTCTTAATGTAGATAAGTGTGTGTACATATATATATGTGTGTGTGTGTGGGTGCAGAACTCAGAGCCAATAGGCGAAACCCAAGGCCTAGCTTCATATTCTAGTAGCCCAGGTGGTGTATGACAGCCGCAAACATGCCCCACATACCTCAAATATACCCCGCATGACCCACATATACCACCATAACTGATTAATTGTCAGCGCTAGAGAAGCCTCTGTCCTTAACTCCCCCGCCCATACCCATACCCTGTTATTTACCATTTGCTCAATGCCATAAACGAACACTAGACTCTGTACACATGTACTTTGCACTTTGTTTATTCAATAACATATTCACCCTGTGCGCCCCGTGCACCCCGTGCACCCTGTAGCTATTCCCCGGTTGAATGCGCTTTTGCAGTTCAATTATCAAATGCTTTTAAGGTGTCCACATGTAAGTGCCAGACCTGTGGGGCATATTGATTCCTATGTAAAGATTTCTATATCATTTTCTTAATGCAAGTTTTTCACTTTTTTCCTAAGTAAAAACTTGCAACTCCTCTTTTGAGTACACTTTAAGAGGGTATACCTATACGCTTTGTTTACAGGGTATGCGAAGAGCTCAATAAGCGCTCAGATATCAAAAAGCTATTGATAACTCTATTACATTTATTATTTGTTAATATTAGGTATTGGCACAGTGGGCTTAAAATGCAATTTTTGGTAATTTAATGAGAAATAATTATATTACTTTATTCAAGCAAAATGCGAAGTCAATTTTCAAAAAGAGCTCAGTTTATTAATTCAATTATATTTCTGCGGCATATTTGTCAACTTTTGCCCACTGTGCGCATTCAATACAAATGATTGTCGTAACGATTATAATAATTATTAGTAAGCAGCTTAGCTAGGATATATGAGGAATTGACGAGTGTGCTAGGAGAAATATACAGAAGCGACTCATTTTGATATCAATTATCGGATATATGTACATGGCAAATGGGGTCAGTTCGAGCCAGACATGAATGCGTTTATAGCTTGGCCAAAATGTGTGTCTATTATTCTATAAATGCAGTCGTAAATGCAGCAATTTGAATGTGACATCATGATGATGATGATGATTATTGGATTAATCTTGTCTTTCAAAGAGAACTATACTTAACTCTCTGATTGTTTTTCGACTGGACTGTGTTTAATGATTGAAAAGAGTCGGAAACTGAAACCGAGACTGAGACCGAGCCCACAAACCGCGACGAATGACGCATTCAAAATAAATATAAACAACGAAACAACAACAACAACAGCAACAATAGTATTAACAAGAGTGGAAAAAAGAATAACAAGCACGTTTGACGTTGACGTTAAGCGTCGAAATTCGAAGATAAACAAATCGAACGCTCGCTGACTGGTACAAAAAGTTGGCATTGTCATTTGTTATGCCCATTCCCAATCCCAATCCCATACCCAATCGGAATCCGAATCCCTGCCCATGCCCAATTCCATTCCCCCGCACTCGTCATATGTCGTGGCACGTTGCTTACGTTTTCTTTTGGTCTCTCTTTATGGACTTATTTTCGGCCAGAGATCAAAAAAGGCAGCAAAGGACATACTGCCAACAGGCCGTATACGTAATATTTTGTTTCGTGCCAAGCGCAGTTACCGCATGCACACATATACCATATATATATATATATATATATATATGTGTACATATATGGGCCTGGTGGGGAAGCGGGCCAAGACCTGTTAGTATAAGTCCTTGGCAGTCCTTGGGCATGTGGGCGACAAATTTCGCATTGATTATGCAACAGTTTGGCGGATTGAGCGTGTAGTGTAAACAAAACTTCTGCAACGCGAACAAAATACAGCACAAAATGCGACAAATATCGTACAAAATACCAACTGGGGAACAGCTGCAACGAGCTGGGAGTATCTCGGGAGTATCTTGGGAGTCAACGGCACACGTAAGAGTTGGCCGAATGGAGACTGTGATCGACAGAACAGATACACTGCCTCCAGCTTGTAAATGAATATGCAAAAGCTCGATTCGAGCCTTAAAAAGTTAACATGCATGTTAATTTACTTTATAGAAAAGTAAATTTTTGATATTGTTTCATATTAACTTGTAGAAAAAGGAGACTGTGTTCGACAGAACAGATACACTGCATCCAGCTTGTAAATGAATATGAAAAAGCTCGAGACGAGCCTTCAAAAGTTAACATGCATGTTAATTTACTTTATAGAAAAGTAAATTTTTGACATTTCATATTAACTTGAAGAAAAAGGAGATTGTGAACGATAGAACAGATACACTGCCTCCAGCTTGTAAATGAATATGCAAGTGCTCGATTTTAAGCTTAAAAAATTAACATGCATGTTTAAAATTTACCTTTACTCAAGTACACTCTCGTTAACTTAAGCCGCATTCAGCGTAAGAATAGTTCGCTTAATTTAAGCAAAAGCGGTCTGAATCCATCAAAAGGTTAACATTCATGTTAAACAATTTAACAGCAAAGTAAATGAGTTTGTATTTACTTCTACAAAACAATCAATAAAAAAAAAACATGCATGTTAATGTACTTTGAAGAAAAAGTAAATTTTTAACATTGTTTTATATATACCTTGTCGAATTTTGCCGTACTCAGCATAGTTCGCTTAATTTAAGCAAAAACGGTCTGAATTCAACAAAAGGTTAACATTCATGTTAAATAATTTAAGAGCAAAGCGCAAGTTCTACTCGAGCTCGTATTTACTTCTATAATGCAGCCACTTATATAACAATTACCAATTACTGTCTGTTACTTATTAGATATACTGCGTCGCGTCATGTGCATTTTCAAGCTTATCCCTCCCCCCGTTTCCCCTCGTAATTGCAGTGAAGCAAATACATTTCAAGTTGGGAACAGTTTGACATATAACCGACAAGAACGAAGAAACGAACTGAAAAACATGGTACTGCGTTTCAGAATAATATAATTGACTGTGGCACGTCAACGTCAACAAGCCAAGGAGTAGAAGCAACAACAACAACAACTTTAACTACAACAACAACAACTTTAACTACAACAACAACAACGACTTGAACAACAACTTGAACAACAATCACATAGTCTTCCCATTAATTTGAGTCGAAAAGCAGTCGCTGGTTTATTGCGTCTGAAACTGAACCCAAAAGTGGGCTGTCCAAATGGTGGGCGTGCCATTCTTTCATATTTAATGCCTTTGCATTTTGACATTTGGCTGCGCTGCACGCGGCGTATACGTAATGTGTGCCTCAACTAGAATTTGGCTGCAACTGGGCGACTGTCCCAACTAAATCTCTGTAAAATATAAACTATTTGATGATGATGTGATCGTCTGACGTACACACAGCCGCACACACACACACACCTCTACACACACACACACGGAGGCAGCAGCGCGTTATGACCAAGTTTTTTTGTTGACGGCATTTATTTGCCTTAGGTTTTAGACAGTCGAGCGCGGCGCTTATCAAGCACACAGCCAAGCTGAGACGTAATTCATTCAAAAGTCAACACCCACACACACACACACACACACACACACCTGTAAGGAGGGGGGCGAGGGGTGGTTGCAGGCCTGTTTGGTTCAGATATCTGGCAACTACTTGGCTTTGGCTACAAAATTAGCAATTAGAATGGACAACAGCTAAAACTAAAAGCCACAACACCTGCACATACAGCTGCCCCTCGCTCTCTCCCCCTCTCTCTCTCTCTCTCTCGCATGTAAATATTTGTCAATTTAGATTTACTGCCCAGACCCGCTTGACTTGTGTACAGGGTGTGCCATGGCATAGCTGAAACTTAAACTGTAAACAAATAAATCACATCATCAACACATTATTTGGTCTTAAAATAGCCCGATAAATGGGCATATAGTATAAGGTATTATATGACTAGTAGCTGCATTTATATAGTATATTCAACAAATGCATTGCTTTGCATTCCGCTCGTCTAGTTTGTTTAGTTGTTTTATTAGTCTTTATCTTTGTAATGAGTTGCAGTTAATAAATACACAAATATATATAATCTCTTGCTTGCTTTTGGTCTGTTTTGCGCTTTAACCAGTTGCGAATTGTAAACGAATTTTTGCTGCCTCTCTCTCTCTCTCTCTCTCCTCACAAATACCTTCTTGATGAACTAACTGTGTAGCTTTTGTCAAAAACAAAAAGTTGACATTTGTGTATTCACGTCCGACACTGACGCAAATCTGCGGCTTCCGCGACTGTCAGACAGTTTTGCAAGTGCAAATATTCTGGAACTCCGAAAAATGTGTTTGCCAAGTCATCAGAATTAATAGTTCCAGGCTAGACAAGCAAATCCGTCTAGCCATGGGAAAGAAGTTACTTTTTAATTTATAATATTTACAAATCTCTAATTCACAATTAAACTTCAGAAAAAAAACCCCCCGCTATTAAATATATTTAAATACAAAGAAATATTCATCACAACTTGGGTAATTCACAATCGAGTCTAATGAATTACATAAAAGCTTAAAAGTACAATTTGTATGCAAAAGCCCTCAAAGCATTTTGGCCATAATTGGTTTATAACTTGAAACAACACAAATTAATTAATTGCGGATGTATTTGGACGCATGCTAATGTTTGTTTAGGATAAATAATAGAGTATATCTACAGGTTAACATGTGTACTCGCCTTTCACAGGGTGTTCAAAGGGGGGGTTTTATAGGGTATTACTTTAGAAGAGTTGGAAGTATAATAAGAAACCATTGCAAAGAGATCCTAACTCCATTTAAAGTCAAGCATATAAAGTATTACTTGAGGAAAAGTTATAAATATTATTAAGAACTAAGCCAAACAGATTCTTAATCCTTGTTAGACCAACTATATCCTATATATGTATATATCTAGTTATCCAACTGCCTATTCGATCTCAGGATTTTTATACCCTGAACCCATTGAAAATGGTTAAAAAGGGTATTATGTATTTGTGCAAATGTATGTAACAGGCAGAAGGAAGCATCTCCGACCCCATAAAGTATATATATTCTTGATCAGCATCAACAGCCGAGTCGATCTAGCCATGTCCGTCTGTCTGTCAAGGATCTCGGAACCTATAAGAGCTAGAGACTTGAAATTTTAGCTGTAGGTCCTCCTAGTCCCCGCGCAGAGTTTCTTTCCGATATTCGATAACTTGTCCCGTTTCCAAGTAATCAATTCAAGTAAGCAATTTCGGCAAATAATATGAGCTAGAGTTACCAAACTTGACAAGTAGCTTCTAGAATCGTATATATATATATCAAGTATCTTTCATTTTATACCTATCGCCTGTTGGAAGAAGAGGGTTCAGGGTATCCCCTAGTCGGGAGCTCCCGTTAAGTTCACATAAAACCAAAACCTTATAACAATGTGCTTAAAATACACAGCAGCTATTTTGGTTGCAATTTTCTTGGTATTCCCCCGGAATGAGAACTCGATTTCTCCGCATTACAACGCATCAGTTTTTTTTTATTGCATATTAATGTGTTGTTGGTACAGTGATGACTCGCAAAAGGGGATACTTGTAATTGACTCTGGCATTCGGGAGAAATCGTTAATTATTTTCACAACAAGCTCTTGTTTAATTTTGCGGGGTATTCAGCCAGTCGTGCAGCATCCCTCCCTCTCTCTTTCTCGCTCTCTCTTAATTGTGAATTGAAATGCAAACATTTGCAGATGAATTTATCAATGTGCATATATAAAATAAAGCTATATAGTATAGCTCCCTTATATAATGATGGCACATAAATGTGCGTTCATTGTTTGTCTTTGAGCGGGGTTTTGGGAGGGGGTGTGGGGAAGGGGGATGGGCTTTTGTTATCGGCCGCACTCGAAAAAAGCACCTTGAGCCAGATTACCGAAAAACGATTTAGGCCAGACTGCCAGAGCTGTATATACACACCAGATGCCATATACTATATATCGTATATATATATATACTATATATATACGCCTGCAGCTTTGCATGGCTGCTGTGCAAAAGTGCAAAGTTCAACCGAGAGAGAAAGAGAGAGGGAGAGCTGTCAATGTTACCTGCTGTGGCTGTGGCAATTAGAAAAGGCAGCGCGTTGCAGGCGCAGTTGTTGCACGTTGCACGTTGGCAGGTGGCAGGTGGCAGTTGGCAGGTGGCAGGCTGCAAAAGGGCTTTGGGCGCTGCGCCTTTGTTTCAGCAACTGCCATTCAACGCTTCTGACGCACATGCCATAAATAGAGCTCTTTCCAGTGCGTGGGGCAGCTGAAGCTGAGGCTGCTTTCCAGGCTCGAGATAGCTGAGACTCTCGCTCGTAAGAAATATCTTTGCCATTTGTTATATTCACAAAATGAATCGTTTGGATTTTTCATTTGTTTCGCTTGTTGTTCAGTTTATTTGTTTTTCATTTTCATCTGTTGTTTCTTTCTGTTAGTGGCAATTAGAATGCCACAACTAGTTAAACAGTTCGTTTCTGTGCCAGAACAACAACAAGTTCGTTGACGCTCGCTGACATGCTCCATTGCTGACTCACAGCGTCTGGTCTTGGTTAAATTTAGATAAGCCGAGTGTATTCATAGAGTTTGTCGTCGTCTTCGTCGCTTTCGACCAGTTTCAAGCGGTTTCAACAGCTGACAGCCAACAGGCCGTTGGCTTGGCCCACAGTTTATCGAAGTCTGTGACATATTAATTGGCAACATCTGAACTACGGTTCAGGTTCTTTAAATTTGTGCAGATTAATACAATAGAAAGGCAGCTCGCTTTGTATACCCTGTTGCCAGTTAACATATACAAATGGGGCATAGAAAGCTGTGTGAACGTAGGGAACAGACAGAGGCGGGCCAGGCACTTCAAGAGTAGGGGTATTCCCCCAACCAATATTTCCCCATAGATCATAGACGAATTCTTCTTTACCCTACAGTCCTTCAAGCTCTACAGTTTTCGGATCTCTCTAATGCTTTGCGCCTTCTTTTTGACTACCCTTCTACTTGAATGTCCTATTAAACATTATAAACTCTAGCCCTCTCTCTCTCTTTCTTTTTCTCTATGTAAGTCTCTCCCCCTTGCTCTCTCACTCTCTCGCTCTGTAGGTCTCTCTTTCACTTCACTTGAATCTAACTCCTACATTAACTCCTATTACACTCACACACACTCACATTCATTCACTCATTTTCCACTTCTCCAACCGTTTTTAATACAACCTTCATAATAATTCCCAACTCGTTATAGCGCAATGCGTCTCGACACTAACTCAAATGTGGACTTCAAAGCGTTCGACTCCAGTTCCAGTTCCAGCACCAACTCATGTGTAAGTCTTCCAATGAACCAATGTTATAGCAGAAATAATTATAATAAAGAAAAAAACATTCAATTAGCTCGTCAAATTGGATAACCTGGCCACCTGGGGTGGCTCACAGAAGACGGATACACGGCTGCCCCTAACGGATTATTCGACGCTCGGCGGACCGCGTCACAATTGCAGTCCCTTTCCCCTGTCCAAAGATGTCAACAATCGTCTGGTGATTTGGTAAGTGCTTCAGTTCAGCTCCAACCCCAATACTGTCTAGTCTAATCTCCTTTGCCTTTTCAGGGATGGCGACATGACCACACTGGAGGTGGATGCCATCACGAACAGCAGCGACGAAACCCTGACTGAAAGCAATAGCATATCGGAGCGCATTATCGCCGTTGCCGGCAATCAGCTCAAAGAGGAACTGAGCACAACCGTAAAGGGTAAGCCAGCAAATACATATATCCTCTACAGATCCTTTAACCTGATCACATTGTCTCTCTCTCTCTCCTCCTCCCCCGCAGAGTGCCGCATTGGTGATGTGCGCGTTACGCGTGGATACAATCTGCCAGCCAAGTATGTTCTGCACACTGTTGCACCCGCCTACAAGGAGAAGCTCAAGACGGCCGCCGAGAATGCGCTGCACTGTTGCTACAGGTTAGCCTCGCTATGCCGGACAATTTTCTTAAGCTTTGCTAATGCATCTCTCTCTCTCTCTCTCTCTCTTGTGATCTGGCACAGAAACGTTCTCTGCAAGGCCAAGGAGCTGAATCTGCGCACAATCGCCGTGTGCAATGTGAGTGGCAATCAGAAGACCTTTCCAGCCGATGTGGCCGCGCACATTGCCCTGCGTGAGTAACGCCAGAAATCTAGCGACTATACTGATCTAAACTGATCTGATTTGATTTGGCGTATAAATGACGTATTTATGTGATATTTGTAGAATCTTTGCTTATCTCTTGGTTAGTCATCTAGTCATTCGTTTGTCTACTCGCATGAGTTCCATTTGTAGTATCTTCTAGCCATATGTATTCTATTAATTCTAATTTTAGAGGCATTACTCAATCCCTAATTTATCTATTTCTCTAACAATCATCAGACTGTTAAATTAACAAGCCTTGAGTAATAGATTAGTTTAAGATAGAGCTCTTAGATAGAGTTCTCAATTATTTTCTCTTTACTTAGCATAGTATGCAGAGAATTTTGTACTACGAAGGCATTTTACTGGGGGCTTCTAGATAACAACCTATACAATATCTACATAAGTTTAATATTTTTATAGAAAGTGCCTAGTGCAGTTTTTGAAGTCTTCTTTCTAAGAATTCAAGCTTTAGCCTAATTATTGGCCAACTACAATTATTTTCTTAGATATTCTAAGAATTATACTCATTTAAAGCTCGTCACACAAAGAGTACGCATACTTCTATTGCATTTCGCTATAATTCCCAATCAGTTTAGGCCATACATTACCCAACTGGTTCTTACTAGCCTCCCTAGATTGTACTTTGTAGCTAAATCAATCAAATCAGCATTGTGTATAGACTCAATATCAACAATCATTTAATGCCTATCTTCCTCTACAACACACACACATGCAGGCACCATTCGCCGCTTTCTGGACAAGTTTACACAGCAGGTTGTGATACTGTGCGTCAATAGCAGCGAGCGCGGCACCTATGAGGTGCTGGCGCCGCTCTACTTCCCACGCGATCAGCTGGAGGAGCGCAGTGCGCTCTGGCAGCTGCCCAAGGATACGGGCGGCGAGCTGGGCGAGCCACAGCATCCGGATCCGGATCGACAGATACGCATCATACGCAATCCGCAGCACAGTCACAGTGTGCACATGCGTCATCGGCATGGTGAGTGCTAAAACGATGACGTGCTTGCGGGTTATCAGTTATCGTTAATCAGCTATCGGTTATCAGCTGTGTGTGTGTGTGTGTGTGTGTGTGTGTGTGTGTGTGTGTGTGTGTGTGTGTGTGTGTGTGTGTGTGCCTGTTCTTGATATCATTCGCTGTAGAGCTCAAGCCTTGGGCTCTTGCCTTTGTTTAGCCCCTCGACAGCAGCTGCCGATAATGTCGATGTCGATAAGATTAGACTACACACACACACGCATACACACACACACACACGCATACACACACACACACACTCGCGTACACATGATATATGCTTGTGCGTTTGCCGAGTTCCATTCCCATTCCCAATCCGAATCCGAGTTCGTTCAAATTGCCACCATACACACTGCTAAGGCTTCAGTTACGTTCCAAAGACACCTTCGCGTGGTCAGCCAAACGGCGAACGGCATCAATTGAACGCAATTTTCCAACGGTTTTTTTTCCATTATTTTTCACAACTGATTAAACAAGTGCGTTTCGGCTGAAACGCGCATAACAAAACAGTTTACATTTGTAAGTGATAGAATCGACACGATAATTATTAAATCTGTGACCAAAACTGGATATATGTACAATGCATAAATCTGGGTGTATAAAGTGATGTGCCAAAAGCATTTAACAGCCTTGTAAAATTCGTTAATCTGATAAAAAGTTTGGACAAAATTTGAAGCAACTCAAGCGACTGACGTCAGCAGCGCAGTTGCTCTGCGAGACCAAAAAGTGTTGCATACTTTGGGGCAGCTGCAAAAAGTGGGGGCAAAATATTGCGATTTATTCGAATAAATTTAATTTAAGTACAGATTTAAAGAGCACGACAAGCCAAGACGGAGACTATCTTTTAAATTAATCGTGATACCTATAATTCAAAAAAAAAAAATAGATATATATATAAACATTTGTTTAGTAAAGTCATAAATCATGTGAAAATAGTATCCTCAAAATTTCCCAACCTCATAATTCGGTCAAATCTCATCCAATTTTCACGAGCTTTGGCTCTTTTTTCATGGTTTGGCCACTAGATCAATCGTGCATCTAAATCTGGCAACATTATTTTAGGTCGAAATTTATGTATAAATGGTACCCTCAAATATCCCATATAGACATAGGTCTAAATTTCCCACCCCCATAACTCGGTCAAATCTCATACGATTTTCACGAGCTTTGGCTCTTTTTTCATGGTTTGGCCACTAGATCAATCGTGCATCTAAATCTGGCAACATTATTTTTTGTCGAAATGCATGTAATAATGGTTCTCTCAAATATCCTATGTATATAGCCATATTTCTAAATTTCCCACCCCCATAACTCGGTCAAATCTCATCCGATTTTCACGAGCTTTGGCTCTTTTTTCATGGTTTGGCCTCTAGATCAATCGTGCATCTAAATCGGACAACATTATTTTTGGACGAAATTCATGTATTAATGGTGCCCTCAAATATCCCATATAGACATAGGTCTAAATTTCCCACCCCCATAACTCGGTCAAATCTCATCCGATTTTCACGAACTTTGACTCTTTTTTCATGGTTTGGCCTCTAGATCAATCGTGCATCTAAATCAGGCAACATTATTTTTCCCTCAAATATCCTATATAGACATAGGTCATATGTAAATTTACAATGCAACTCTAGATCCAACTCTAGAAAACGAATCACAAATTAGAAACCTTCAAACATGAATATCTATTCACCTTTGACAAAGTTCTGTTAGCTTAAGACGAGTGAGCGCACTTGAAAGTTTGGTCGAAATTTTATTTAAATTTTGGGAAGTTATTTTTCAAAAAAAAAAGTAAACAGCTCAGACAATACTTTAGGAGAGCATTTTGTAAGTTTGATAACAGCAACTGATGACAACTATGATAAAATTTACTCTTAGAATTTTTGCAATCAAAAAAAGGACAGATGGGAAAAACAATAACTCCTTTTCTTCAAAATAAGAGTACCTTTAAATGCTGGAATCAATGTAGACTATAATCTTTAAACGAATATCTCCCATTTTATGTAAATCGTTTGAGCTTTTAGTTTAGTTATAGAGAAGTTAAACTTTTCGTAGTTCAAAGTTTTCTTGCTGAACTTCTCTCTTTTGCTCTCTCTCTCTGAGCAGCAGCCACAATTGGATAACTGGGCAGGCTCTACGCCGTGCTGCTTGGCAGGCGCACGTAACGCAAGTTTATCAAAAGAATTCATAGTCAAACATTTAAATTAACTGTGCGGCTTATCTGCGACAGTTAGTTAAGACGAGTGTCAGCCGTGTTTCTAGCGGATGCTGTTGTTGTAGTTGTTGCCAATTCTATTGCTGCTGTTTTTCTTGTTGTGGCTGTTTTTCTTGTTGTGGCTGCTGTCGTCTTCGTTTTGGCCCACTTAAATCATGTCAACGTTTAAAAAACAACGCAACTCGCTTATCGCCAGATTTGACGCCAACTCGCCCTCCCTCTAAGCGAAGGGGGGCCGCCTCCTTTCAGCTGACTGCTTTTACGCTGCTCGCATCGCAGTCGACGTCGACGCAGCTAACAAAAGCGGCGTCCCAAAGCTGTCGGCGCCGACGTCGCTTTCAGTTGATATCAAATTACGCAGCGCTGAAGTTGGGGGCAGCACAACAAAAGCCGATCAAGGCATTGAGGCTAAGCTTTGATAACTGATAATAGATCCAACTGATAATAGATCCAACTGATTATAGATCCAACTGATAATAGATCCAAACAAAAACAAACATGATAAACAACTCATTCGAGTTCTCATGTAAATTAATTGGCTTATACAAAAGTATCAATACACCTTATACTAAACTTCTCTCTCTCTCTCTCTCTCTCCCGCTCTCCCGCTCTCCCACAGCTGACGACGATTCAGACGTTAGTCCACACGACATGGAGGGCAACAGCTCGGATCTGGAGTATGGCGCTCGGGACATGAATGGCCTCAGTCTCAATTCCTACAGCAGCGGACTGCAGGCACAGCTACAGGTGCGTAACGATTTTCACTCTTTCTCTCCTTTTTTCTCATACTAAACATAATTTTCTTGCTCTTTCACACACACACAGCGCGATCTGGACAGGCAGCATTTGCTGAGCGATCGACCCAGAACTGGTGTCTATGAGAGGGTCGTTGCCGAGGGCATTGAAGGCATGGAGCATCAAGAGAGGTGAGTGTTAGCCAGAGAGAAGAAGAGAGAGATAGAGAGAAGAAGAGAGAGATAGAGAGAGAAGAAGAGAGAGAGATATGCAGATTGTGTGGGAGAGATAGAGAGCGGGGGGAAAGTGAGAGAGAGAAAGAGGGGAAAGTGAGAGATAGAGAGAGATGAGAGACTGACTAAGAAAGAGCGAGAGAGTAAGAGAGAGCGAGAGAGAGTGTGTGTGTGCTAAAGGAGACAGCTCCTAACTCAAGTGAAACATGTTTATAAAGAGGAGAAAGCTTCTAACCCTATCTAATTTATTGTTTATTATTATTATTATTAATCATTACTAATAGCTAAAAAAAACCATAAGCATGGGCATAGTCTTCCGTAAAGACATCCATCCAAGACTTGTCTAAAGCTTGGCCTAGGATCCTATTGGCTTAGTTCCCGACTGAGTCTATCCTTATCCTTATTTGCCAATAATTCAAACAGACAAAAAAGGAAACTAGAAAATTATCAACAGATATTTACAACGAAAATGTCTGCTTTTACACAATTACATTAACTTTAAAAGAATCTCCATTTTTAGACACATTTCCCCACAAATGTTCCCTAGACTAACTACTCGAGTATCAAATCAGTATCATATTATATTCCGAGCTGGGAGCCTCAAGAATAGATCGTAATATGAGTTTTCTGCATGTTGTTTATGTGCAATCCCCTTGTTGTTATTATTATTGTTTCCTCTGTCTTCAATGTGTCAAGAGAATCAGGTAAACAGTCGGCTGGTCATATCGAGTCGACATCAGGTGTCCGCTTGCGTCATTAAATACGTTCAAATTGGCCTTTTATTTCTAACTGGGCCCCGTCTGCAGTTCATAAAAATGCCCTTAGTTGGCCACATAAACACATTTGGTTTTTGTTCGTAATATCATTCGTAATACTCTTAAATAAATAGAATTCGTGTATTTAGTGTGCGCGTGCCGGAAATATCTTAAACGTCTGACAAATGACTTCTTTGACCGGGCTTTCCTTCGAACCAGCCTGCCTGCCTGCCTTTGGATGCCCCACCCCCCAAACCCCCCTCTACCACCACTCCACTGCCTGGCATTTGTGTGCCTATGCAAATTTTAGAGGACATTGGCACGCGAACAAGTATCGTGGAATTGTAGTCCATTCCCCTTCCTAACAAAACCCCTTTTTCCGCAATCGCACTTTCTTGAGCCTCTGACGTCATATTCCTTCGGTCTGTCGACGTCATCGTTTGCATGACCAAACTCAAATACCAAATATCATTTATATTTTTGTTCACACTTGCTAAATATAACTAGCTAAAAATACATGCCCACCCAACTGGGCATTGCAACCCTTGGAACTCGGCTCAACTCCCAACTCTATAGATACTAAATAGTTAAATCACAAATAATAAAATTCACTTGAGAACTTGTCTATAAATAGCACAAGTTCCTATTAACAAGATATTTTCGTACTTCTTTCTTATCAAATAATCATATTTGAGTTAGAAACTGCCCTCGTAAAAGTTTGCGTTGACCTTAGCCTTTAACTTTATTGCGCCGCGATTTGCATTTCGCACTACATATTCCGAGCCCAAAACGAATCCAAGACCAATCCGGAGTATGCATAACAAATAGTGAAAAAAACAAAAACAAACAAGAAACAAAAAAAAACAACCAAATGATGCATAAAATTAAATAACTTTTGGCTTTTCAAGTTGAAATTCAGCATTGCGAGTTGTCACTGTCCAAATGCGTGCACATTTTTTTCTTCTCCCCCGTCAACTCAATTATGGGCCACACAATTAACAGCAACGCTCCCTTCCCCTCTGTGGGGAGCTCCCCCTCCCCTGCCCCCTCCTCCCCTGCCCCCTCCTCCCCTCCCCACCTGACTGCAGATGTAATTAGCACACGAAATGTTGCAGTTCGTTGAATGCAACCGCACACATTTTGTTCGATTTGTTCAATTCGTATCGTGTGTCATCGCATTTGTTATCCATTTAAATCTTAAATTAATGTTAATAAATTTATAACAAATAAGTAATACGCATATATATTCATGTAAACAGGCCAGGCATTCGGGCGGCTTCGTCCGGATCAAAGCATTTGGGCGGGTTCACATTTGCTCGCCTGTTTACAGCCTGTAAATCGCAAAATAAGCATGGGCATATTTGAATATATATCTGCTAAATCCAAAATAAAATTAATCTCATCTGTTTCTGGACTAACAAAATTCCTCTACAGAGATTTATAAATGTCCAAATACATTAATATAAGAGCCTAAATACTTTTAAGCTGTCCGCAGGGTATCTGCCAGTCGAGCACTCTCGCCCAACACATGCTCTCTGCTTTATGGCTCGCCTGTTTGTTATTTGCTTTGTTTTAAATGAAAATTGCGCATACGTCACGTGGGCGCTGTCCGAAAAAAAAGTGGTACACCAAAAAAACAAGAAAAAGAAAATTTAACTGTTTTTCAACTGATTTGTTGGCATTTGCATTATGCGATTGGCGGCTGTCAGGCAATCGGGCAGAGAGGCAGGCAGGCAGGCAGTCAGTCAGTCGGCCAGTCAATCAATCAGGCCGTCCGTCAATCAGTCAGTTAGTCCATGGCGTGTCCTTGGATAGTTGCCTGTGCTCCCGCAACTGTTATTGTTGTTGTTGTTGCTGTTGATGTCATTGTACAGCTGCAAAGGCGCAGTCGCCGCAGAGAGCTGCAGAGAGAGAGCATACAACTGCGAGAGAGCGTGGGAGTGTAAGAGCGAGAGCGAACGTGTGTGCACTTCCTGCTGTGTGCGTCTCTTGGGGTACACAAGTCTGCGTACGTTTCGTAGCTGAGAGCTGGCGAGAGAGAGAGAGAGAGAGAGAGCGCGCGCGGGCAGAGCGTGTTTTGGCTTTTGGTAAGCATTGAAGAGCTGCCCTGCCGCCGTTCAGTCGAGAAACGCAGCTCGTTTCATATGGTCGTGTGTGCTCTGAATACGGTTCGAATAGTTTGGCCAACTGATTTATATAAACTCAATACAATATATACACAAGCATAATATCCATCTATATATATATATATTGTAAATTTTTCGGTTCATAAGTAAATCATTTCACGCGGCTTCCGTACGCAACGCAAAAGTCTGGCAAAAGTAGCTGCCACAATTTGAATAAATATTGAGAATTCTATTAATAAAAACAAAAAAAAAAAAACTGAAACGTAATTGAAAGACTCGAAACGTCTGCGCCATTTGCGTCAATTGATGAGAAATTGCACTAGGCAAAAAATAGGCGAAATTCCATAAAGTTTCGTTCGTTTCACGTTTCGCTCGATCGATAAAACTGTAAAAGGCGAGCACAACATTGTAATTGAACAACAACTAGAAGCTAAAGCACAGCAGCTGAACAGCAACAACAAATAACAACAACACACAACCAACCAACCAACCAACCACCCACCTAACCAAGCCAACCCGACCCGACAGCTATGACAATGCTCGAGGGCATGACGTCCATAGACTTGGGCTCCAGTCCCATGCAGGAGACCACCGGGGATATTATCGCAGCCGATGAGCTCATGGAGACGCCGGAGGAGAGGTAAACATTGACCAAAGAAATCAATTGAAACACTGTCGTTGTCAGTCGCTGATTGAAGCACCACCCACCCACAAGCCAGAGAATCAGCCCACAGTGAAACCTCTTTGCCGATGACGTTTGACATTTCTTTCTTACCAATTATGTGTGCGCTTTTAATTGCGTGACGTCATTTTCACTTCAGTCAAGTGTATGACTCGAGCTCGACTCGACTCGACTCGACTTGATTATGGCTCATAACTTCAACTAGTTGTCGTCTATTTATAGCGCCCGATATGCCAATTGAGCATAACTGTCGTGACTGCCAATAGAGTCCTTTACAGCTCGACAGCTCATCAGTAGTCATGCATTATTGAAACCACGTTCACTCGCGACCCTGGGAATCAGAATGGGAATGGGAATGGGAAGGGGAATGCTACGCCTGGTCCCACTTTACCTACATGCCTGTCAATTCAAACTGAACAATATGCATGCAATTTACGGGAGGGTTTGACGAGGTATATTTACCAGGGTTACAGTAGTAACTGGGCAAGGTGTCTTCAATGTCTTATGAACCATGAACATGAAGCTTTTAAGTTCCCTTTTAGCCAGACAAATTGTACTTGCCATATATCATTTAGTTAGGTTATTTTTAGGCAGCTTTCACTGTAGCTACTAAAAGTGATACCAAATGCACAGTTGCTTGTTCAAATAACTGAGCCATAAAACTGCATTTTAATGTTACTCATTTTCAAAATTAACTACAAAAACAACAACAATAAATGCGAATAATTTTCACACGCGACTTGTTAGTACATAAATATACTTAGTATAGTTATTAGAGAGTATAGCATATATATATTTGATGTGTATATATATGTGAGATGTATCTTATTTGCACGCTGCGTCGCAATGCGTCACATTCGTTTTATAAGGGGGCACTCTTTTATCTTAATCTGCTTTGGGGATGCGTTGCAGATGCTGTCTCCGGGCTTATCGGGTTTACGGCATATCACTTGCTCAGCTGCTACCGGAGTTACGTTCACTTGCGTCACTTTGCACCAAGCCAAAACAGACACACACACACACGCACACACACACACCTACAAAAAGTTAGTGAGGCGTGTGCCAGTAACCAATTCGAAACTGGTTAATTAACACCAACATTTGCCACCTGGATTTATATCGAAGTCAACGATTCACTAAATGACTCAGTCAGGCGTTCTACACAGAGCACAAGATCAACATTTTAGCTCAAAAACAATTAAACTGCATGGAAAATTTAAGGAATTTTGTTAAAAAAAAAGAATGCTTTAATTGCGAGATATATTTAGATATAGATCCCAAATCAAAATCACAACTTTCGCTTAATTTTTACAAATTCTCCCACAAGCTGCTGTTAACAGGGGGTAAATCTGTTCTCTGGGCACAGTTTACCTTAAGTTCCAAGTTGATGAACAGTTGCCTGTGCACTGCTGAAGCTGTTCTAGGCTTCACATAACTGTTACTGTTAAGTTTTAAAATGAGAACAAATGGTCCTAGCTTCTGTTCATAATTTAAGCTGCTGTTAGCAGTGCCCATTTAAATGTATGTTTGTTGAAATGTTAAACAGTCTGTTTATTTGTTCTCAACAGCTGTAATTTCCCCCTATATACACAAAGTTCCCTACTTTTTGACAGATAAAATAATATTTATATATATTCTACTTCACTTTTTAATTGCGTTGCTCGCTTTTTATCGCTCAAATATTTGCGCTCATTTTAGCACAATAATAATAAAGCTAAAGCCCCAACTAACTCATATCCAGGTACATGTGTCGTACAGCCCCTAAACCTGGTACACACCTTTTCAAGAGATTTATAATATGAATGTGTTGCGAATTTTAAGCGGACGGCAAGGTAAACACAATTACGACTACTGCAAATACTCGTGCCCGTCAGCTACCGAATCAGTTGACTAACAGTTAGCTAAACAATAAACTTTTAAGCTGGCCAACACGTCGTATACGCATTTTTAAGCTTAGCCATAAGCCATTAGCACCTCTGAGTGGGATCAATAACAAGTTGACTTAATTCCATTTACCTATACAAATCTATATCTACCTACAATATAAATACTTTTCCCTTCCTCTCCCTCTCCCTTTACAGATACGAACGCCTGCTGCAGCGCGCACAAGTTGAGGATTTGAACGAGGTATCTGGCATCGGTTGTCTATATCAGAGCGGTGTGGATCGTCTGGGACGACCCGTGATTGTGTTCTGCGGCAAATGGTTTCCAGCACACAATCTTGACCTGGAGAAGGTAAGGATAACATACTCTATATAACTCTGAGAGTAACAACTGATAATTGAAATATGCTTTTTGCAGGCGCTGTTATATCTGATAAAGCTGCTCGATCCGATTGTCAAGGGCGACTATGTCATTGCCTACTTCCATACACTCACATCCACAAACAACTATCCATCGCTGCACTGGCTGCGCGAGGTCTACAGTGTCTTGCCATATAAGTAAGGTCCACTTACTTAACTCTCAACTCTTAACTAAATCTTCGACTAATCCACAGATACAAGAAGAATCTGAAGGCCTTCTATATTGTGCATCCCACGTTCTGGACTAAAATGATGACCTGGTGGTTCACCACATTCATGGCGCCCGCCATTAAGGCCAAGGTGCACTCGCTGCCCGGCGTCGAGCACCTGTATTCGGCCATAACAAAGGATCAGCTGGAAATACCCGCCTATATAACCGAATACGATATGGCGGTGCGTACTTAACACCTCTTAAAAACATCCTCTATAACTTGTATTTAATTATATTTGCATTTTTTGCTTTATAGACCAATGGCCTGCATTATTTCAATCCCGTGCCGACTGCCTCGTAGATGGCGGCCATTGTGGCTGTCTAGACAGCTCTAACCACCACAAATATATAGTTATACAGGACATATATACACTAATACACATACACCTACACATACATCGACACACATATACATATATACAGAGAAAGGTATATTGAAATTTTGTATAAATTTTATAGAATTGTACTCTTGTTTTCCCCATTTTTTTTTAATTGTAAGTCGAAAGTTTTGTTTTATTGTTGACAAAATAGATTTTGTGTAGGTTTAAAGTTAAAACTAACCAAAAATGGAACGCGAGCTGATCATGTGTAGAACTAGAAGATATATTGACGATATATATGTATATATACAAATATATACTGTAATCCGAAAAAGGCAAGAACAAAGGAAATCCGCAACCTGATAGCTAAATTAAAATGTAATCCCAACAAAAAATACATCATGAAATTCAAAAAAAAAGGCTACAAAATTTTGTTAATTGAGAATTCGATTAGAGAGAAACTGTAGTTAATCAAAAATGAAGACAAGAATTAAATGCAATTGTATTACGGCCCGTGTGCTAACAGTTAGTACATATGCTAACTCTTAACTAAGAAAACAAATACGTACATACTATAAATTCAATTGTAATTATACAAAAGGAATCTAATTACCAGATTATATATATATATATATATATACATATATTAAATATACACACTAAAAACCAAAAAAAATATATATAAATAAATAAAGTAAACAAAATATATATATAGATATTTGTTGCAATCAATAAAACCGAAAAGAAATCCCAACAAAATGCATAATATATTTGAAAATTGTTTAAAATGGAGTCTTTTGTAGATACAAACTTATAAAATGAACAAATCTAATGAAATTAACTAAAACTAGATTAGAGCTCACCGCAATTGAAACACCAACTAAAAGAAGAACAACCTAACGATTTCAAAATGTTCAATGTTAAATGGTTTAAGCTAAAACACACACACACACACACACACACACACACACACACACCTTGTTAATCTTCCATGCACCTTTGCGCTCAAAAACAAAAAACCAAAAAAAGTCCATCAAACTAACAAATTACTTAACGTTTTTTCTCGACTTAACTAAAGCACAATGCCACCATTTTTGAGATTGGTAAAAAAAAAGAAAAAAGATAATATATATATGTAAAGAATTCGTATCTTAGTGTAGTTAATGGATAAACCTTTTTCAATTGGGGCAAAAATTGGCGCAATGAACGACAACCGAACCGAATCAATTCTAGAATGCTGAAAACTGAGAAAACAAAATCAAGGCGACAAAATATAATTATTATTAATTAAACTAGCACAAACAATTACAAGACAAAGGAAAAACACCAAATCAAGCAAGCAAAACATTTAATAGGAAAACCAAAAAATATAAAGCAAAAAATGCACTCAGGGATTGATTTAAAAAGCAACCAAAAAAATATATATATAACAAATATTTAGATAAAAGAAGTACGCTTTTTGGAAGCACAGCAAAAATATCGTAAACCTTTTGCAAATTCGGCTGCCTGGCTAGTACCTAAAACGTAGAAATAATTGAGATAATTTAAAGAGAGAGAGAGAGAGCTAGCATTTAATTGATATGAGAATTAGCAAATGTTTTTAGGCTCTTTTATCAATTAGAAAACTGTTAACTCATCCATCATCATAAACAAAACAAAAAATCTATGCCAAAAGCGAACTTAAACATTTTGTATTGCTAAATTAACTAAATTGTATTTATCTAGTTGGAATGTGCAGCAATTAAATTGCTTCTAATACAGAATATATATACATAAATATATATATATATATTTATATTTTTGTCACTAACGCACACACACGCGCATAACTAGATCCCAATCATATATATATATAGATATATATAAAGAAAGTGAGTTAATATAAGTGCGAAATATTCGACTAGCTGCAATCCTTTTAACTACTACGACTACAGACTCTAAGCAAAAGCCCACAGAATATTATTTTTACTACAATATTACAAAGATAATCATATACATAGAAAAGTAATTGAGATATTGTTGTTATAATGCTAAAAATCGAGAGATTTGACAGCAATGCATTTTGTAGGTAAAGCATCCAGAATTTGGTATTCAGAATTCGTAGTCACATTAACTCGAGATTTAAGCCATATCCAGAACCCAACTATGCCAAGTGTTCCTTCTGAAATTGTATTTTTCGGAATTTCCTATTCGCTGTTTCTAGGTATTTGTAGATAATTTATATAATTTAGTAATGAAGCCAACTAACTAGGAGAATTTCTATAGTTTATTCTTTATTTGATTTGATTTCGATCCCGCACTTTTGCTTTTTAGTAAATACCCTTTATGAACGGTGATTTGTTGCTAAAGAGAAATTAAATTAATTGTACCTTACTCGAAAATTCTGCGATTGAATTTAGTGTAGCATAATATTGTATTTTTAAAATTCCTTATACATAGTTGTTAAACCAAAATTCTATATAGTATATACAAATGAAAAAAACAAAGTTAATGAACAAAGAAAAAAAAACCAAAAATGGATTCAAGATCATGGCACAAAACGCAAAAATGCAAAAATTTAGTTAAGTTTTCCAATATGAAATTCGAATCCTCCTTTTCTTTTTGTATATAATATTTATGTACGAAGCAACAAATTTAATTGGTAAATTAATAATAATAATTAATTAATAAAAAGAACATACGCTTTCGTTACAATTAACCAACTAACCTTTTTTATTGCATACAATTAACTAAACGCTAAACATAGATAAATGCTTATATGTAATTGTATTTAGTTTAATCACTTAACATCACGTTTGCTTTGTTTATTTTCATTTTGAATTAAAAGCCCGGCAATATTACGCTCCAAGGCATTTGAAAAGTAACGCCTCGAGCTTTAAGTGTGACCGAATTTGATTGCGTTGTAAATACCAATGTGGCACTTTTGTGGGCGAGTTGGCAGCCCCGCCAAACAGTTGTTCCGTGTGTTTAGTGTATTACAAGTTGTGTTTTTGTGGCGTTCGGCATATATTTATCTTTATACTGATCAAACATGCGCTCCAAGGCCTCCATTACCTTGCCGTGCAACTCATCCACATACGCCGGATCCGGCTGTGCGCTCTGGACCACATCAATTGGCGCGCCAACTAAAGCAATGAACCAGTTCGCATTAGAAATCGAGATCGAATGTATTTAAACCAAGTTCGGCACTTACCAACTTGCACGATGGGTCGACGGTAGGGCACAAAGCCGAAAGTATAGTTGAAGAAGCCCCGACCCACGGGGATTAGCGGCGATATGCCCGTCAGCTTCTTGACCATTGTCTGCAGCCGGCGCAGCAGCGAGTCTGGCGGATTGTTCACCTGATCGAAGATGTCGACTTCTCCAAAGGAAATGGTGGGCACAATCGAGGAGCTGTTCATGGGAGAGAGTGCTGTAAATGTGCTGGCACTTATCGCAGTCACCCGAACTCACCCCGTGCGTATGGCCATCTTAACGAAGCCCTTGCGATTCTTTAGCGTCAGAATGTATTTGCCGGGATGCGAATCGAGCGCCTCTTGGGCGCCGCCAACCAAAATGGCCACAGCGTTGGATGTGAAGCCATCGCGATTGTCCGAATGCTTCGGGTCATTGGACTTTGTCAGATAATAGACCAACGATTCCTTGGACACGGACACCAAGCCCCACCAGCGCAGCAAATCCCGCAGAAAGGGTATCACGAAATGCTGATCGAGTGTCCCCACCTTGGGACGCACCTGGGGGAAGTGCTTCAGCCAAAGGCTAATGTCCAGGCCCATATTGATGCAAATGCCGGTGCTAATTGTTGGTAAGCAATAAGTACACATTTATATAGCTGATAAGATATCTGCGTGTAGTTGTTACCCAAGAATGCCGTGTGGAAAGCTGGCCAATATATAGTTTCTATTGGGCGGCAGGTCGGCCGTCTTCACCAATTGAACGGGAAAATAATTACGATATATGCGGTACAGACAGTTCGTGCGGTTCAGCATCCAGCTAGAGAAAGTCAAGGGAATTAGTGGGAGGGAGGGAGGGGAGCGGGGGGAGACATACCCATTGCCGTCCATGGCAGAGTAGGTGCGTTTGTGCTCGATGTATATGTAGGCCGTATAGATCACCAGAAGAGTGCGTATGATAAAGCCGCCAAAGTACTGCAAAGTAGGCAGATATACACAGTGAAAACTGGCTCTTAACGGACAGCTCCTTCTACTTACCAGCAGCAGCGCCATGGTCAGAAATGAAGTCAGCGGCAGCGTGAAGAAGAACAGGGTAAAGAGTCCCGTGACCAAAGTCTCCAAGCGACGCTTGGGCGGCACTTTGACGGGCGCCCATTCGATCTTCATGTTGTAGAGCAGTTGAGTAGATGCGGCGGAACTTGGGCACAGGCAAGCGTCTGAGTTGAAGACCCTTCGGCGACTGAACTGTGCCAGCAATGCCCACCAATGCGTTCTTATCCTTATCGCTAGCAACGTTGAAAATCGCTGTTAACATTTTAAGAAGCAATTTCAGTGATTAGTTAGCGATAAGTTGGCAGTTGATAAAGAAAGGCAGCCCGCATGCCGGGCACACAAATATTTCGCTTCTACTATCTATCGTAGAGGACATTTTACATGTGTTTACAGTGTTTTATTGTTTGGAAACGTGTTCGATTAGCAAAGCCTTATCAATTGGCTGGGGCCAGTCTGGTGAGTGCCAGGCTAATTTAACAATTAGCCATTCACTTAATTGGAGTGGGCTGTATATCAGCTTGATTTGCCGTACAAAGAACATGTTTATATGAGCATAGAGTACAAAGAGTGCGTCGTAGCTGTCATATTCATGTTGCTATAGGCATCAAAAACAAAAAGGCATATGTGTGCGTCACATACATTCACATACATACATTCCACTCAGTCTTGACCTTTAGAATGATATACTTTTAGAACTATGAACATATGAATGTATTTCACTCTTTTTGTAGCCCGCGACAGTCTAGCTTCGCGTGAAATTGTGTTGTGTATGGTCAATGTGCTCGGATCTGATAAGGGAGCCAACGCATAGTTTCCACAATCGTCTGTCTGGCAATGTGCCGATCCTCGGTTCTATTTCTTATCAATGTATGGGAATTGGCCTGGGTTGATCTGCTCGGTTTACGTGCCTATCCCATTATTTGCTTACTCATGTTTGCTACAGGCTGAATCATTATGTAAGTAAATAATATATTACACATGTAATTGTTGTTGTTGTTGTTGTTGTTATTGCACGCGATCGGGTTTATCATTATCATACCGGCTGTACTTGATATATTTGTAATTAGTGAGTCGAACTCAATGCGAAAATATATGAAAAGCGGTGCAAGCTTTCAATTTGCATAGCATTTGATTAGTCATACTATAATAAGATTAAATAGAATAGCAGTGGGAGCATTATTTTTAGCTTTATTGCTTTAATAAACAACTCAAAGACGCTTTCCCCAAAAGTGAATACACAAAGTTCCAAAAGTTTTCTTGTTTCCCAACTCACAACAAAATGTTTACACACCCGATCAATAAGTATACGATTAGCTCCTCTTTGTATTTTGTTTAAATGTATTTGAATTCGCTGCGATCGTTGGAGAATCACTTTTTGTTTTGAAAAAGTTGCCGTTTAGCCAGCTGGCAAGTGTGACCTAAAAGTTCAACACTAAAAATGCCAGAAAAAAACTTGCAGCTGGTCATACTTTTGTTTATTATGCGCTGCAATACCAGTCAATGCATACATTTTATACAGTGGTGGCAAAAATAGAATACAGGTATACAGGTGTGTAAATATCGCTCATCTCAATTATACACACACACACATTTGTTGCGCCTTGGGTGAAAATAAACAAAAACTATGGCCACAGAGGAGCATCAACGCTTGGCCAACATTGTGAAGAGCTGCCACGATAGCTTGAGGCAACTCACCAAATTATACGGAGCAGAGCGCGCCTGGCAGGAGCACACCGGGCCGCACAATGCAAAAAAGCTGGCTGAGTATGCGGATGCAATGCAGCAACTGGCTGGCATATGGGAATCAAATACCAGCAAGACGGAGCTACAAGCGCGCAGTCGCATCAAGTGGGCCATCGACTATATAACCAAGTATTTCTACACCGAGGGCATCTATCTGCAGAAGCGCCAGCGGGAGCAGCGTTTGCTGGCGTCCTACAACGAGCTGGCAGATTCCGAATGTGCATACATGGATGAGCCGCCGGACAGAGTGCGTCTGCTGGATGTGGGCAGCTGCTTCAATCCGTTTGGCAATATACCGCACCTGGAGGTGACAGCCATTGATCTCTGCCCGGCACCGGGCGCTCTTGTGCTGCAGGGCGACTTTCTAACCGTGGACGTAGATGCCAATATAAAGCAACCGGAGATAAGCAATCAGAGTGTGAAGAAGTTACCTGCTGGCTACTACCACTGCGTCATATTCAGTCTCCTACTGGAGTATATGCCCAGTGCCGAGCAGCGTCTGCTTTGCTGCCAGAAGGCCTACGAGCTGTTGGGTCCCGAGGGAATACTAGTCATCATCACGCCCGATTCTCAGCACGTGGGCAAAAATGCCAGCATAATGAAGAACTGGCGCTTTGCTCTGGCCAAGCTGGGCCTGTTGCGCGTCCGCTTCGAGAAGTTGCCGCACATCACGTGCATGGTCTTCCGCAGGGCTATCAGCCAGCATCTGTCCCAGCACTGGGCCAGCGTGCACCGAGAGGAGGGCATTTGTGAGACAATCCGCATTCCACAGGACGAGCATTAGTTGAAATAATAGATGTCTAATATGTTATCTGTTATCTATGGATGTACTTGTATGAAGTATATTTATGAGTTCCTTCTTTTATCTATTTCTATGTCATAAATACTTATTAAATACTAGTGCAGTTGTGATTCCTGCTTCGCGGCATCCGCGGTGGGCTCAGCGGGTTGCGTGAATAGCGCTGGTCCGGCGTTGCTGGTCTGACGCTTCTTCATGGCCGTTGTTGCGCCCACCGCTTGCTGCATTATGTTGGGCGGCAGCGGCTTCTTGCGATCCGCCTCCCATTCGGCGCGATGCAAACGCTGCCGATGCTTGTACATGTTGGCATTCGAAAAGAACGTCTGTGGGCAATTGGGACAGGTGTACAACACCTCACCCGTGTGCGTGGAAGTGTGTTCCTGTGAGCATACAGTTGATTAGCATTGTTACTCTGATTTCTTTGTCTTCACTTACTCTCAAATCCTGTGGCCTCTTAAAGGCCTTCTCGCACATGGTGCAGCGGAACTTTCTTTCGCACTGATGATTATGGTAGATATGGCGTTTGAGTGCGCGCGAGTTGGTCGACTTTTTGTCGCAGATGTGACAGCGATGCTCCCCGCCCGGCGGTTCGTGCACTGTGCTCATGTGCTGCTTGAGACCGGACAAATGGCGCAGCCAAGTGCCGCATATCTCGCACTGCACTGGGTCGGGTTTGGGGCGTGGCTTATCGGAATGCTCCAGTTCGTGGTGTTTCTTCAGATTAGCCTGAGAGCGTAATGTTTTGCCGCACTTATCGCAGATGATGGCAGTCTCTGGATCGTGCATATAGCGTAGATGTTCCTTTAGCTTGCGCTCTGTGGGCACCCTGTAAGAAAATAGGCATTCCGGATTAGGCACAGTTGGGAAATCTTTCAAAGTAATGCTAACTTCTTATTGCACTCGGGGCAGGTGTATTTGAAATCCGACTTGGGCACATGCTTGGACACATTGTGATACTCGACCGCAGCCTTTGTGGTGAAGCACTTGGGACACTTGTCGCACTGGTACATGCGCTTATCCTTCGCATCCGCTTGAGGATTCGTGTGCGTTTGCTCGTGCGTCTCAAGCGTTTTCGAGTCCTGAAAGACGCGGCCGCATTGTGTGCACATAAAATGCTCTGGATTCTTGTGCACCAGTACGTGCTCAGCCAGAGCCCGACGTATGTGAAACTTGCGACCACAGCAGGATATAAAGCCACTCTCAATGTTGTGGGACATGCGCTGATGGCGACGCATGTCGCCGAAGTTGGGCACCAGCAGATTGCACATATGACATGGCAGCTTCTTGAAAAAGTCAAATATAATCTCATCGAATTCGTTTTGTTGTGCTTTGCGCTTCTCGATCTCCTCCCGGCTCATGCGCACCGGCGGCACCAATGGCTTGGGACGCTTGCGATACTTTTTGGGCTTGACTACAATGCGTTTGGGTATTTCTGCATAGCGTTCCTCTGGCTCAATGTCGGGCAAACTATTGCCAGAGTCACTGTCACTGCTCTCGCTGGAACTGGCACTGTCTTCGGTGCCCAGCAGTGCCTCGGCTGCCACAAATTCCCTGTCATCATTATCATGCTCGTCTTCCGATTCGAATTCCTTCTTCATGCAGGTCGGCGGCGATTCTGGCGGCGTTTTTGATCGGCGTCCACGTCGAGAGCTCCGGCGCAGCTGCCTGCCCTTGGCTGTTATTGGTTTCTCGGTCGCTGCTGCTTGCTTTGCAGGGGTTTTTAGGTCCAGGAACTCAGCCAACGGTATGTCTCCATCCGAGTCACTGGCGAGCGTCAGCTGCTCGTTTTTGATGCGCCGCTTAGCACTGGCTGGATAATCAGCACAACTGCGCTTCGTTGCACTGCTCTTCTCTGCCAGCACCGGCTCCTCGAGCATCTCAAGCTTGGGCAGCGGCTCCAATTCGTTCACCTCCACCTTGACATCGCCAGTTGCAAAGAAATCCTCGGCCAGGGCATCCAGTTCGCCCCCAAAGGCGAGAGGATTGGCTGCCTCCGACTCGTCGCAGAACTCGATGGGCACATTTTTGACATCGCAGCGTCGTTCCTGGTGGGCATTGTACACGCGTTGGTAGAACTCATTGAAGCTGCTCACGCACTCCCAGCACTGGCGGCAAATTTCCTCATGCTCGCCCCCTGCACTGCTCAGCTGCAAAAAGTCGAATCAAAGCAAAAGGGCACCAAGCACGAAATCGCGCCCTTACCTCGAGCCAAAAGTGTTTGTTTATTGTTTTGCAAATGTTGAGCCGCGAACCAGCCTCGGAAAATATCTTATACGATTCGCCGTTCTTGCAGCACCCAAAACAGAGCACGCAAGCTGCCATGGCCTATTCTATTGCCTTCTGTTCGTTGCAATAGCCTATGCAGCCGCCATTTGCTAATAGCAAAAACAAATTTGTTTAAAAACAAAAATTTGTTTTTTATTTGTTGACAGTCGACAAATTTGTGGAGGTCGGATGATGCCCGAAAAAGTAAAGGTGCTATCGATTTTTTTCTGCCAGTGTGTGCCCTTTCGTTAATCGGTAAAAATATCTTTAACTACGACGGTCACACTGATGTTAATTCAAATGTCAGTACGATAAACATCAGTCAGTACGTTTTCAACGGTCGTGTGGTGTGGTTGCAGAAGAAAGTCAGTTGACGCAACAAGATATATAACGAACAAATGCCAAAGAACGCGCAGTCAAACATGTAAACAACGAGATAACAACTAAAGCATTGTACAACAAGACGCAGACAACAACTACGACTATTAAAGTCAATTGAAATATTGAAAAAAAAAGCGTAAAAAACAGCATAATTTTGCAATTGCCTTGGCGTCTGAACAGTGCCAGGCAACTATTATGAGTATATGTAATTGAATGATTCGTTTTTGCGTTTTTTTTTTTGTTTATTTTGCTGTCTGCAGAATTAACACTTTTTTTCTCTCGTGTATGTTTGGATGTTAAATTTGTCGCTCGGTTGGCCAACTGCCGATTTTCATTGCCTGTTTTTCAATGCGTTAATTATTACAAAACGGATAGGAGTGTGTCATAAAAGAAAATCTCTATACATAGTACTTCCTTCATATTGCATGTGGAAATTGTGGATTTTCTTTTATGCTTGGCTAATTGTAGTTGTTACAGTTGACTTGAACTTGGGCCAATTCAATTGGATTTGTTGTTCAATAGCAGCTGGTTTGCAATGAAAACAAGCATGCCTCACGATAAACTCCACAAGCTGCATGACACATTTGCAGCTACAGCTACAGCCATGGACTTCCTTTATTAGACCTTTTACTTTTGTTTATGAATGAATGCGCAACAGTTGCGTGCTTCACAACTATTCACTGCATTGCCACCAACTAGTTGCAGTTGCATTCCGCATGGACTTGCCACTTGCAACGGGCTCGATGTGCGGGATCTATGCGGCAGCCGGTTCGCTACGCTTCGCATCGCTGAGCCTAAGCCAGGCCTAAGCCTGGCCTGGCCTGGTCGGGTCTGGTCTGGTTTGGTTTGGAGTTTGTTTTGGATTTTCTTTTACGTAACGCCTAGCCAGGCACGAGCCAACCTAGTTAGCAATATTTGTTGTATGTGTGTGCGTGTGTGTGTGTGTTTCATTTTCACTCTTTAAATTTTTGTTGCACTTGCCGAAGCAGTCAACCAACCCAGCCAAAGTCCAGCATGACTCGAGCATAGAGCAGCACGTTTTTATTATCGCACATTTCTTCTACGGAATATTAATAGGTACATCGGGCAACAACAACAACAACAACAACAATAATAACAATTACAAGCAACAAAACTCGAGCCAGCGCATCGGTTTGAGGAAACTGAATTCCAACTCCCGCGACATCCAATTCGGAAGTTCCGCTGCGCATAACCAAGTGAATCGCCCATTAATTAAACATTCTATACAGAACAACCGCACTATATTCATTATTATCGGAGAAACTGTGCCAATCCTTAAACCAAGACGCGTTTAATTATTTAGCTTACAAAATGACAAATGAACGCATAATTTGCACAATTTTGCGATTTTCGCTATTGTCGTCAGTTTTATTGTTGACACTCGTGGAGCAGGCGAATGCCTATGGATTTGGACGTTGCCCGAAGTATCCATCGATGCCAAAGTTCAATATGAGTCGAGTAAGTTCCAGTTCCAGTTCGCATGCAATCCCCCCAGCCCAAATGGACTACAACAATAAAACTTAATACATATACAATTTTTGGCACTACTATAAAGTGATTCGTTAAGACAACAAAAAGCTGTGAAATTTTCCATTAATTAGTACAAGGCGTCGGCCGGAGCATTGTTTTTTTTTTTTTTTTTAGTTTTTATTATATTTTATAGATTGTGCATAAAGATGAACTTGAGCCAATTTGAGGTCTGCAACAATGTAAAAGTGCAAACCAGTTTAGAGCAAAACAGATATAAAAAAACTTTATAAACTTTTTAGGCACATACATGCCATATATCTATATTTGTCCGTCTCGTAGTCGCCAATGGCAAACAATCCACTTCTTTAACATATTCAAGAAGCCATCAAGCGAACTACTTGAGACCATGTCCAAGCCGACGACTTCATTGGCACGCCAAGGACAACAACAATGAGACCAAAGATCAAAGAGATCTTCTCGTTGCTGCTGCTATTTTATTTTAGCTGAGCAAACTAGAAAATTGCTTTAATCAATTTAGCTGCCCAATTACATTAATCATATGACGGCGGGGGGGACTTGCATACAAACGCATTCACTTGACCGCCTTGAAATCACTCGGAGTTCCATTCGCGCAAAATGAACAAATTACCATATCCACAGCATAATAAGCGAGTGAGAGTTACGAACAAGGCGCAGGTATTAGAGATGAACGCGTTTTAGACTGGGAATGAAGAATATATTAGTGGATAAAGGTGAAGCTGTCTTAAAACAATTAGATTTCTTTATAAAGTAAAGTTAAGTATAGTTGAGAATCTCTCGAAAGTTATTTTTAAATCTACATGTTAAATTCACAACCTGCTTGTAACTCCCTTCTGCTTGCCACATCCATCCCTTCGATTCAGATCGTGCCTGATTCGTGACACGTATAAAGTAAAGTTAAGAATCTCCCAGAAGTAATTTTCAAATATAAATGTTAAATTTACAACCTGCTTGTAACTCCCTTTTTCCTGCCAAATCAATCCCTTCAAAGCAGATCGTGTGTGCTTCGTGTCACGTATAAAGTAAAGTTAAGAATCTCTCGGAAACTATTTTCACATATAATTGTTTAATTTACAACCTGCTTCTAACTCCCTTCTTCCTACCAAATCAATCCCTTCAAGGCAGATCGTATTAAGTAAAGTAAATAATCTCTCATCCCTTCGAAGCAGATCGTGCGTGCTTCGTGTCACGTATTAAACTCCAGCTATGCTTGGAGGCTGCTGCAGCTCTTATCTCGCTGCGGGCAGCTATTAATTGGATAAGTTGTCGCTTCCAATTGAGCTGCTGATAAGCGTGAGTTCGGCTTGACATGGTTCGCTTAGGGGGGCAAAGACCCCGAGCCCAAGAATAATTATCCACTGAGGGCTTTATGACAGCCACCAGGCACCAGCCACCAGCTGCCAGTTATCAGTGGAATCGGCTACTGGGCAATGTTTAAGCGCTGCCAGCACTGAAACCAGTTTAACGATACAAAAACAACGCTTGAAATGTTTATGTTTTACGCAGGGAGTGGAGGCAGTTGTTGTTGTGTTTTTTTTCTGCTTCTCTTTTTTTTTTTTTTTTGGTATAATAGTAACCCAGTTAAGTGCTTACTCATCGCCCCAAAGTGAAACGCAGTCCGCAGATCTTATTGAACTTATTTCTAATGCCTGCATCCAATTGGGATTTAAACTATTTCAGGTGCTGGGCCACTGGTTCGAGGTGGAGCGCTCATTTTATTTGCCCGAAATTGCCTCGGGCTGCACCACCTTTGAGTTCCAGCCCTACAGCAAGGCGGAGCTCTCGAAGTTCAACAATTTTAAGCTCGAGGTGGCCATTAAAACGGTCAATCGCATGTAAGTAGAGAGAGGCGCTTATTTAAGTTATTATTAGGTTATTTAATATGCATTTCCCTTAGCACTGGTAATCCGAATGTTAATCTGGGCTATGCCACGCCGGAGAACAGCAAATCCTCCATCATGGACTTTAAGGTATGTCTAGCATTCATTTCATTTCTCATTTGGGTTGGGGGTTGTATCAATCGGACATCATCTAATCCTGGATAACATACTGACTATATGAAATCTTAGTTCAACACGCGCTTTCCGGAGGTGATTGCCCGTCTATTGCCCGGCTCGGGCAAATACCAGGTGCTCTATACGGACTACGATAACTATGCCATATTGTGGTCTTGCGGCAGCATCGGCTCCCTCGGCTATGCCGATCAAATCTGGATACTGGGACGCGACACGGACTTTGTTGTGGAGATTCGCGAGAAAATCTACGATGTGCTCAAGCGACTGTCCCTCGATCCGGAGCGACTGGTGATCAGCAAAAACACCAACTGCCCCAAACTGCACTGATTCAACGCCTTTCTATATATATTTATATATATATATAACTGATTGTTTAAGTATCATATATTGAATCTATTGTATAGATTTTAGGCCTTAGGTTGCTGTGATATCGCAAAGTAGAGCTCTGTTTTGCTTTGCGAAACAAATATAAATATGCGAAATTTAATATTTGAGCACGATATGGGTGATTCCTAGCCAGAAGAGTTCACTCCCCGCTCGGTAATGCCAATTATTATGAATACTCTAATTAATATCGTATATGCATCTAGAACTTGCCCATCCACAAATTAAGAGAAATGATTTTAGTCGTAGTACGAAAACGAAACGCGTAGGAACAGTTAGAAAAATGTCGAAATTGTGGATATTGCTGCTGTTCGCATTGCTCCTCAATGCGCTGGAGATGACGTTAGCGCGAGGAGGAGGAGGCGGTGGCGGTGGAGGACACGGCGGTGGCGGCGGACACGGTGGTGGAGGACACGGCGGCGGAGGTCGTGGCGGCGGCTTCGGCGGCGGGCGTGGCGGTGGAAGACCTGGCGGCTTTGGAGGAGGAAGACCTGGCGGCTTTGGAGGCGGACGGCCTGGCGGCTTTGGAGGACCACCAAGAGGAGGCTTTGGAGGACCACCAAGAGGTGGCTATGGGCGACCATACGGCGGCTATGGCTATGGCGGCTATCGACCCTATGGCTACGGTGGCATAGGACTCGGCGTTCTGCCGGTGCCCGTTCCTGTGTCATATCCATGTCGCCGTGCATATCCCTATGACTATGACTATTACGACAGCTATTATTGCTGATAGAATGAAAGGAAGGGGTGCTTTTGTTTTTGATTATGAAAGGTATATATTATACAAATTACATCAACATTTCAGTTACAAAGATTATTATGTAAATGTCCTAAGAAATTGAGGCTGTAGACAGTTCTCTAAATATTTTATATATATCATATTCCTTATTGTTTGATGGTCTTCGGTGTTTGTTGTGATTCGTTTTCAAGAGTGGGCAGTACGGACCGCTCCCTAGTGATAAATACCGACTATAGCACACCGGCTCACCGGTGCACTTGAGCTTAAGTCTAATAAAAACCGATTGGAATTCAATCTATATATATATATATGTGTGTATATATATATATGTATGTATATAAGTTTGCAGTTAATTAAACATATTTTGTCTACGGACTAGATATGAGTACGAGTACCAATAAAATGGCTGACTTGATGCATTCGTTGTAGAAAGTAATATCATAATGATAATAATCATCAATACTATATCATAAATTATCATGGTAATTATAATATTTGCAAGTAGAGCTACGAAGTGCCATTAAATAACTAGCAAAGGATAACGTCAGAAATGAAATCAAGAGGAAACAGCTTTGAAAATTACAGATACAAAAGTAAACTTCTCAGGAATAGTTCCAAAGAATATAAAAAAAAAGATAAATGACTAAGACTATGTAATTTGTGCGTCTGCTCCGGAAGACAGCTTGGAGAGCATTTGGATTACGGATACGGATTCGTTGAGAATGTCTGAAACAGTGACGGAATAATTTCGATTTATCTTTGCTGGTGGACATCCTAGAGCATCGCCTTGCACTCGCTCTCAGCAATGCTGTGCTGGATGCAGTGATTGATTTCCGCGAAGCCAGGCCGTTCGCTGGGCTTGCTGTTCCAGCAGCGTCGCATCAGAGCGTAAACGGAGAGCGGTGTGTTGTCCGGGCAGCCGAGCACGTTGCCCTCCTTGATGTACTTGATGACCTCGGCGTGCGTTAGGCCAAAGTAGGGCTGCAGAGCAAAGGAAAAGATCTCCCAGAGGCAGATACCGAAAGCCCACACGTCCGACTCCAGCGAGAACTTGTTGTACAGAATGCTCTCAATGGGCATCCAGCGTATGGGTATGACATCGTTCTCATCGCCCTTGTAATAGTCCTGCAGATAGATCTTGTGCGAGAGTCCGAAGTCCGCTATCTTGACGGTCATGTGCTCATTGATGAGGCAGTTGCGCGTGGCCAAGTCGCGATGCACAAACTTGCGCTCGGCCAGGTACAGCATGCCGGAGGCCACATCCGAGGCCATGTGAAGCAGCTGCAGCTCATCCAGCTCTTGCCGATTGCGTTGCTGCACCTGATGAGTCGCATACGGCGAGCAGGCGCGCAGGAATTCGCTCAAATCCCCTGGCGACATGTACTCGAACAGCAGACACATGGGTCGGCCCAGGGCACAGACCCCCAGCAGCTTGACAATGTTGGAATGATCGAACTCGGCCAGCAGGCAGGCCTCGCGCTCAAAGTCCGTTTGCATTTGTTCGCTGGCTTCATCCTTCAGCATCTTGACGGCCACCAGCAGGTCTTCGTTGCCCGGCACCAGACCCGGTGCCTTGGCCTGAAAGACGCGCCCAAAGGCGCCCTGGCCCAGCGAGCGTACGTAGACAATCTCGCCGCGTGGATACTCCAGCTTCTCCAGGCGTGCATTTAGCTTTGTCTTGGGCTCCTGCACCGCTGCTGTGGTCGTCAGCATGACGCAATTGCTGTGTATGGTCGCAGTGCTGCGTATGGTGCCGCACTTGAGGCTAGTGGGAGCAAAGCCCGTCGACCCGAGGGTCTCCCGACTGGCGGACAGATTGCAGTCACCGCGCACGGAGGCGCCGCATTCCCCGTGCGCTGCCTGCGACGGCTGCGAGTAATCCTTGTGCTTGGACAGCTTGTAAGCCAGTAATATGATCAGATGCAATGCTACAATGCCAATGAAGCCGATGCCTGCCAGCAGGAATATCATCGAGGGCGTAAAAAACTCCTCCATTTTAATGGGTGTGTTCAGATCCTTGGCATTGGGATCCACATAGTCAGCTGCAAGTGAAAGGAATGCACTTAGAATTAGCTATGGATTGGATATCGAAAGTACACCTACGGCAAAGGGGTATATCGCAGTGTTGCCAGCGCACAGATTCGTCCAGGGTGTAGCACCAAGGTGCCGGCTCCTCGCCGCCGGCATTTCGACAGTAGTTCTCGCCCTCGGTTAGCTGTGCAAAGACCAGCGGCGGTTGTATGTGCTTGTGCGGATGCTGTGTATCCCAGCGCTGGCAGGGAATGCCCGACTTGGTTACATTCATAGTGCCCAGATAGTAGCGCCCGTTGCCGTTGCGACAGTCATCTATGGGGACGCAAGATTAGTGCCTGTGACGCACGAATCCGTGGCTGTTTATACTCACAGCTGACCTCCGACTCCTTGATTTCGGCGAGGCCTATGTAGGAGCAGCTGGAACGCCGCATGCTGGCATCATAATGCGGCAGCGCCGTGCAGTTGGGTAGCCTGAAGTGAGCCCGACTCTTGAGGAACATGTTGCGCTCCCTCTTCTCCTCAATCAGTACCCAGTCGTTGTAGCAGAACTGCAGGTGCGTGGCCTGGCAATCCTCAAAGCAGAGCGGCGCCTTGATGGTGCGTCCGTTCTCGACATGGCAGCGTGGAAACGCATAAGCACAAAGCATTTTCTGGAAGGCAAGAGAAGTTAGTTTATTTAAGATGTGTGAAGGCATGTGATACTACCTCAGCTGCCTCGCGGCACAGGCCCGTCAGGTCGACAATTAGCTCCTCCCAGAGCGCTGTGGTGATCTGCTCGTTGTGCCAGCCGCCAGTTGGATCCTCCAGACTGTACCACACGGGGCCACTAATGAACTGCTTGCACACTTTGCCATTATACGGAGCACAATAGCCCTTCTCCTCCCGCTCCCGCTCGCGGTCGCGCTCGTAGTCGTTGTGGTGTCGCTGGTGGTGGCGTCGCGCCGGCTCTTCCGTGTCGATGGCGTTCAGTGAGTTGGCATTCGCTTCGCATGTAAACAATAACACGCAAATACCAACGGCAACAACAACAACAAGCACAGAGATAAAAGTTTGGCCACCGCTGGCCCCAACCCTGACAGCCCCCAACCCGACCGCCATGGCTGCCTCCCCTTTTGGTATGTGTCTCTATATGTAAATACTTATGGAGGAAGCTTTCGTTTTGCGTTTTGTTTGCTTCGCTCTGCCGAAATTGTAACGGTCGTCTTTTAGGCGCCCTTCAACAAGATTTCACGCATTTTTTAAGTTTACTATTTATTTTATTTTCTGAGAAATATCAAAGCACTTTTTTGAGATGCTGGCGGCACTTGATAGTAAAAATATAGGCTCATCGAACTCTATACGCCGTACTGTGCGCTCTGCACTCGCCTCTGTCGACGCCTTTTTCAGAATACCACAAAAGTTGACAACCCAATTGGGGGAAGCGTCCCCATAGGGGTGGTTTTCCATACAAGCACAAGAACAGGGTTGTTTGTTGCGCGGCAAACCTCGAGTTTATTCTAGTTGTTTACAATCTACCTTAGGTCACAAATCATTTGAAACACTCAACTAATTTTTTTACTACTCTTGAGTTTTAGTCTTCTTCTCCTCCTTCTTCTCCTCTTTCTTCTCTTCCTGCTTCTTCTCTTCTTCTTCGTCCTCAATCTCTTCCAGGCCCTGTAAAGAAATGCGCTTGAGAATCGGTAATAAGCCCAAGATTCTACGAAACTACCAATCGAGCGACCTGTAAACAAACCCTAACTAGAAGATATAACTTTTCAATTTCGTACTGTAAATTTATTCACTTCTTGCACTTAAGCTTAACAGAATTTCAACTACGTTACATTTATTTTTTAGACTCATCTGGAATAGCATGGAGACCCTGTAAAATAATGAGACGAATTCTCAATTTTTGATAATTTGAAGAGAAGCTTATGAGGTTGGTTAGGAAATTCGTGCAACGTAAGGGTTAAATGAGGAAACATAGGCATGGACAATTTTTGAATATGGCATAAAGAAATGAATGATAAGGATTATATGAAGAACGTGACATGTTAAAAATAATGAACTGAAACTCGATCAACATAGTTAAACAAATGAAACAGGTCGATAATAGTTGGCATGCATAGGAAACTAAAATTAGAGATATCACTTACGTTCATAATGTAGGGATTGTTGGTCAGTCGGAAATCGCGCTGGTACATAACACGGTCGAATCGTTCATCCATGTTGCGGCGATAGGCCTACATATAAATTACAAATACATTAAGCATAACAGTTGAAAGTGTGCTTAAGTTTTAGTAGAATTTCAATGCGTTTGGCAACTTTGGTGACGCGTTTAAATCATGTTTAATAAATTGTGTTTGGTGCCCAATCAACGGAGAATATTATATAAGAATTTTGTTTTGCTGCAACAGACACTTACATTGCCCAGTGTCAGCTTCTGCAGACCGTACATTGCGTATATGGGCACAGAGAGAGCCACGGTGATGATAGCCGCGCTAGGTATGATTTCAAACCACATTTTGACTGAGACACTAAAATTATTATGATATTTTGCCACAAAAAAACACGGCCAAATGACGGAGACAGACAGCTGTTATGGTCGGTCGGCTATCGATGTATCGATATACCCTAACAGAAATCGTAAGAGCTTTTGCATGAAATTAAAGTCAGTGTGTAACACATTTTATGGTTTTTTATATGTTGTCATAAGATGTTAGTATTATGTTAGTGTTTTCTCTTTTGCTACCAACTTTTTAATTCGCTGCATAAGAAAAACATTTACATTTCGATAAATAACTTAGCAGGCGTTGCTACACTGTTAACAGAGCAGCTGAAACATGTGAAGTGTGGCAACGCCACACCCCCTCAAATATACATACGTATGCAAAGGAGAAGACGAATTACCGCAAAATCATTTTATTAAAGGTGCAACGAAGCTAGAACGCAGACAACAATCGACATACCAAACACGTGATCAGAAGGATATCATTTTTGAGGTGCGTTGCAATAAAACCCAAAAGAAGGCTAATCAAAATAATATTAAAAACGACAAGAACAGCGAACAAAAAATATTAGAAAATATGGCAAGCGATTTAAGCGGCATTGTCGAGTCATCGTTTCCCACGGGTGCATTGGTATGTATACATACATATAAGTATAGACTTTGCATAAAAAAAGTAACTTCTCAATTTCGCCAGGTACCGAAAACGGAGACGGGCGTGCTGAACTTTTTGCAAAAGTATCCGGACTACGATGGCCGAGATGTAACAATAGCTATCTTCGATTCCGGGGTAGATCCACGGGCAACCGGACTTGAAGTAAGTTCCCGCCAGTCATGAGTTCTCTTATACCCTTTTCATTTCTTAACCACTTCTTTTGTAGACGCTTTGCGATGGCAAAACGCTGAAAGTTATTGAGCGCTTCGATTGCTCGGGCTGCGGCGATGTGGACATGAGCAAGAAGGTGACACCGAGTGAGAAGGGCACCTTCAAGGGTCTGTCAGGTCGCTCGCTAAAGCTCAGTGCGGAGCTGTTGGCCCTCAACACAGACAAGGAACGCGCTGTGCGGGTGGGCCTGAAGAGCTTTAATGATTTGGTGCCAGCAAAAGTGCGCGACAACATTGTTGCTCAAGCAAAGCTGAAGAACTGGGACAAGCCACACAAGATGGCCACAGCTAATGCCAGCCGCAAGATAGTTGAATTTGAATCTCAAAATCCAGGTAAGTCATAGGCAATTCGACTGATTCACGCTTAACGCTATTGTCTATTTCGCAGGAGAAACGCCCAAGCTGCCCTGGGACAAAAAGATAATTAAGGAGAATCTAGATTTTGAGTTGGAAATGCTAAACACTTACGAGAAGCTATACAACGAGGTCAAGACCTCCTTTGACTGCGTGCTCTTTCCAACCGAAGATGGTTGGCTGACCATCATAGATACAACAGAACAGGGCAACTTGGAGAAGGCACTGCGGATTGGCGAATACACCAAGACACATGAGACCAAAAATGTCGACGATTTCCTCTCGATTTCGGTGAATGTCCATGACGATGGCAACGTGCTAGAAGTAGTGGGCATGTGCTGTAAGTACAAAAATTTAATAGACAACTTGCTCCATCAATAGCTACATGTCTATATTTGTATCCATGTAGCGCCACATGGCACGCACGTAGCTTCGATTGCCAGTGGCAATCACAAGTCCAGGGACATTGATGGTGTGGCGCCCAATGCCAAGATTGTATCCATTACCATTGGCGACGGCCGTTTGGGTTCAATGGAGACGGGCACTGCGCTCGTGCGCGGCATAACGAAGGTCATGGAGCTGTGCCGCGAGGGCCGGCGCATTGATGTGATCAACATGAGCTACGGCGAGCACTCAAACTGGTCGAACTCCGGGTAAGCACCAGCTACTATGTAGCAGATTCTAGCATTATGATTGTGCACTGTGCGAGAGAGCATTACAATTGTGATTTTAGCGACTTTGAAGAACTCAGTTCGTCTGTCGATAAAAAGCGCAGAAGAATCAAGATTAGTGCTCCGAGGTAATTCGAATGACATACCCAAGCCCGCATCCCTACAAACTATCCAATCCCACACGTATTACATTACACAAATACGTCTCGATACAAGCAGTTGTCTATGTTTACTTTTGTCTCGCTGCGAAATTTTTTACTCGATAAACATGCTCCAATAAACACTCATTTTTGTTTGGGTTGATAAAATAAACGTGTCAGCGTTATAAGATCTTTGGATTCTTGGCACTTTTTAACTGTTATACACTATGTCTTTGCAGCCGTATCGGTGAGCTGATGAACGAGATTGTCAATAAGTATGGCGTCATCTGGGTTGCCTCAGCGGGAAATCATGGACCGGCGCTCAGCACCGTCGGCACTCCGCCCGACATCAGTCAACCCAGTGTGATAGGTGTGGGAGCCTATGTCTCGCCGCAGATGATGGAGGCAGAGTATGCGATGCGTGAGAAGCTCCCCGGCAACGTATACACATGGACATCACGTGATCCCTGCATCGATGGCGGACAGGGTGTGACGGTGTGCGCGCCCGGCGGCGCCATTACATCCGTGCCACAGTTTACCATGAGTAAGTCGCAGCTGATGAATGGCACAAGCATGGCGGCACCACACGTTGCCGGTGCAGTGGCTTTGCTCATCTCTGGCCTGAAGCAGCAGAACATTGAGTATTCGCCCTATAGTATTAAGCGCGCCATTAGCGTGACGGCTACCAAACTGGGCTATGTGGATCCCTACGCACAGGGCCATGGACTGCTTAACGTGGAGAAGGCATTCGACCATTTGCTTGAGCATCGCCAGTCCAAGGACAACATGCTGCGGTGAGTAGTGTTAGCTCCGGTCATTGGTATCATCTATAGTTCTCACCTCTCCTCGCTGCAGCTTCTCTGTGCGCGTGGGCACCAACCAAGCCAAGGGCATTCATCTGCGCGAAGGCGTGCAGCGCAAGTTCGTTGACTTTAACGTCAACATTGAGCCCGTCTTTTTTAATGACAAGGAAGTGGGTAAGTTGTATATTGAAGTGATCTTCAAATTCATCTTCTTATAACTGTGAGCAATACCTGCAGATCCCAAGGAAAAATTCAATTTCAATGTGCGTCTAAGCCTCTTGCCCTCGCAGCCATGGGTGCAGTGCGGTTCTTTCCTGGACCTCAGCTACGGCGTACGTTCTATTGTGGTCAGAATTGATCCGACTAGCTTGCAGCCAGGCGTGCACAGTGCCGTGTATGTAGCTGCCGCTTTTGCTATCTATAATTGCATATTTTAATTTTAACGATCTCCACACATGCAGTGTTCGTGCCTACGACACGGAAAACGTACAGAAGGGTTCATTGTTTGAGATACCCGTTACAGTGGTGCAGCCCCATGTGCTAGAAGATAACCAAAATACGCCCATCTATGAGCCTGCCTCAAATAGGGCCGACAAGAGCGTTGAGTTTCAGCCCAATACCATTCAAAGGGACTTTATTCAAGTGCCGGACAAGGCCACCTGGGCAGGTGTGTACCCATGCATACCCATACTTTAATGAACTCATAAAACTTTGTTTACCTTCTAGTGCTTCGCCTGCGCATAACGGATCCCAATCGGGGCAACGACATTGGCAAGTTCTTCTTGCACACAAATCAGCTGCTGCCGAATCAATCGTGCCGCAAGCTGGAAACCATGAAGATAATTGGCGTCAATTCGGAATTTGAGGCCACGGCCACCTTCCGCGTTAAGGTGAATTGAGCAGCAATTAAAGATCGTCAAATTATTCAAATTCTCCCTTACTTGCAGGCCAACAGGATACTGGAGTTGTGCATAGCCAAGTACTGGTCCAATCATGGGCAAAGCCATTTGAAGTACAGCCTCGAGTTTCACGGCGTAGCTGCTCTAAATCCCAACGCATGTAAATATGGTCCCAGAACCGAGTGTTAAATTGATTTTAAATTATATGTTTTATGCTAACTTTAGATGTCATGCACGCTGGTCGTGGCATACACAAGCTGGAGATTGGAGCGTTGGTGGCGGAGGAGATTCAACCGCTGCTGCAGCTCAAGAATGCCGCAGTTGTGCTCAAACCCACCGAGGCAAAGATTTCGCCATTGAGCGCGACCCGCGACGTCATACCGGAGGGTAGGCAGGTCTATCAAAATATTCTCGTCTACAATCTAAATGTAGCGAAGGCAGCGGAAGTGGCGTTGTATGCGCCACTGTTTAACGATTTGCTGTATGAAGCCGAATTTGAGTCGCAGATGTGGATGCTTTTCGATGTGAACAAAACGCTGGTAGCCACCGGCGACGCGCACTCCCACACCTTCTTTACGAAGCTGGAGAAGGGCGAGTACACGGTAAGGCTGCAGGTGCGTCACGAGAAGCGTGAGTTGCTCGAGAAAATCTCGGAGGCCAATCTTATTGCGGCCTACAAGTTAGCCAATATGCTCTCGTTCGACTTTTACGACAGCTACAATCAGTGCATTGTCAGTGGCCGCAAAATTACATCTGCCAAGGTGCGCGAGACCACCAAAATGCTCTATATTGCACCCATTGCTCAAGAGAAGCTCACAAAGGCAAATTTGCCGGCGCAATGCGCCTGGCTGGCCGGCAATCTAATCTTTCCGAAAGATGAGGGCGGCCGTCGTATTGCCCTGCATCCCTTCACCTACATACTGAATCCGGCCGAAAAGAAATCAACCGCAAATGGCGCCGCCAATGGAGCTGCTGCTAACAATGCCAGCCCGGCGGCGGCCGCCGCTGTCACCGCCAATGGAGCCAAACCGAAGGCAGCAGCCACGCCCCAGGGAGCAACAAGCGCTGCAAATTCAGCTGGCGGTGATGGTGTCACACTGCAGAGCGAAGCGCCCGCCAACGGAGGCGGTGGTGCGCCCAGTTCTCCCCAAAAGGGCAAGACCAGCGCCGACGACTATGCCGAGAGCCTGCGAGATTTCCAATGCTCTCACATTGGCAAGTGTGGTAAGTACAGGACACCAATGGAGGTCTTAACGTATATCTCTTCACTTTGCGTATATTTTTAGAACTGGAGAAGGCTGAAAAAATATACAACGAGGTTATCGCCGCACATCCCAAGCATCTTCCGGCACATCTGCAGATGATCCAAAACATCGAGTCGAGCGAGCTGAAGAGCCAACTGCCGTTCGCCTTCCTCGCTGCCCTGCAGAACTCATGCAAGGAGGGTGACAACGCCAACGTGGATAAGCCAAAGGAGGATCAGCAGAAGCAGCATTCTGCCTTGGAGCGCATTGTAAAGCTTGCAGATATTGTAATCAAAGAAACTGATGCCGATGCCCTGCTTTCCTACTATGGAATTAAGAACGACACTCGCCCAGATGCGGCCAAAATCAAGACGTAAGTAGATGAAAGCGAAACCTGGGCTTCAATCCATATCAATATAACATTTTAGCAACATGGACAAACAAAAGAATAATCTCATCGAAGCCTTGAGCAAGAAGGGCATTGCACTCGCCAAGCTGAGTGTGCTCGGAGACAATCTCAAGGATCATTTGGGCGAGCTGAACGAGGTGTACACGGATATCATAAAGTTTATTGATGCGAACGATACCAAGGCCATCCAATTCGCCATATGGCATGCCTATGCGCACAATCATTACGGCCGGATGTACAAATATGTGACAAAGATGATTGAGGATAAACGCACACGAGAGCTCTTCGAGGAGATGGCTGCCATCAACAGCGCGTTGGGTTATGAGCATACCAAAGCTGTTATAGATCGTATGGCTGTCACTTACTTCCCAGGCGGCTTCCGTTTGTTTTAAGTAATCGTTGGCAGTTTTTATGCAATTAGCAAAATAATCTTTATAATTGCACATTTAAATCTTATCACTGTTTTATTTGTATTGCAAGCCATGAAGTAATCAATTATATATAATGTACATGAACTCAATATGCTTCCAATTTAAAAAACAAAACAGATGTGTTTTTCTGTATAGTATTTGTTTATAATTGTTTTTTTTTAATTTTTTGTGCTCATGCACACTTTGTTGTATTGCCTATAATCAATTGTATATAATTGTAATTGAGATCAGCTCTCAATTTAAAATTCAAGTGTGTTTTTATCTAAAATATTTGCAAAAGTTCATATTTGTTTATAATTGGTTGTTACTTGCGCGTGCACAGCTGTTTTTCGTTTAACAGCTGCAACCACAAAATATTTGTTTACATGTTAAACTCAAAATGGCACTGTTGATTAGCAGCAAAGTGTGACCATACCAAGGGTGCATTCTTGAGTTGGTATTTTTGTAAGAAATCAAAGTGGTGTTTTCAATTTAGACGCTTGAGCTCACACTGGTAAAGATGCAGTACTCCCAAACAATGCACACGCAAAAATAAAATGGGTAAGATTGAGTTAAAAAGTGCAAATATGTGTTAAAAAGTGTGCTAATAATGTAAACGAATCATAAGAAAAGCACAGGATAGTGAAAAGTGAATATGATCTTTGAAAATGCAAGCGTTTTCGATGCTGGAAAAACTGTGTCTGCTACGTAGTAATTGCTTCCGTTCACGTATGTGAGTGCGGTGTGTGTCAGTGTGTGTACGCGTGTGTATTGACCGATCGATTTTATTTTGCAAATTCAAGGACAACTGCAAATCCTGCGGGATAGCAATGACGATTTAATTACAGTGCAATCAATCCGTTGGTCCTTAAAGCTATATTTACAAGAAATAAATGCGTCACACTTATTGCAATTGCAATAACAAACAATCAAGCGGATGTGGACAGTTTCCATGGAATTTATTATCTCAATGAATGTCGAATGCCGCGCTGATGACTCAAATTGCAAATCCAGAGGTTTTTAACAGACATTATCAGGCAATCTGTGTACACACGAAATACAAACATGCACAAATGTGTGTATACATGTGTTGCACTGTTTCCTTTACAAAGGCAAACAAAAACACGACATAATGACAAATGCTGCGGGTTGAGGCAGCGGCAATCAGAATTTTGTGTTAGTGCGTGAATATATGTGTGTGTGTGTGAGTGTGTGTTTGTATGTGGACTGGATGAGGTGGGACTGAAAGATAAAGATATTGAAATGAAAGAATGGAAATATTTTAAGGCTGCCACATGAGGGCGCCGCAGCCAATGAATGTGTTGGCGTCTTTGCTAGTGGGTGTAGAAGAAATCCATACCACCCACACACACATACGCACCACTCCATATACCACACACGCAAACAAATAGAGTCAATATTATGGAGTGCAGCTGTTGGTCGTTGGTCTGCTACACCACATGCATACTTAAGTTAAATAAGCATTTATATAGCCGTATTTATTTTTATATTTATATGTATCTTCCAGAGTGCCCACAAATTGATTTATATGAATTCCTTACCGAGTCCGAACTGCAGCAGTACTACAATGCCATCAAGTGAGTTGTGTGACCCAAATTGACCATACTATGGCTGGTATGCTGATCACAGTAAAATGCGAGCAGTCAGAAATTTCCCAACTGCTAACAGAGCTTTTAAGAGGAGATGAACTACTAACTGGTATTTTTTAATTGCCATAATTTAATACCGATATGCACAGTATATGTATCGATTTGAGCATATGGGCGCCATTGTGATTAAGCAGAAGTGAAAAAATACGAACGAACAGTTAGGCCTTGTCGTAAATTGTGATCTGCATACTGAGCTCAGCCAACCACGTGACTCATTTTACATTTTTACAACCCCAATTTTCCGTCACGCAGAAACGAATTAAAAATAACAAATGCAGCTCAATTTAAATATGCAGCGGATGAGGACTTACGTTTCATTGGCCTGTCGCGGCCGGAAATTCGAAGACTGCGCAAGTTCTATGAAAAGCATTTCCCCCACAGTTACCTCAGCAAAATTAAGCGCCTGCTCCAAGCGCCCGCCACAATTGTGAAGCGTGAGGATGGCGCAGGCGGGCAGACTACAAATGAGACCAGTGCCGCTGCAGCCACCGCCACAGCGACGAGGAATGGCAGCAGTTCACCGGGCAGCAAGGTGCCCAACAACAAGCACATCATACCGGCTGATTCGATTAGCGTTAATAAGCAGCTGGGCATCGGGGAGTTTGGCATTGTGCAGCAGGGCGTCTGGACGAATGGCAGCGAGCGGGTAAGTCGGGTGGAGGGGTCCCCCCTGCTTAAGGGCTTCTTCCGGTTGAATTGAGTAATTAATTTTGAGTGCTGCACAGATTCAAGTGGCCATCAAGTGCCTATGTCGCGAGCGCATGCAATCGAATCCCATGGAATTTCTCAAGGAGGCAGCGATAATGCATTCGATTGAGCACGAGAACATTGTGCGCCTGTACGGCGTGGTGCTGGCAACCGATTCGCTGATGCTTGTTACAGAACTGGCGCATCTTCGTTCCTTACTCGAGTGCCTTAAGGATTCCGGTTTGCGTGTCAGCTTTCTCACAATACCCACGCTCTGTGAGTTCGCGCTGCAGATCTGCAACGGCATGCGCTATCTGGAGCAGAAGCGACTCATACACAGGGATTTGGCTGCACGAAATATTCTGGTATTTAGCAAGGATAAGGTGAAAATCTCGGACTTTGGATTGTCGCGTGCGCTGGGCGTGGGCAAGGACTACTACAAGACAAACTTCAATGTGAATCTAAAGCTGCCGATTGCCTGGTGTGCGCCCGAATGCATCAATTACTTGCGGTTCACCAACGCCTCCGATGTGTGGGCCTTTGGCGTCTGCCTCTGGGAGATGTTCTCCTATGGCTTTCAGCCCTGGGCGGCACTTACAGGTCTGCAGATACTGGAGGCCATCGATGCACCGAATTATCAGCGTCTCGAGCAGCCGGACTGCTGTCCCCGAGAGTATTACACTTTGATGATGAAGTGCTGGCAGGACGATGCGGCCAAGCGGCCCAAGTTTAGTGAAATTTATGAACAGCTGCCAGATATGAAGCCCGAACAGCTCAAGGCCGTCGTCAACTGCGTGGAGCCGAAGAAAGATCATCTGTTGTATCGCCAGGGCGATATAATAAGCGTGCTTGATCGCAATACGGGCACGCCTTTCTGGAAAGGCGTTTTGGGTACTGGAAAGACTGGATACTTCAATCCCTCGAACACGGTCGCATTCCTGGAGGGCCTGCCCTGCTCCTCCAATCGTGATTCCTTCAGTCGCGTCGGCGACCATCGCATTAGCAAGCGCAAGCTGCGCACGGAAATGATATCGAAGCCGCAGAATGACTTTAAGCACACCGGACATGTGGGCATCGATGGCGCCACCTTTGGCGATATCGCCTTCCTCGGCAGCTCGCAGAATGTAAGCCAAACAGTAGCCCATCAGCGTCATTTGTAGATTCATATGTTTCTTTTTTTCTTGCAGTACAATCATGTGCCCAAGCAGATTGTGACGCCCTACAAGCCGTCGGAGGACATTGAGCAGACGCCGCTACTGCTGCCGCCGACGCCCACCAGTCCGGATTCGCTGCAAACGGCTAGCGGTTATTTTCCCGAAGGCGGTGTCACTTCAATGAATCCCACATTTATTCCCTCCACGGAGCACACGCCCAACTTGATACCCAGCAATGGGCACAGCTCATTTGACTTTGCCGGCTCCACAAATCCCTTTGCCTCGCACAAACTGGACGAGGAGCAGCTCGCCTATGCGCTACAGAACAACAACTATGGCGCCGATGGCAAGAGCATCCACTCAGAGCCCAACTGGCGCGCTAGTTCACGCAATACGACCGACGATCCGCACGAGTATCACGAGATATCCGACGATGAGATCGCTGGCGATAAGCTGGACTTTGGGCCCTCGCTGCTGGATGAGATCAACTCAATGTTTGGATCAATCAGCGGCGCCTCTGGCAGCCAGCCAAAGTCGCCCGATTTTGATCATGTGAACACAAAAAACGAATTCGCTGAGATGTCGGCCAAGTTTGGCCACAAAACTGGCGACAGCAATGGCAACAAGCATGGCCATGGACACGGCCATGGATTGTTGTCCAAAAAGAAGACATCGACGGGCACTGTGAAGCCCATTTCGGTCAAGGATGAGAAAATACTGAATCATGCCATCGAAATTGCCAACGAGATCAGCGCCAGGTGAGTGATGCCTCATCTATACACTGTATATATAACTAAGTTGGTGTTTCTCTCTTATGTAGATCCATGATTGATCTGGTATCTGATCATACGCCAGCCACGCACAGTCCCAAGCGCAAGTTCAGCTTTCGTTTTCCGCATTTGAGCAGCGGCGGCGGCGGAGATAAGTCAAGTGGCGTTCTAGGAGGCGCTGCTGGCGGCTCTGCGCTTACGCCTACACACGGCAATGCCTCGCCCTTCTCCAAGAAGAAGAACTTTACGGAGGAACTGCAAAGCATACCCGATATACAGGTAGGCATGGCCTAGATATAGTCAGCTATTAAGTTTTGTATTTAGTTAGATTAACGTAGAGCTAGGCTAGATGTTGCAGTTGTGGAGTGTTGCTAATCTGGAAGTCTCTTTTTTGTCTACACTTTGCTCTCTCTTTCTTCTTCATTCGCGTTGGCGCGCTCCGTTCATTCCCTTTGCTTTGTTTTGGTTGCCCATTCGTTCGTTTTTCTTTGCCTTTCGTTCCGTTACGTTCCGTTTTCCCCTCACACACATCAAGCAGCGTTTTCGCTCTTTGAGCGAGATCAAGAACAGCTCCGAGCTGCGCATACCCATCTTCGACAAGGAGAGCTCCGACTTTCTCTTCGAAAAGTCACGCGAGATACTCAGCCGCCCGCTGAACAGGGAGCTCAACAGCGAGGAGTCCAGAGAGCGAGAGCGCGAGCCAAAGAGCATAAATGATAATATTATGGACATTGAGAATACTCTGAAGGCGCTCAATCTGGACTTTATGCACACGTACACGGAGCTGGACAAGAGCGACTCGAACGACACCATTTTGAACGATCAGCTGCCGCAGCTGGTGGGCTCCTTGGACGATGGCATCGGCAGCGCCACCGGCAGCCTGAAGTCGGCTGTCTACAGCTACAGCAACGGGGTGCAGACCATGTTTGATTTCAATGCGGCAACCAGTCACCTGGACAAGCATCTGCAGTATATGCACAACCAGGCGCAGCTGCACAGCCAGCAGCCGGAGCAGAAGCTGCTCGAGGACAAGCGCAGCAGCACGCCAGACACGGGCTTCGCCTCGCGGGACACCAACATATCGCTGTCGCGTCGCAGCAGCCAGAAGAGCAGCTATAGCCCGCAGGAGAGCTACTTTCCCATGAAGACCGAGACGACGCTGTACAGTGCGCCGCCGGTGGTCATGAGCAGCGGCTACGAGCGCTTCGGCAATGGCCACACCAAGCAGCTGCTGGCCAGCGCCTCGCCCGTCAAGTCTTGTCTGAACGCCAGCAACAGCTCCGTGTATGCAGCGGCTGCCAAGAGCTATCGCCAGCGCTCCACCTCCTTTAATGAGAGCTTCCAGCCCATTTCGCCGGTTCTGTCGGACGCCAAGCAACGCCATTTTCGGCCGGAACCATTGCACCAACAGCAGGTCCAACAGCAGGTCAACCTGCAGCTGCAGCAGCATCAGGTGCCGCTACCCAGACGATCCGCCTCGTACAAGCCGCGCTCCATACGTGCGCGCACCTTGCGGCGGCTCAGCTACAATCCCATGACTCTCGACTCGAGCAGCTCGTCCAGTGGCGGCGAGGAGCCCAGCAAGCCCAGCTTGGCGCGCTCCGAGTGTGATATACGCGCCCGCGTTGCGGCCAGCTCCAGCAACTCGCTGAGTCGTCGCCGTCGCGTGGGCCTCAGCCGACAGGTGCAGTCCGCCTGCCAGGATGAGCGCGAGGTTGTCATATCGCCGCGTCAGCTGTATGGCTCGAACTCCAGCATCAAGTCGGCGCCGCACTACAACCTGGGCGGCAACAGGCGCAGCTTCCATCGACCGGGCGCTGGCTACGAGCAGTTCCACTATGATGAGCGCATCTATGATTTTGGCGGACGCGGACCGGGCAATAATTACACGGCACAAATGGCCCAGCATACGCTGCTGGCACCCACGCAATCGCAGAAGCTAAGCTCCGGCTCGGGCTCCTCCTCGGCGGCCTCCTCCGCGGTGGCCACCTATCGCACTGCCACGGCTGCGGTGCCGCGTCCCATCAGCGGCGCCACACTGCACGAGTTCGACATAAGTCGCCTCACGGGCAAGAGTCCCACGTCGACCAACTTTGTGGGCAGCTCCCCGGACGAGGTGAAGCAGCAGCGACTGCTATCCAACAGCTCCCAGACGCAGCTGCCAGTGAAGCCGCAGCGACCCACAGAGTTCCACTGGCCGGAGAAGATACACGCCTCGGCGGTGCAGCAGCACGAGATGCACTGGCGCCAGCTCCAGCAGCAGCAGCAGCAACTCGTACAGCCTCAGCAGCTGCCCCTGGTGACAGCTGCGCATGACTCTAGCGACAGCAGCTCCTCATCTAGCACGGAGAGCGGGGATGAGTTTCAGTTCCGACGTGAATTCGTTGCGCCGCGCATTCCGCCCAGCCCGGCTCCATAACTAAGGAAAATGCTGAAATATGTTCTCAATTTACTATTCGGTCATGTGCTCTCGGATTAGGGCAATGCCACGCCCACCCCCCAAGTGGAGTGTGTGTGTGCGTGTGTGTGTGATGTAGTGTGGTGTGTGTGTGTCGCCAGGTGTGTCGAAGAGTAAATTGCAGAAATATTTACAGCCAATATTTATTAGTCTATACACATATATATATTTTGGATTTGAATATTTGGGAGAGTGCCTTATTCGGAAACCTCGGAAGACCTCTCAGAACGGATGATAATAATACGCGTAATGTGCACTTGCATAGCTAACAAAAACAGTTACAGTTACAGTTACACAGATACAGATCTGATTACAGATACAGATACAATTACAGTTTACAGATGCAGATGCAGATACATTTCAATTGAATTGAGATTAAAGATAAGCAATATCCAAAGCAAGTTCAGGGCCCTGCCGAAAGGGAACCCCATTAAACAAGTAAAACAACTAAAAAGCTCAATAATCATAAAAGCAATATTAACTAGTTGCAATATATTCAAAAAACGATAATGACAAGCAAGAAGCAAGCTTCGGCTATTCGAAGATTAAATACCCTTGCACAATTCCAATGGGAATTGGATTATATAGTGGTCCGATTGGCTCACAACGATTGAATTGCCGAGAGATCAGTTCAAGTGGAGCATGGTTCAATCAGACTGACGGATACCCTATGCTATCCAAGCTGTCTTCCTCAGAGCATACATAATAGTCACCGCAAGGGTATCACAAATTGCAAAAAGACTCGAAAATAGTTAGCATAAAGCTCAGCTCAACAAAGCTTCCAAGACAAGGCTACGCACTCCAGAAACGACGCTGGCAACAACCAAAAAAAACAATTTCCTACAGATCTCAGACATCTTCATATTATCATCCGCAAACAGAGCTTGGTTGTCAGGGTCGTTGCACGATGAAGAAAAGGTAGTAAAAAGTAAAAAGAGTATCAGTATTAGCATTCCATTGAACACGACACACTGAGAACACCTCACAAATATATATGACAGGGTAATAAAAAAAGAACAACACACACACACAACAACAGTCATCACACACACGCACACACACACACGCACACTTACCGTTGACAATCCTTCACCGAAAACAACATCCCAAAAGAATTCTAACATAATATAAACTAAATATATATTCTCCGAAAAACAAGAAGAAGAAAAAACTCGTACATATGCAAATGTGTATTATGTGCCATATCCTTACGCTTGCATTTTTACTATACTATATATAATTGATATACCTACTATATAAAACCATGTGGAGAATTGTACGAAAATATTGTGAGAGAAAGAGTATTTGCTACTTCGAAGTAAACCGAGTTGTGCGCCTGTCGCAATTTCAAGCGTCTACATTTTTTTATAGAGCTAAAAATCGAGAACTAGATACTCGAATAATGTATGTTCGAATTGAACGATTTGTCGCATTCTGTGCATTTAATGATAAAGATAACCAGAGACGAAGCAAACACAAAATTACTTATATACAAAGTTTATATACATGCGAACATGCGATTAATCGTACTTAAATCTAATCACAAATTCATATATTCATATCTAAAAGAAAACTCAAATATTATATTATACTACGAAAAATGATATTCTAAAGCATGCGTTCGAAGCGTTTCACAAACAAACCTAAAATTAAACTTAAACTAAAATTAAAACTCTAAAATCGAAAATCTAATTCTAAAAACAAAACTTTTTCCAAGTATTATATATACATATTTCAAGAAAACAAAAGAGAAAAGATAAAATACCTAAAAGTTTGCATTCTAAGAACCAAACAGAAAATCCAATTGGTAATCAAAAACGTTGTGTATATTTAAAGGGATTTAATAAAGTAAAAGAAAAAAGAGAGCAATTGTCCATTAACTCCTTATAAATATAAGACTTTAACATTATTTACAAACATATACATATATCAAATTTAATTTATATTATTTGTATTCAGTTGTTAGTTGTTTGTATTAGGCGCGAATTTACTAATATTTATTCTATTATGTTAAGAACTTTCTGTTATTGTTTAAATATTTTTTTATATTTTTATTTATTTACATATATTTTTATTTGTTCCTCTATCCCATTGCGTTATCCACAGTCACTGATCGGCGAGGAGGGTCGCGAGGCCTACAACAGCCTGATCGAGCGCAAGGGCATGCTGGACATTGGCTCCAGTCCGGCTGCAACGCTGCTCCGCCACATGGACACGGACGAGTTCGAGCTGATGAACTCGAAGACGCTGCCACGCCGCCTGGGCAGTCAGCTAAGTCATCCGGGCACTGCCGCTGCCCTTGCCCTTGCCCTGGACCCAGTTGTTGCCGCTGCGGAGTGCGCCCGTCCCTTACAGCAGCTGCATCCACCGCGACCCATGACATTGCCCACACGTGGTGCGGCTCAGCGTGTGCGCCGGGCCGAGCATGCGAACGGGGAGCGGCCAAATGATGAGAATCGCAACTCGCTGGGCCCCAACGAATCCTGCGAAAGTCCCAGCTACATGACACACGCCAGCTACAAGTTTCCAGAGCCGCAGGAGGCGAATCCGCTGCCGCTGCCTTCACGCGAGGGCAAAAAGCAGGTGAAGACCAGCGCCAAACGGCACGTCCGCAAATATCCGCTCATTATCCCGGCCAACGGCGTGCAGCGCACTCTCAGCAAGCTGGCGGACTTTGGCGAGGAGGCGGCCAGCAAAGGCGGCGACGCATCGCCACAACAGCAACAGCAGCAGCAGGCGCGTTCCATTGAGGTGGTGGCGGCCGTGCGCTCCAGTAGCGTGCGTCGTCGGCCCGAGGCCAGAGAATATGAGAATATGCCTGCTGTGGCAGGCGGAGCATCAGCGCATACCTACCAGAACCTGGACAAACTGGCGCCTGCCGATGCGGCTGGGCTGACGGACAGCGCCTCGTTGCAGTTCGAGTCCATACTGGAGGGGGACATGAGCAAGGAGGGTGTGCTCCAATCGCCGGACGTTACCGATGGCTTCTACAACTTCTCCATACAGAAAGAACACTACAACAAGAGCAAGGATGTGGGTTTCGAGCCTGCCCAAATCTCGGGGCTCTATGTCAACGACGACGAGCTGCGCAATCTGGACAAGCCGCTGGCCGCCAGCAGCAGCTCAACCACATTGGACTCCGCTGCAGTTCCTCAGGAGATGGCGCCAACGGCAGCCTCCGCGGTGGCAGCAGCAGCAGCAGCAGCTGCGGTGGCTGCAGCAACCACTGCTGCAGAAGATGCGCCTCTGGAGAGCATCAGCACGCGGCGTTTGGGCGGTGTGGACAATGAGTTGGCGGGCAATGCGCTCTTCAAAAAGGTGCGTGCTTCCGTCAACCAGGCCATGAACCGCAACTCCATTAACGGCAAAGATGCGAACAACACGCCGGCACCTTTGGCCAATGTGCCCGCGTCCAAGCCACAAACGGAGGCAGAATATTTTGCTGCAACCGCGGCTCGCCTGGCCGACTCCAACTCCGTGAGCTGTGAGGATTTGCTCGAGTTTTCCGACAAGAAGCCGCGCGGCTGTGAACGCGGCGTCGATTCGGATGAAGTGCGCATCATGGTCAAAGTGCTGGGCAAGGACGTGAGTCAAATCCTAAATTCTTTTCTTTAATTTAAAATAATTTATTTTCTATTCAATTTACAGAGCACGCCCACACGTTGTCTGGGCGCTCTGGAGTTCATCAACTGGGATGTTCACAAGTCCATCAAACTGATTAAGCTGCAGAATATACTCGCCGAGGCGAATCTCAGCCTGTCCGCTGCGTACGAGGCGCTTCAGCAGCAGGAATGGGATCTGCACACCACGGCCGTCAAACTGAAGGGAGTTAAGCTCTAAAGGATGCGCATATAGATAGAGCTATATACATACGTATACCTACAAACCATGCAAACCATGTGCCTGTTCTGTTCGAAACAACATCCTTTGGGCCTTATTATTTGTTTCTAATTTTATCTTAAGCATTTAAAGTTCGCTTCGGATATTATATTATCCTTTATTATTTAATACTATAGTGTTTAGGACATCTCTAACTCGAACTCAATCACTGCTCAAAATATGTTTCTAATGTAATTCATACTCCTCTACTATTGTATGAATGAATCTCAGCATGTACTTATCTAATAATGCAATGTTTCTAGTTCTTAATTATACTATGTTATCCTTTATCGCCAGTTTCGCACGCAATCAAAAAGATCTAAAGGATCGAGTACCATATAAACAATTAATACATCTTACAAAAGCATGTTTGGCTATGTTAGTCCTTGTGCGAAACTTGAGTTCCAATCGAATGATCTGTAAACTGAACACACGATCCTCTAAAAATCTGCAAGCATATAGCCGAATTGTCTTTGTCTTAAAATAAGGATATTCATTTGTAAAAACAAACAATTGTCTGAACTACACATTCCTGGCCGAACAAAAAATATAAACCGGTTCCTAGATGACCCAGATATCCTTGGTTATACTATACCATTGATATACTCCTGGTGAACCTAAAGGACCAAATCCCTGCGAAATTCGCTTGGAAATGGTGCACAAGCATGTATGCTTTTTCTTTCAGCCACACCTCCTCCCCCTATGTTTCTTAGACGACCCATATATCCTTGGTTTTACCATACCATTGATAGAGTCCTGGAGAACCTATAGTTCCAAATCCTGGCAAAAAATCCGCTTGAAAGCTTTATGCACAATTAAATTAAGGTTTAAAAGTTAACGGCTGCAAAATGGCATTGCACTGGTCCCGGCCGTTGGTTCACGTTTTTCACATCCAAATTCAGCTGAAATACCAGGCGAACAGAAATGCCCAGCAGGTAGATGCACAGAAATTTTTTGCAAAAATGATGACTTGCAAGTTTTTTAACAGTTCACTGTTAAGCAGCTGTTATTTAACAGGGCGATGTTAAGCCTATGTTAGTTAACATACCACTGTTAACAGCCCATGCTACAAAGGGGCGTCAGGTTTGATCGGAAATTCAGCTGAAATACCAGGCGAACAGAAATGCCCAGCAGGTAGATGCACAAAATTTTTTTGCAAAAATGATGACTTGCAATTTTCTTAACAGCGCACTGTTAAGCAGCTGTTATTTAACAGGCCGCTGTTAATTCTATGTTAGTTAACATACCACTGTTAAAAGCCCATGCCTCAAGGGGCGTCAGGTTTCATCGGAAATTTGGCAAAAATACCAGGCGAACAGAAATGACCAGCAGGTAGCTGCACAAAATTTTTATGAATGAAAAATTTCATTGCATACCCAAACGGGGCGTGCGGCGGCGCAGCTGGGTGCTTAGATTTGACCGAAAAATCGGCTGAAGCACCAGGCGAACAGAAATGCCCAGCAGGTAGATAAACTAAAATTTTTATAAATTTACAATTTCATTGCGTACCCACAATGTTATGCTGCAGCTTTGTAAAAGGGGTGCTGAAAGCAAAAAAGCATACATATTTCTGTACCGTTTTCGTGCGCATTTTTCAGGGATTTGGTCCTTTAGGTTCACCAGGACTATATCAATGGTATGGTATAACCAAGGATATATGAGTCAACTGGGTACCATCGAGGGGAATGGGGCTGTTGACCATTTCGGTCATTTAGGCACTCATTTAGCCACTCAAAGTGTGCGAAAAGCCGACGATCCTTAAAATGATGATTTATATTTGAAATAAGTATATTTAAACATGACTACGTAATATACATAAAATTTACAAAGGTCAAATGAACATGAAAAGCGCGCACAATGTTAAAATAGAACTTAATCGAATACAATACAAAAAACAAAATTCTAAACACTGAGAGAGGCGGATGGGGGAAAGGGACGGCGGCCGGGTACAGCTATTTGCGTCGGGTGCGGGTTGCCACAGCTGCGGCTTCTGCTGTGCCCGCACGGGTGCGCGTTGTGGCGCTCCGGGAACTGCTCGTGTTGACTGCGGCACGCTCGCCGGAGGTGGACTTGTTGCGCTTCGCTTTGTCCTGCCGCACGCGCTTTGGTGTAGACATCTTTAGGTGGCCTTCGGTCATGCTTAGCTCCTGGGACATGCGTTTTCGGGCCAAGCTCATGGCGCTCATTCGCAGACTGCGCGCCGAATGGCGCGTTATTATTCTGGTCACTGGCGTGCTGCTGCTCAGCTGGGATCCGGAGCGCCTGGTGCTGTGGCGCTGTGGTGTTTTGTGATTGGACTTTGGAGCTGGCACTGGTGGAGGTACAGGTGCCGGTAGCGTATTCTCCTTGATGGACGAGCTGCTGCTGTCCGTGGGACTGGCTGTGCTCTTTGCGGCTGGCGCTGCCATTGTCTTTGGCGCTGGCGAAGCGGCCACACTGCTTCGTCTTCTGGTCGTTCTGGCATCCAGACGCAGCTGCTTGCGTAGCGGGGAGACGCGCTTCGAGGATGTAGCCGAGTCGGAGGATTGCGAAGAGGTCGCCGGCGTTGCAGCCAGCGACTTGCGGAGCACGCGTTTGCGCCCATTGCGCAGAGGCGTTTGGATCTCGAGGTGTAAAACTTTCCGCTGCAGAAACACAAAGAAAACGAGCAAAATTAAAAATTGAAAGAAAAAAAAAAACAAAAGAGAATGCAAATTAAAACGTAATCAAAAACAGGATTCGAACTAGTGCTAAATAAATAGCTAATTATATCTTAAGAGTCCTACAAATGTTCCATACAACTATGTATAAATAAACATAAATACATACATATAAAGCATGTATTGGCGGTGCTTGGGCAGAAAGAAAACAGCGTTTTGTTGTGGGATGTTGTTTGTTGTTGTTTGATTTCAAAAACGTGTTCTTTTTAGATAGTCATTGCAAATTGCGAATCGTTTCGCATTTGCGCTTAAATTAAACAACTTTTCTTGGGTTATCAATCAATAATTACAGGCTACTTGTTTTAAACTAAACTTAATTCTTGTTTGTCTTGCGTCGCCCTGGGGGTATCTACTGCTGCATCTACTCCTACTGCTACTGCCTGGATCTGGGTCTGGGTCTGCCGGCTTTGCCTAGAGCTGCAAGCGCAAGCGCGCGGTACTCACTTTGCTGCTCCCCGCTGGTGTATTGCGTGTCCCGTTTCCGTTGCGGTTGCGCATCGAGCGCAAACGCAGGCGACTGGCATTCTGTGTTGTGTTCGCAACTGGCGACGCGGCTGTGGGCGAGTCCACGATCACATCCGAGTCGGAGTGCTGCGCATGAGGGGAAGAAAGGAGCAGCTGTGATAAGCATGAAATATAATTTTAATAAATTAAACTTACCTGCTCTTCAACGGGACTATCGGCAATCACGGAGACATCGGCGGCGACAGTAGCTTCCGTTTCCTTTTCCGCTTCACTTTCCACATCCACTTCCACATCAACCTCAACATCTGTTTCTTCTACAGATTCTGGCGCTTGAGGCGGCGATGCTGGCTGCTTTTCGGGCGTCTTCGAGGCACGCGCTATTGCCTGTTCCAGTCGCTGTTTGGTTTTGTCTCTGCGCAGATTTCGACGACTGATTTCCTTGATCTCCTCTTGTTGCTGCTGCTGCTTCTCGAGTGCCTCGGCATCTGGCGCTGGCGTTTGGGAGCCGCAGTTGCTTTCCGCATCCGAGTGACTGATGGAATTGTGGAGCGAGCGCCGCAGGAAGCGAATGCCCACTTGATTGTTGGCACCAAAAGTGGTCAGCACGGGCTCCGTTGCCACTGCCACCGTAGGCGTAGGCGTCGTTCTCGTCGAGCTGCCTTCGGTTGTTGCTGCTTCAGTTAATGTTGCAGCTTCCGTTATGGCTGTGGCTGTTGCAGGTGGTTCGCTTTCGGGCGCTGCAGGCACTTGCGTTGGACACTCCGAGGTGGACGCTGTGGTGGCCGTCACACTTTCACACTCTTCCGCATCCGCTTCACTTTCGTTGCCATCAGGCTTGCGTGCGGGCGGATTGAAGCTGCCGTTGAGCATGTCTTTAAAGTCCACAATGTTCTTAATCATGCGCGGCTCCAGTTCGCTCTGCAAAGGCATTTAATTAGACCAGAGGGTCAGCATATTTTTTGCTATTTCTACTTACACTGACCAGCTTGTCGGCCAGTTCGTGCATCTCATCCTTCATCTGCGAACTATTCAGCACATTCAGCTTAAGCGTGGTCAGCTCCTTGGCCAACAGGCGGCACATCTCCTTGCGCTCCGTGTAGTAGTTGTGTATGTAATGCAGAAAGCTGAGTGCAATCCGATTGTGAATGTTATTCTGTGGCGTACTCGTCTCCTGCACTGTGAGATCAATGAAGAACTTGGTCACATGTTCGGGCAGGACATCGTGCAGCAGCGAATCGTAGCTGCTGTTCATCACAGACCAAACGATGGGCAGCAGGCAGGGTTCGAGCAAGTGCTGCAGCTTTTGCGCGACAATATTCTCAAAGAACATGCCCAGCACCTGGCTAATGATGGGCTCTGCAGACAACAGACAAGGAATTTAGAACGAGTTGACAACAGCACATTCACATTATTTTCTGCTTACCTGTGTTCGGATTAAAGTAACGCTTGAGCAGCTTCTCGAGCACATCGGTGCGATTGTCCAGATGGCCGCGCAACACCAAGCGACACAGACCGCGCACAATGGCCAGCAGGATGCCCTTGTCGACAACCTTTTCGACAAAAAAGCCCATCATACTGATTATATCCGTATTCTGATCGTTGCCTTGCGATTGACTTCTGTCCTCCTCGCCGTCAAAATCCTGCATGGTGAACAGCAGGCGGCGTTTTGATTTGGGCGCCAGTCCTTGCCCCGCAACGGACTGATTTAGGTCCATGAAGAAGTCCACGCCGTAGTGATCCATAAGCTCGCACACGCATTGTGCAGATATTTCGCAGAGGCGCAGATTGTTGTTCTTATAGAACTCGTCCACGAGCACATCGAAGACTTCCTTGGTGTAAGCCTCGTACAGAATGCTGAACGTGGTGCCGCACTTGATGGCCCACTCGAATATGTCCAATTCCGTCGAAGCCAAATGCCGGCAAATGAAATCCTGCAGCGAAAATTAAATTAAATTTGGTTTTTAATGGGAGTATTATGTAGATTACCTTGTAGAGCTTGCAAATGCTGGGATTGAGACTATGCACATGCTCGGAGGCGACCATGTAAAAGGATATGTACAGGCCCTTGAGCACGCGCTCTTGCTTGGACAGCTTAGGGCGCGTCGGCAGCTCCAGCTCACCATGCTTCTCTAGCAGCGGCTGGATCAAGTCCCTGTACTCATCCGTCACGGTCATGCGCTCATCGTTGACGGCCTGCGCACGCATATATTCTTTTTGGCGCACAAAGTTCTCCTCCATTTCCTCGAGTTCCAGAATTTTCACCTTTAGCGATCGAATATTCATGACCAGCGATGTTTCTACATTGTCGAGCAGCTTATCCGTTAGTTCACGATCGTGCACAAAATCATTTTGCTTGGCATTCAGTTCGCATATCTCGTAGATGATCTCGATGAAGTACTGCATCCGCGTGGCCACATCGCTCACCAGCTGCTCCACGCAGCGCACCAGCACGGCCACAATCTTGTGATCCAGCAGGCATTCCCTCAGCAGATGCGTGATCAGCTCTTTCAGATTGGCGCGACCAATCTCATCGCCCAGATCGTAGGTCTGCAGTATTTCCACCAGCGACAGCATCATGCTTTGGAACTCGATCTGTGCAAATTTGTCCATATCCGGCTTCTGGAACTGACAGAACCTGCGGGGATACCAATTGGTTTACAGTCTGTTTATGAGAACTGACAAGTCATGCAACTTACTTTTTCACATAATCGCAGAAGACGCTCAGCTCGGGCAGCACCTGCTCGAATTCGTCGGCCTGTGTCTGCTGCAGGTATCCACTGAGGCACTGCCAGTACAGAACGAGCTCGACGGTGAGTGCCTCGTGCGGCACGCACCGATGCAGATCACAGTCCTCGGTCAGCGGCAGCTGGGCGAGCAGCTCACTGTTGGCGGTCTGCTCGAAGATCACGAATAGCATTTGGCGGGCGACACGTCTGAAGCGCATGAGCTCCTCCTCGTTAGAATCAAGCTTGAGCGCGGCTGTCAGCTGTATATAGTTCTGCTGGTACGATTCGATCCAGGCCTTGAGCATGTACTTGATGACATTCTTGCGCACATTCTCCGAACTGTCGTTGAGTCCACGCTCGAGGAGCGTCAGACGCTGTGACACTTTATAGGAGCGCACCGGGTAGTTGCACATGTTGATGTACGTGTGGCGTCGCACCTTTTCGTCCACGTCCCAAAGGCGCTGCAATATGTGTGGCACGGTTAGATAGTTGCGGCCCATGCACGAGATGATGCACTGCCGCACGCTGGACGACGGATCCGAGCTTAAATGATATTGATAGGCGCACAGTACCGGATCGTTGGGATGATCCGGCACCTGCAGACGCTGCATGGCCAGCACCGCCTCCTTGCGCACGCTGGGCGACATGTCCTTCAGCCGATCCAGCATATAGTGGAGAATTTGATCGCATTGCGAGTCATCTAAAGCCGCATACGGGCCGAGATGTTTCAGTATGAGATTCACGAAGAAACAAATGCGATAGCGTATGTGCGGGCTATTGGAAATTGTCTGCGAAACACGAAATGTAAACAAAATAAGCATATGCGATAAGAAAGTACAGTAAACACCCACCGATAGCAGCCAACAAAATGTTTCGGCCAAAATAGGATGTGTTTTTTCCGACTCGAAGCTGGTGACGAACTTGGCGCAGAATGCAAGCGCCGTATTGCCATACTCGTTGCCCTCGTCCGCCTCCAGCACCGTCTTGAACATCTTGATGAACGTGAACATGAAGGCGTCGTGGTCCAGCTGCAAAAAGAGGCCAAAACGTGTCAGATGGGGGTGTTACACGAGGAACTGCAACATTAATTTCGCCCTGCCCCCCTCTCGATAACATACCTTCGAGTACAGTTGCTTCAGCTCTTTGATGTAGCGCTTGTGGAAGGTCTCGTTGAGCTGTGCATTCGAGAGGATTGTGTACATTGGCCCTTGGCCCACGGTGCGACGCTCGCTGGCAAGGCTGCGGCTGCAGTTGCCGTTGCTGCTGCTGCTGGTCGAGGCGGCGGCGCCAGCAATGGACGCCGCATCGACGCTGCGCTGCTCCTTTTCGTTTGCATTTTCTTTTTCTTTAGTTTTTTTGTTGCGCTTCGCATTCGGCCGTCCCTTCTTGACCATTGTATTTGTATTTTGTGTTTGATTGCGCCGTGCGGCTCTTCACTTTATCGTATCTATCGATTATTGTGTTACTTAACTTATTTCCTTGTTGTTTGTATTTTATTTTGCACGCTCAGTTCTTCAAATTGTACACAGCGCAGTTGAATTTCGTTTTTTTTTTTTGAGATGCCAGCGAACAAACACAAGCGTCGCGTTCTTCTGCATTCTGCATTCCACCCCATTCGTGCTGCCGTTAAAATGATTTTTTTTCAACTGGTGCTGCCAACTCGTCGCAAATGTTGCCAATGTTTGCCTCGATCGTTTCTGCTGTCGGGTAAATTTGAATTTAAAATTAAGGTCATTAATTATTTTATTTTATAATTTTATAAGCAAATAGATATATTAATATATTTATAATTCAGGAAAGCACGAGCTGTTAAGTCAGAGAACATTTTGTATGCAGAAAATAGAATTAATTTAGGCCATGCCAGGCAGCTATTTTTTATTACCAATTGCAGCGTGACAAATGCTCACTGCTACAGCACGAATTGTAATTTCTTTTCGTTCAAATTGTATTTAACCCTTTCTGAAATTTGATTAAAGATTATTATTCGGAACCGTATTGGAGTACATTTACTACAACTTTGTGAGAATTTATCCAATCAATGCCTTTTCAGTCAGTTATTAATGTAAATGTTTAGAGGAATAGAGATTATTGTTCAACTAAAATGGCGAGCGGAACAAAGCGCGTTTACGAAGCTCGCTCCAAATACCCGGATCGTACCAAAAACATTGAAAATTCTTTCCCGCCATTGACTGTCGTTATAAAAACTCTGGAAACGGGCATGTTGCTGCTCAGCTCGAAGGAGGAGCCCGTATTACAAGTTGTACTCAGTCATTTGGCGGAGTTTGCTCGAAAACAGGATGAGAATATAGTGGAGCTGAAGAAACGGCAATTGCTGGAGGTGCTGATCGATAAGGAGATCTATATGAATGCGGATAATGTTATTATCCGCCGCTTCGCCTTGTTCCTTATCACTCTGGTGCTGGATAACACGGAACTGGGCGAATATGAAACGGAGAAGATCGCACAGCTGCTCGACGTGTGCTTCAGTTTCTATCTGAAGGAGAGCGATGAGTTCTGCATCGAGTATCTGACCTATATAGTCAATTTGTGTCTGCGCGATCCGAAAGTGGCTCAGAATGTTCTTGAAAATATTGAATTTCTTGAGAAGTTCAAGAACATATTCATCAACTCGGATAATCCAGATACTGTGCTCAATTCCATTGAGGCATTGCACAAAATTTTACAAGTCCAAAGCGCCGAGGAGATGCTGGAGTTTACCACACTGCCGGGATTCCCGGTTGATCGCATCATCTGCGAGCTGACCAACGAGTTCCTGGAGATACGTCTGGCCGCCATCAAGGTGCTGAAGACCCTGCTGGCCGATACCAGCGACGAGAGTGTCTTCGAGCCACTGCATCGTTGCTTCTTTGTGCTGCAGCAGCTGGTCAAAGCGTTCTGTACGAATCCCAAGGCGCCCGACGCCCTTGGCATTATCGAGGTGCTGGCCACGGCTCTGCGCTCCGAGAAGATGACCAAGCTGTTCTTCGAGCAGAATCTCTTTGACCAGATGGTGGAGCATTTGAAGGAGGACATGGACTTTCTGCCACCCGATGTCGTCTGCACCATCATTTCCATATTCGCCGAGGCGGCCAAATACGAAAAGTACCTGCCACGCATCCACAATGCCAACATTACGGCAATGTTCCTCAAGTGCCTGATGAAGAGCAAACCGGAACCAGCTCCATTTGTCATCATGGGTCTGAATCGCATGAGTGCGCTTCCGGAGGCACTGCGCACCATTGTCGCCGAGTATGAAAATGGGGCCCTCACATGTTTGGTTAACCTGGTGCGTTCGCCGGATGTGTCCATCAAGACACGCGAGCAGGCCGCCGAGTTCATTGGCAGTCTGCTGGTCAGCTCATTCCGCGCTACATCCGAGAAGCTAATGGACATCAATGTAGCGGAAGCGTTGGCAGCCACCCTAAGGCAGGGTCTGCCGGAACTATCGATAGATCTGATATTGTCGATGCTGGCGATTATCGAGAGCTTGGCCTCCAATGATGAGTATCGTACGATTATGGGCGAATATACGCCGCTCGCTGAACAAATTGCGCAGCTACTTATGGTAAATATCTAACAATCGGTTACCGATAGCTTATCGGAACTATCGTTTATATATCGATATTTATCGATGCTCGTCTATCGATTTTCATTTATCGATTTATCGTTTACATTTATAGTCTAAAAATTGCCTTTAACAGCGCTCCTATGCTCACTCCATCTTGGTCCACAACATATTCCGCTGCCTGTGCACCATTATCGACGAGGAGCCCGTTCGCGAGGTGCTGCTCGGCAATTACATTGTATCCTCAATAAAGCGCGCTCTCAAATCTCTGTCCAATCTGGTCAAGACCGCTGTCACCAACTTTATACTACAGACCACACGTTTCAATTGCTTCGTAGATGCCTACATTGATCGCGGCATTCTGGAGGTGTAAGTTGTTCCCTTTCAAATGGAATATCCAACTGGCAAATTGTATTTATATCCAATTCAACTCCGATTTTCTTTACAGGCTGATGCTGTTCCAGAAGCACGCGTTCTGCGTTTCCACTTGGGGTCCGGCTATTGAGAGCATTCTGTCCAAGTGCCCCACCATGAAGTTCTGCATTCGCAACTGTTTGGGCTTTACGGATATAACCGCTGGCAAGGATTTCTATGTGTCGAAGCGTAAGTTTGGGGATTTCCGCTGCTTTCAGAGTATATTGCGACAGGACTGTTCGCCGCTGGAGGCCGTGCTGGTGGTGAACTTTGACCGACCCTCTGCGGATGCGAACGATGTGATTTGTGTGCCATCTTATTGCCTGCACGATATCGATATTGCGGGCGACCAAAAGTGGGCTTATTGCAAGCGACCCGCTGATACCAAGCTGCCTGAATTCCTCGAGGCGCTTAACGAGACCTTGGCCGTGGGTATTATGAACTTGGCAACTATTTCCGACTAGCATTGACCATTTACTGCCCTTCCAGTTGCATGGCCTTGTGGAGAATCCAGATAGAATCAGACGCAGCATTGACTTTGAGAATGTGGCCAAGCGCAGCAAGATCATAGCCGAGGCCGTGAACAGCGTCATGTCGGAGGACATCAAGATACTCGATCTGAACACCACCGAGGAGTGCTCCCGCCACACTGTGCGCTGTCATTTGGAGGCCCTGCGCCACATCTTCCACACCAACTTCATACCCTTGGGCGAGGTGCGCAGCGGCTGTCAATTTGAGCGTGCGATCCTCTTCAAGTGCTTCGCCGATCAGATTGGCCTGCCCTGCACCCTGCAGCGCAGCGTCGACGGTCGCATGCTGTACAACGAGGTGCCGTTGCCGCTGGAACTGGAGAAGGACATACATTGCGACAAGAAGACCCTGAAATTCATGCCCTGGCGAATGCTGCGTCCCACACACATTGTTGACCTTATGTACAATATAGGCGAACTCTACCCCATGCAGTGCCGTCAGGCATTACAGTATTTGCGTCTCTACTGAAGCTAAAAATTCCAAAGATTTTATTGTTGTTTTTATGCAAAATTTTGATGTTAGCCCCAATAAATATTCAGTAATATTAAAGTGGGTCAAGCGGCTGAAATACCGTATCCTTCTAGTTAATTTTGTTCATGTTTTTGTTGGCGTCGATTCATAATAAAAAATTCTCCGATTCGCTCCTAAAAAGTGCAACCTTTTGGTAAACCACTTTTTATTGCCATCCTTATCCTTGTTAAGACCATCCCGAATCTCATATTTTGATCGGGTTTTTCTGAATGCTTTCGTTTAATTCTCAACTAGTTTATGCTGTCCTTGGTAAATACTCTTGGGTTTGTGTCTTCGCTAGCCGCTAGAACTGCACCCACTGCGCATGTCATTATCGGCAGTTCTTTATATTGTGACATTCGCTGTCAAACGACATCGTTTGGTTCTTCCAAATAAACAAAGGTCTGCTCGCGGCTGCTCGGGTCTTTAGAATAAGTTGTTTAGCTGGCTGGAAAGGCGTCAATTGGCCCAGTTGGCGGCCAACACAGCATGTCCAGCATGCCCAGAGCTCTCCTAACGCTCGCCTACTTTGTGCTCACCTCCTGCTCCATTGTGTTCACGGCCTGCGTCAATAATGGTAAGTGAGGCGACCTTCGACCCGAGCTGGGAAAATCAATAAAGATGCGCATCTAATTGGATAGTGACTGGCACGGGCACCAGCTCGCCCGGATCGGGACCCAGTTCGGCAGTCAGCCTGAGCACTTCGCTGACCAACGACGGGCACATTCATCGCACGGCGGCGGCCATCGAGCGGGTGAACAAGCTCTGGTGCTATGCCTGTGATACCATGGACGACGGTCTGGCCTGCGTGGATGTGCTTGAGCGCAACAGCACGGCGCTAATGAAGAAGTGCCAGGGCGAGGAGTTCATCTGCATGGTAAGAGCTGCATCCTTTCGAGCGGGATCTCTCTAATCTCCTCTTTTTGAAATAGGTCAAGCGCTTCTCGTACACCACCAGCACTGAGAACTCCACGAGTTCGCCAAAGATGTGGTCGCTGGATCGACGATGCGCCGCCAACTGTGAGCCCGGCTGCATTGTTATAGGTGAGCGCACCAAGCTCTATGCCTGCACATCCTGCTGCGAGGAGTCCTTCTGCAATACGGGACGTGGCGGCGCCGCTGGCATCTTCCATCGCGAGGCAACGGGCATTGGCACGCGCATCTTTTGGCTGGCAGCCCCGTTCCTGGTCAACATATCGCTAATGCTCTACAAGCGGCATGCCGGTCATGTGCTCATCCAGCTACAGTAGTCCCTCGTAATGCAGCACCGACAACAAAGGGCGTGTGTACCTCAAGGAATTTAGCCAATTTAAGTAGCCAAACTAAGCACTCCACTTGCTCAAATCTAATTGAATAATTGAACTAATTAACTGTACGAGTTGCCCGCATTTGACCTACTCATAGATTTAGATATACAACTATATACTAGCCTGCATATAAGAATTTGAGTGTGTACTTGTGTATAGTTAGCCAATGGTCTTGGTGTGATAATAAATGAATCCAAGTGTCAGTCTGTGCGAGTATTTATCACTTCGTCTCTGAGGGTAGAAAAGTCAGAACCAGTTGTGAATTTGAAATGTATCTTAGAAAAAACTGCAGCCAGAACCAGTTGTGAATTTTAAATGCATCTTAGAAAAACCTCCAGTTGTTATGTATTCAAAAAACTCCTCTCCAAGAAATTTTAGATAATTGGTTTGCAGCATTTGTTCAGTTCTAAACGAATTTTAGAATAATTTACGACTTCTGAGTTAAGCGAAGTAAATTATCTTCAAGCGATGCTTAAATCCCTTGAGCCTTTGTATAACTTGCAGTTAATTCCCACTTTAGAGCAGATTATAAATACAATGAGAATGAGGGAGAACAATTGCAATTAGGGTATTAATTTCTAATTGGAATATTTCGAGCACAACTGATACAGTTTAGAGTCCCTGCACATGGTCTGCATTAATTTATACCCATGCCACGGCACATTTCCTATCCAGTTGGAAACATGTGTAGTCCTTTATCCGCTTAGCTCGGTTTCCAGGCTCCTTAAACCGTTCATTTGGTTTCGTGAATTGCATTACATATCCGTTTGTGTGGCCGTCTGTGCGAGTGAGTCCGGCTTTGTCTCTTCCTCTCCCCTGCATCCGCATCCGCATGCGACACCCGTGTTCCCACATCATTCACAACCATCCACATCCGTTGAGTTGGCCACTCGAGGCTCACTCTGGGCGGCATTTCCGGGCAGACAACTTACTTGCAGCATGAATTATTTATTGGACAAAGTATTCATAAGCAGACAAAGTGGGTTAGCAGCTGCAGCAGCGGGAGAAGGAGGAGGAGGAGCAGGCGAGGGACAGTTGGAGAGGTTGTGTTCCTAATCAGCTGCCCACCCATTCTCGCTTTTTGGCTAATAGGGCTGCCGTTAAGAGCAGATATTTGGCAATATGTGTATCTATGCTTTGTGGGCGTGGCCTGCCCACTCATTTGAGAACTCACACATAATTTGTTTTCATCAGAGTAAGTGAGGCGCGGAGTGGACAACTTTCTCTTTGACTTCAACTTGGGCCGTCTCCTGGGTCCAATTGCAATTATTTTGCTTTGGTTGCGTGTAAGTTATGGCCTGAGGGGGAGAGCCACATCTTGGCTAATAAACAGAAGACAAATCTGTGCATTTTGTTGCTTAATTTACATAAATGGCCAGCGGCAGCAGCAGCAGCAGCAGCAGCAGCAGCAGCAAGAGCCTGTCCACTCGCAGGAGACGACAGCAGGGCCTCAGCTCGATAGGGTTGTCGTCTTGGTGCGCCGCAGCGCATTCATCATGTAGAGTTGTTTGGTTTGCTGGAGGGGCGGCAAGGGTGGGTAGGGTTTGTCCCCTCTAGTCTATTGGCTTTTTGCTTTATGTGCTTTGCTGTGTGTGTGTTTCGGCGTTTATGTTGCGGCTTTCATGTCGTAAATCTTCATCAGACGGCAAATTACGTGGTTGCCAGCCGACGGCTCTAACCAACACCGCAGGCACCTCTCACTCTCACTCTCACTCTCTCTCTCTCTATCTCTCTCTCTCTCTCTCTCTCTTAGTGTTTACCTCACTCTGTGCAACTGAGCCTGGCCACTTTTTGCAGCGGCAACTGTGTTGGCCATATCCGGCAAACAATAAAGTGACCGCAATGCCAGGCTTTCAGCCTGTGGGTGGTAAAAACAATAAAGCGGTGACAAAAACCAAACAAACAGCAAGCAACAACAACAACAACAACAGCAACAACAGCCAGCAACAAAAACAGCTGCAACAACAACAACAATCGCGGCAGCAACATCCCATTGACAACAGTTTCATTTATGAAAAATAATAGCTGAAGCGGCAGCAATATGCGAAATTTATTATTATATTTGCGTTGTGCCGCAAAAAAGCAAACGTTGCCGACGCCTGTTAACCCCCCTGTTAACCCCCCTGTTGCCCGAATCGCCCCTGCCCCGACAGTCGCCCAATGTCGACCCCGAGACCGATCCCGATGCCGACCTCAATATAGTTGGCTGGCGCTGGTTGTCATTGCGCACGACGTCAATGGGCAGCTGCAACACGGCAACAACAGCAGCAACAACAGCAACAACAGCAGCAGCAACAGCAACAGCAATAAAGGCCCACAGCAATTGTTGTTGTTGTGGTTGTTGCTGTTATTCGTTTTATTCATTCATTATTATTGCTACTTTGGCGTTGTTCGCGTTTTTCACTCTGTTGTTGTTCTCGTTGTTGTTGTTTTGCTGTGTGATTTCTGGCGACACGTTTATGTTGTTGTTGTTGTTGTCGCTGTTCTGGCTTCTCGTTAGTCGCGTTGTTCTTGTTGCGGCAAGTTCACAAAGAAATTTCAATTAAAATGCAACAATGCCGCACTCCATCATCAGCGCGCCAAGCTGACAAACCGCGCACATTGCCCCTACCCCCGCCCAGTTCCTGCAATGTAACAAACCGTGCCGAAAGAGCAAACGACCCGCACAGCCACCCACGAGCTGCTGCTCCCCCACAAACTGCAGCTGGAAGCAGACTGCGTGGCGCGCTTTTTAAGGGGGCTGCTTTAAGAGTTACAGACGCAAACCCAAATAGTTGTGGGAATTACTGAGATAATCAAAATTGTAGCTCCAATTCCTACAAGTTATAATTGCCGAAGAAAACCTTCCTCATAGTTTCCTTTTCATTGCTTTGCATTTGCCTTGAAGCTTTAGTTAATCCTATTCCCCTTTTTGTGTCAACTTTTTGGGCAACCATCGATGTTGATTTGTTGCTGCTGTTGTGCCTGCGTCCTTTTGGTCTGTTCTAGGTGATAAATCTTTGTCGCCAGGCAAATGCGAAACACGGCAGCAACTGCAACAACAACAACAGCAACTGGTTGCAGCCAGGAGAAACGGAGCAACCAATTGCCGAGCCCAAACAGGCGTAACAGCCTGGCCAAGCCAAGCGAAGCCAAGGCAAGCCAAAAATGTTGGTGGCCTTGTTGCTGCGGGCAATCTCCCAGTTCCAGTCCCAGTTCCAGTTGCAGTCCCAATCTCCCAATTCCCCGATTCCCCAGTCTTGGCACAGCGAACGTGTAATTAAAACTTTGAGCAACAGCCACGCAACGACAACTACAATTGACTGACTGCCAGTCTGGCTGCCTCAGGCGCCATCTCCCTCGCCCATATCCACCCTCTCCGTCCTTTCTCCTTGCTCCTCTGCAGTAGTCAGTTTTTGGCGCCTTGTTTTTGGGCGGCGTGCGAACAGTTTGGCTCCTTCTTGATAACGTTTCGCCCGTGGATCGTTGATTGGATCAAATCCAAATCCAAATGCAGCTGACACTGATGGCGCCTGACCCAAGTCCCGGGCCGCAGCCTGAGTCCTGCTCCTGCTCCTGCTCCTGCTGCTGCTGCTGCTGCTCCTGCTGCTGGTCTGTTGTGTCGTGAGATTTGCGTAAATGATTTTGATAGATTTGATGGGATTTGTGCGCGGGTTTTTATGCACAGCAGCTCCTTAACCCCCATCCCCCATCCCCAACCATTTACGGCTGCGAAATGGGTTTTCGAGCAGCAGAGCTCTCAAGCTGATTACAAGCTCAAGGCTTTGCCACACTTCCTGTCTTTGTGTGTGTGTGTAAAGCTTCACTTTCCTTTGCTTTGGCTTTAATTCTCGCCATTTCCGGACACGGACACGAAAATGCACTACACACAAATTAGAGTGCAAAAAAAGTAGAAGGAGGAGGAGAGGACGTCGAGACGCGTGTTGCAAATTGATTTTTTGTGTCTACTTCGCCTCACCAGTTGCCAGTTCCCGGTTGCCGGTTGCCACTTACTCCACCAGCTACTTTCTACACGCGCGTAATCTGTGCTTAGAGCGCTTCGCTCTCCTTCCCGCTAAAGCTCTACTAGTCTCCGTCTCCTTCTCCCCTTTCTCTCTCTCCCCTGACATGCATTTGCATATTAATCTGGCCAGGAGCAGCCGCTCCAACGACCCCAAAATTACATGAAACTACACATTTTGGTTTGTCACCTCGGCGCACAGCAAGTAATCAGCTCTCTATGTCTATGTGTGTGTGTGTGTGCGCTTTGTGTGTTGTGTTGTGTTGTGTTGTGCGCCGCTTTCGGCAATCGCATGGCCACCTCCGCCTCCACCTCCACTCTGCCCCGCACAGCTCCTAAATGTATGCAAATGAGGGCCAACGAGGACGGCGGCAGCTGCTCTCAAGGCGACTTAACGCCTGCTTAATGAACATAAATTAGTCACCAGGTGTCACGTTGCCTCACGCTGGGCGTGTCAGTGGGCGGCACGCCAGCAAAGATGGGGGTAGGGAGTAAACGCATTTATATATCAATTTGTAGAACATGCCTATGCTACATTGTTGTTTCCCAAGGTCTTTAAGTCCTTTAGACTAAATTATTTAGAGCAAATCTTAAAAATGTTGTCGATCTGGCAACACCAAGCAGCTACTTGAGAAACGATTAAAGACAAAAGACAATCTTCTGCGTAAAATGCACTTTAAAGTTGACCTTCAATTCAGCGCACAAAATACTTTCGGCCCTTTCAAATACAACTCTAAATTTTGCGCGATCTGGCAACACGGAGTATGTAAATGCACTCATTAAGTTGGCTGCGCCTCACTTTGCTCAAGCTACACTCTATCTATTGTACGCAATCAAGCTGAATTCATATGATTAACAACCAATTTGGTCGATTCGCGTTCTCCATTACGCTATTCCCAGTTGGATATGGTAGTTGGCCGTTGATTGGGTTTCGCTTCAGTTTCGCTGCCATAATACAATTTGTTGCACATCCGGCTGGAGTCCACTCGGATTTCCTCGCACCGCATCCTGCGCCCGGGCAGCACTTTGATGCAATTAGTTTGGGAGCATTTCGCATTCAGGTGTATGTAATATGACTCAACGGCAATTCAGAATTGATTGATGGGTATCCATGTATCCATGTAAATGCCCGGCAGCCGAGTATGAGTATACTCATGAATATTGAATGATAACATGTCAGCCATAATCGCATTTCGATTGCCCTCGCACTGCATTCGCTTTAATGGGGAGAATTAAGCAGCCAAGAAGTGCCTTTTAATTGCCCGTTCCACACGCTCTCATTCATTTTCTAATGGACCTTCCAGCCGAAGAGCTGCTCAAACACTCGAATGCGAGCCGAGTCATTAAAGTTTTGACCCCATTCGCCGGGCTGGACTCCAAGTGCACCTTTTGACCCAGTTTATTGACTCTTGCCTTCAATTACAGTTCGCTAATCATTGCCTTTGGCTCATTACAAATGTCAATCCCGTTGAGTGCCCGCCCCCAGCCTTGTCATCAGACAGTTACAATGGGATTAATGGGCTCCCCTTTAAGTTCGGAGCGAACACAATTTGACCGCAATAAAATCAATAGCAAAACACACACGCAGCAGCCACTGACCAAGTGGAGGGTGTAAAAACCGCGGGCAGATGGTCTCTCCGGATCGGAGTTTGCAGCAGCTCCTAATACCACAAGGGCAGAGCGGCTGCTTATGTGAAGTGCTGCACTGCGGCCGGGCAAATCCCACACAAAGCCCATGTTGGTCAGCCGAAACGCTCGCTCTCTCCTGGCCAGGCTCACAGGATAACAGGATAACAGGCTAACTGGGTAACAGGCAACAAAGGCAACATCCGCTGGCGACTTCCGTTTGCCTCTCTGCGGCTGACAGGAAGCAATCAATAGTGTAATGGCAGACAAAAGCATCCGCCATAGTTTGGCACTAGCCTGACACAACCTGCATAGATCGGGTCGGGCAGGAGCAAAGGGAGATTAAGGACCAACAAAAAAAACGAACAAAATTATGGGGAAAGAAATGCAAAAACTGAGCTTACATCAACTGACAGCTGCGCAATTTGTCAACCTTTGCCCAGGGCGAGCCGACCCCCTGCTGCGCCACGCCCCTCACCTGACCAGACTTAAGCCCCGTCGCACATTAAATTGTCCCCTTTACCCTTCCACCCCTCTGCCCCCTCTTTTAGCTTTGTCGCAAATGTAAATAATGCGTTTTAATCAAAAGAACAACAGTGGAAAATCCATTAACGGCGTACGTGCCGCACCCCAGTTGCTTCGCTTGCCCCAAAAGGGGGGACACTTGTCGGGTTACCCCCCGCCTCCTCATCCCCTCCTCAACTTTGCTTCGGCCTAGGCTTAACTTTTCGCATGCTGCGCGCGTCATTTGCAGGTTGATTTACAAATTTCTTTAATGAGGCGACGACAACATTTTTAATTAGCACCTGTTCAGGTTGCACGAATCTCTCTCGTAATCTCCATAAAATACTCTAGTCTGGGCGTGCTCCATGGAAATTAATTTCCAACTTTGCGCTATCTATGCTCCCCTCCTTCCCATCTCTCCCTCCTTCCTTCCTTCGCTTCGCTTGCTCACGCACTTCTTCAAGTTCGCCCTCAAATGATGCCATTCGAATGCGTCGCGTAGCGTGGAGGAGGAGCTGGAGGTGGAGCTGGAGTTGGCTGCTGTGTCGCCCCACGTAACCCATTCGCTCCATGTACTTGCTCGACATCTTCAACCGCAGCAGCCACTTACGCCCCTCCTCCCTCCCCCCTCCCCCTCCCTCACAAGCCTATGTGAGCTTACTTCTGATCCAATATCCTAATGCCTTTCTATGTTCGCTTCGCTTTGGCGCTGCACATGGCGTGTAGCTGGCGTAGGCACCAGCTCACACTCAGACTTCCCGCAGTTAGTGGTTCCCTCCCCCTCCCCCCTCCGCCCACTCTGACTCAAAGCTTTTGTTGGTGTTGTTGCAATAATATTTTGCAAGTGTTTCTAAACAAGCACAAAGTCATGTTTCAACAGCTGTAGTCTGGCTTCTGCTCGCTGCTGTTTTTATTGCTATTTACCCCCCTCTTCAGGCCTCTCCCCTTCCCCCAACCCATCCCTGCCTCTTGTGCTGTAATTGTTGTAGTCCCCACAGCCGTTAGCTAAACTTTCGCTGCACATTAAAGCAATTTGGCCAACATTTATAGACTGATTTAATAGAATCAAAAGCGAGGGGTTGGAATGAGAGTAACCAGACGGGAGGGAGGAGTGAGGTGGAGGATTGGGGCGAAGGGAGCCCCACACAAATGAGATATTTCCACACAAGTGAGCAGATCAGGGCCGACAACATTTCAGTGTGTGCACTTGGATATAATTGTTTGACTAAATGAGTGCCTCGCTCCGCTGCCCGGCCCCCGTCTTCCTTTCCTTCCATTCCCTTTGCTTAGTGCTTCAGTTCGCTTAACGCTCACAAATACTCATACGAGTGTGTAACAGGAGAGTGGAGAGGAGAGTGGCTACTGACTATGGCAAGAGAACAGCAATAATTATGGCAAACACCCCCTCCTAGAACTACCCCCGCTCTTCAGACAGAGGCATATGCTATTTTGGGCTCCACTTTTGTTGAAATTCATTTAACTCCCCGTCGCCCCCTCAGAGCGTGAATCCTAGCAGTAGATACGGCAAATGGACGACTCTTGGCATTGTGCATTATCCCAGACATCCAAATATTCCAGATAACCATGTGAATCCATGTGAGTGTCTCGAACGAGTCATGACTGTGGCTGCTCTTGTGCCCCGCGGAAGCCCCCTCGAAACGGTTGCCATAATGAGGACGAAATTGAAGTCTAAACAAACAGAAATCGTTTGGAGAAGAGGCAGAAGAGACAGAAGAGGCCAGGACGAAGCCAGGACGAAGCTGGAGGAATGTTAAGGAATAAGCAGCAAATAAAAATCCAAAGGAGTCTCCATGGAAATTGAATATTTAATTATGCGTCGATGGAAATTGCGTTTGAAGATGGTGACGAAAATGGCCCAAGCAATCATGAGAATGGCGACAGAGCGGACCAAAGATAGCGAGAGAAGAGAGGAGAGAGGAGATGGTACACTTTGTTGTCTAGGAAAAATGTAAACGTTGACGCCGCTTGGGTCTGTGAAATGTTGTTGCTAGAAAAACGAGAAAAGAAGCTGCTAAATAATTTATTCTAATTTGCGACAGATTTGCCAAGGCCAAGAAGTTAAAACGTCAGAGGGATTTCCAGAGAATGCAGAGGGATGCCAGGGAGGGACAAATGTGTAAAAAGTTTTGTAGGGTATCATAAAATTAATTTGAGGGGTTCGTACAGACAATTCTCAAGGTTTAATAGCTGCCTCTTAGGGCTTCATTTGTGGCTTCTAGCTAGTTTAAATTTAGTTTCCCAACTGGAAGAAGAGCAAACGGACGCGTAGACAGAGTATAAGCTTTCCTTTCTGTGTTTGCCTGTTTGTCTGCGACTGTGAAGCTCCATCCGCTTATCTAAACAGACTCACACGCTAACCCCGACCCCTCTTTCCTATCTACTCACATATAGGAACGCGTATCTCCGTAATTCAAGTCTGCTGGCAGTGGGTTTGTGGGTCGCAACACGTGCTACGTGAGCGCCAGGCAAAACTTGCCCCAACCCACAGAAACCCCATGGAATATGGAGAAGGGCTGGCTGGCACCCTGGCGGGCGGCAAGGAGGGTCGCATATTTATGAATGGCTCTTGTTTCGAGTCTAACGCACTTCGGGAGCTTTATCAGCTCGTAAATATAAATTAGAATTTAATTTTTATCGCCGTGGAAAGGTGGCTCGAGTTGGGCATTGGATGGCATTGGATGTGGCTGCAGCCTTGGGAGCAATCGTCTGGTCTGGCGAGTGCCGCAGTTTGGCAACAGAGTGGATCTGGTGGCCTAGGCAACCGACCGACCCATTGCAGGCTGAACTTCAACGGGATTCATTTCCATTTGTTGCTGACGCATGGCACGTGTCACAACATATCAAAGGCATTGGTTTACCTGAGGGCAGGCAGTTGCCTGCTGCAATCAACCCCCAGGAGGAAAATCGTGTGGCCACAAAATCAGACTTCAGGGCAGATGGCGATTGGAATTGGAACTCACCTGGGTTAGCTGGGAGGAGGCGTAGTAGGATATTCTCGAGGGACAGACTGATTCTGGCTTTGAGTAAATGGTCTCCCCGTTCTGGTCTCCCATTGGCAGCAGGGCGGTGGCGTAGGGTGTGGGTGTGGGCGAGCTGCGGAACCCTGTAGGGAAATAAATAGTTTGGGGATCGATAAGTAAGTGCTGGGACTACGAAGAGGGGGGATAACTTACGGTCGAATATGCTGCACGACTTTTTGGTCTCTGCTGGATATTTATTGAGGCTGGTGATGGTCGCGTAGGATCCGGTGGCACTCGGCTGTCGACCTAAAGATCAAGGCGAATGAACAGATTCTGATGACTGCCATAACCCACCATAGTGAAGCTGGTGCTAATGGAATGGCAAGAGAATGGCAATGTAATAAATGAGGGTCAATTTTAGGAAGCTAATTGAATTGATAGACCCATCAATGGGACTTACTGTAGCGAGTCCTGGCGCAGCTGCTTGCGAGCCCGCACATACATCATGCTAGCCACGAGGCCTACGGCTAAAACTAGGCCCAGAGCGCAGGCAGCGGCGCTCATCAAAGCCGGTCCTTGGGAAGGGGCGTGGGCTGGGGCCGGCGACTGGTTTGGTTCGGGTGAGATGCCTGGGATGCAATCGGAACGGACAATATGCGAATGACAGTCGGAGATTGGAAGGAATGGTTACTTACCCTTGGCACAGATCTTGTTGCGCTTGAAGTGGAGCCGGGTGTCGTTGAAGCGGGGAGGTCCCTGCACTACCATGTTGACATTGACCGGCAGTTGGAGGCTGGCGTTGCCGGTGCAGGGCAGGTAGACCAGGAAGGACTCGATCTCCTGCGGCACCAGACCCTTGTGTGGAATGCTCAGCGTGGGTGTACCCAGTGCGTCCTGGTCGTTCGCATATTCGATGCTGATAGTGTAGCGCAGCTACCAGTGGGATAGCCAGTTAATGGAGTGCAAATCAAATTGGAAGTGAACTGGATGGAAGGGGGTAAAGGGTCAGGTGGCTACGGGATAAGCAATGAGATTCTGCCAGAAGAACTCCAGCTCGTGCACATCTGCCGGGACGGGAACGGTGAAGTGCATCGCGTATGTGTTAATGGCTCCCTCGTGCACGTAGAACAAATCCGCCTCCAGCCCTGCGAACGCGAATAGATGGAGGATGAGATTGGGTGGCGGATGCATTGCAGGCATAAAGAGAAAGTTTATTTCACAATTTGCTTTGTTACGCCTTCCCCTTGGCATTCCTTCTTTGGACTTTCTACTGCTGTGCAAACTTTGTGCATGCTGTGTTTATTTTACCCGCAGTCGATGACTCTCCCCCTCTTTCCGCCTCCAACTGTATCTACCTTTCAGCTTCAACGGAAATTGATTTCCTCGACAACTCAACAACGGGGGGTGGCAGCGGGTTTGCAGCGGGTGAGCCAAGTTCGGTAAACAAAACCCAAGACACAATAATAATCGAAATCGAATCCGTCACCAGCAGGCGACAATGCAAGGAGCGTCAATTGGTTCTCGCTCTCGGGTTGCCTCGAATGACGCCCGACAGGCGTCCGAGGGGAGCAGCGGGATGTGAATGGGGTGAGACCAAATATTAAAAGGTGTCAAGTGTTGTCTAACTCGATTTGAGACGAGACGAGACAGCAGCAACATCATCATCATCCTTCGCTTTGTGTAACTTTAACTAGCTACGCGAACGTCCTAATCTCTGACCCCGACCCTGGCAGCTCTAAGCCCCTGTCCCCCATCCCTCTGGCAGTGAAAGACGAGCTGCTCAAGTTAAAAAGACGTGAAATTAAATTTCTTCATCCGCTTTCATTGTTGTCTCTGCCTGACTCTCCCTTCTGCCTTCCCTACTCTTACTGGGCTGCTTTATGTTGCATCATTTACTCTTTGGGATCAGACTAAGACGCGTCCGCAAACGTCTTGGCCTTGCTTTGCATTGAAAGTCGCAAATGCTGTTTACTCTCCTCTACTTGCCTGCCAGTCCCCCTCTCCTCTCCACTCCACCCTCCCTCCCTTCAGCCTTTTCACTGTGCGTCTGTGCCGGATGTTGAGTGTTGCGTTTCCGGTGGAGGCAGAAGCGAGAAGCGCGTATGTGATTGTGCGTGCAGTTAGTATAGAAGATAGAAAGGCGCTTGCGCGATTCTTAAAACAATTTCAAATCCAATTACAGAACAAGAAAAAGCATTTTTCGTTAGCTTCCTTCTATTCATGACTTGTCTAAGAACTTCCCCAATTCTTACGCCGTTTCCTTTACAGTTTCATTTTGTTTTTGAATTCGAAATTGTTATGCACCCCGCTGTCTCTGCGGCTCCCCCAGGCTACTTAAACTGTGCTACTTTCCTTTTACGTTTCCCGCTGACAAACTGCACGGTTCTCTGCCATGGGGTGGCATGGGAGAAGAGGAGCTGCACTACCTCGTTATTCATCCATTTAGGGGAATGCGCCGCAGACTAAACAAAAAACACAAACATAACCTCAAAGTGAGTCACATTAAATATGCACAAACACACGAAAAGGACAATGTCACTCAGCCCGAGTTCGTCCTAGGACAACAATGACAAAAGGTGCCTCAAGAGGTGGAAGAGAGGACTTGTAACCGCAAAGGGATTGAGAGAGGGAATGCACTTGTGTCAGGCTTAATTAATTCAGTTCTGATTGAAAACGGATGTGATTCAGTCTCAAAGAGACTTTCAACTTTTCGATTGGCCTCTTTAGCGAATTTAAGCCACAGACTGAAAGCATCTTTAATTTCCGTGAGTTCGTTTTCGCTCTGCATCTAAGCACGGTGTTTCTGGAGATAAGGAGGACACCCAGCTTGGTTACGGTTCCAAGTCCTGCTCCGTCGAACTTTGGCCGTCTTTCATATCACGCGCCTTGCACAGCGCCAACTTTGCCGTCGCCTGGGAAAGTTTTGGCTCGTTCAGGAGTCTGCCTTGTCCCAGTAAGTTTCCCCGGGTCCCCCCTGCTGCTTGCCGCCTCTCTAGCATAATTATAATACCTGCGATTGTCTGAATGGCTTCGCCACACACACGTGACGCTGCAACCGCAGATGCTCGCTGGCAGAGCAGGAGGTGGAACTAGAGAGGAAGGATTTGGAAGGGGCGAGACTGAGGGTGGAGGACCGAGTCTGGGTCGGCTTTGACAATGCCAGCACACAATTTGCATAAAAGATTAAGAGGATAATTAGTGTCATTAGCTGGCAGCCGCTTTGAAGGAGTGCAACGTGCATTTTCTGAAATTATCATCCTGACTGTCGCCGTAGCCCAGCCGCTAGCTTCTCTCCTTTTCTATAAGCGACACCTGTACAGGGTTTATCCCTTTGCTTTGAATCGGAGTCGAGTTCGCTATTTAATTGGCATAGTTTAACATTTTTCACACCTTCGTTTTATGCGTTTCTTCCAACTTATCTCGCCTTACTTAACAATAAAGCAAATCGACACCGAAACACCAGGCTTTTATGCGAGGGTGCGGGGTAAAAGGTCGAGGGTTGCTTTATTAATGTGGCGATTTTCGGGCTGTTTTCTATTCATTAAAAATAATTTTCTTTTGCATTAACTTTTAATTTAAAGGGAAATTTCGGAGCTAGAGCTAGGTGGGAGAAAGCTCTAGACCTAGAAAGGTCCTTTTCCTTGTGGTGTTCCCCGTTCGGGCTCAAGAAATGTGCACATCAAAGTGAAACTTGTTGAAATTGCATTTTTACGCGTCCTTGCACAGCGAGCACTAGAACTGGAGTGGGCAAGGGTGGGGGTGGGGCAACCCTCCCCAACTGGTGGCTGACGCTGGTGTCGCTGGCAACTCTGGGACGAACATTGCTCGTTGCTGGGGCAACGCGACTCGCTGGAAGGCAGAGCGCAAAATCTTCAACAAAAGCGTAAAAAATATTTAATTTTAATGTTGTCGTCACTCCATCGAGGGAAAAGGTATCGAGCTATATTTATATATAAGTATAGTTAGAAGCAGCCAGAAAAGAAATCGTTTAACTCATGTTTACAGCTCGCTTTATGGAACAAACTTTCAGATTGTACAAGGGAGTGAGGTGAAGGGGGGTAGGGGGGTTGCTGAAGGGAGCTGTGTACTCGATTTTTATTGCGGGAATGCATCACGTCAATCACAGCCAGCCAGCAATGGGAGACATGCCGCAGAGCGAAGTTATTCGAGAAATACGTATGTTGAATGAGGGAAAGGGAACTGAAACAGAGAGAGAGAGAGAGATGGGTTTTGGGTTAGGGTTTGAGATTGGGTCATGCAGCTATGACGCGTCTTCCACATGAAAAAACAGTCATAGAGACATATGCGGAGAAGGATGAGGGGACCTGAAAATAAATCATGCAACGGCATGTCGCACTGTGGATGGGAAGGGGGAGAGGGCGGAGTTGGACGGGTCAGTTTGTTTGATTTCAAGCTGCTTGTTAATTTTGAAATGGAAACAGAGCCAGAGGGTGGCAAATATTGTGAGGGAGGGGCTGTTAACTGGTCGTTAAAAACATAACGAGCTCTGTGGATGGGGTGGAAAAGAAGAAGAGGAAGAGTAAGAGGAAGAAGGGTATCTGTAGGAAGTGAGAAATGGAATCTCTGGAAATCGCGCATCGCACAGGATATTACAAAGAGCAACAAACAAAGTGGAAGATTCTTTGAGTTGTCGCTAATGAAATCCGATTTGCATTGAAGGATGCCAAGGATGAAGGGTCAGAGGGAGCCAAGGGCCGCTTTGTGAAGTGTCAATTGCTCGGGCGAGCAGCTCATGGCTCAGCACACTCGAATGCAGTCTCAGAAAGAAGTGCAAAGAAGGGAATCGCAGAACGAAAGGGGAGTGCTGGATACAAGCAAAGCAAGTAGAGGGAAGGAAGGAAGGGGAGGTGGACATGCTGACCTAGTAACGCGGGCGACAGCTGCAGCTCAAAGCTGTTTGGCCATTCATCAATCTGCGCCTCGTGCGGACCTTGTGTGGATTATTTTTATGCTGTTCAACTAATTGAAGTGCCGTGATTCGGCGATTAGGAGTAACCAGGAGGAGTGGCAGTGGGAACTAGGACTGCGATTGAGCCTGCATAATGAGATGGAAGCATAATGCTCCAATTACACTTAAGTGCCGGAAAATGCTGTGCACAGCTAGCATAGAGGACGAATGATGAACTGGTGGCCAAAGGGAGTCGGAGGGCGAATTGGATCCGCCCCGACTCACATTTTGGAGCCATGAACCATTAATCAACGTGAGGCAAAGGACGCGACGGGCACGACGTCATTCCGCCTTGGCACGCCGAGCGAATGCCTATTACTGTAACTATTCTCGAGGATTCGTATTGGGTAGGGGCGAGGCCTGGCCCAAGGTCGATCTGGAGGCACTTGAATAGCTGGCGCCATCAATAACGAGGCCTCGCGTTGAGCAACAAAACGGGAAAACAGCAAAACAAACAACAAAGTGCGCCGCACCGGTCTGTGAAGTCGTTATCAGCAGGGTGGGAGACAGGGAAAAAATGGGAGGGGTGGGGGGTGGCTAAGCATGGCAGGCAGCCACTTGCAGCTGTCAACAGGATGGAGGAGGTGCGAGGTGGAGGTGGAGGTGCGAGGGTGGCTCCGGCTACAGCCGGAAATCGATTTGTGTGGATTTGTTTTGTCGTGTTTTCGCGTAACTTTTGTGGTCGTCCGCCTCCTCCTCTTCTTCCCGACGTCGTCGTCGTCGTCGTCGTCATGGTCAACAATTATTTTGGAACTATTAATGACTGCGACGTGGTCTATGCCTACGCCTCCCCTACACCCTTATCCCTCCTTGACTGGGGTTGTTTGTTTTTCCTGTTGAGGAGCAATGAATTTGTCCTGTCGCACTTTGCCATTCAACTATTAATCATATCTGTGGGGCGGGGTTTGAGGCGTGGCTCGAAGCTGGAGCAACTGTCCCAACGATTACTTTCAAATCGAAACATACTTTCCCTCCCAGAAATAGGTCTCACATGTGGACTTACCCATCAGTTTCATCACCTCGTGGTGGCTGATAAATATGTTTAGATATCCGCTGACCAAAGGTAGCTGCCAGGTGATCCAAGAGATCCAGAGGAGCTGCAGCAGGGAGCTGCGCTTGGCGGCCATACTTAGCATGAGGAGAACCTCCTCTTCCTACTCCTGGTTCAAGTGTTATATTGATGGGGATGCTTATTTGGGAGGCAGACGTGCAGATAATAACTTGTCAGAGCATGTGACGCCACAATTGGAGCTCATTCCAACGGATCTCCCACATGAATGCCCACGTGGAGATGGGCTCCCCTTTGGCTCAGCCAATTTCAATGTGTTGCCATTGAAACGTTCCGGAGGCACAGACGAGACTCTTCCGTTTGGGCCTGAGCTCGGTTTTGATATGGTTGCCAGTTGCCAATTGGGAAACGGCGACGCGGCTCTGAGAAATGCGTTAAAATCAAATTCCGGCAACAGCAACTGCTGCTAACAGTTCCGGATGCGGCCACAAAGCGACGAGCAGCTCTGCGTGGACTCTGTCTGGCAAATTCGGAACTTTTCAGGCGCTGCAGCCTCTGCCTCTGCCTCTGACTGTCCCCTTCTACGGACTGGGTTCAACTTTTCCAGTTTTGTTTTTAATGCGGTTGCTTCTGTTGTTGTTGTTGCTGCTGAGTTCGCCTGTCGACTGCAAGCGGCATCAGCATTTCGTTAGCTTTTTTATTGGCCACTGCCTCCTTTTCGTCTCCTTTGCTGCTGCTGGTGGTTTAGCTCGTCACGTTGGCAACGTCTCGCCCGCTGGTCAGTGGCTAGTTCCAGTTGCTGGTGTCGAGCACGTGTCCTGCTTGTCCTCCTTGTCCTGGTGGCCTTTTTGTGCCGTCTGCTCGACTCGTCGGTTGTCCTGTTCGTTCGTTCCACGCAGAGTCCTGTTGAATAGAAAGTGATTTAGTTGACTTTCGCACAGACGACGAAGAGACGGTGACACTCTGTGGTGCGAGAGTGTGTGGTGCGAGAGTGTGTGTGAGAGGAGTGTGTGGTGCTGTGGTTGAGTGGCTTTGTTGTTTGTTTCGAAAATAATTTGTGAATGTGCAGCTCAAAGAAAGTTTTCTGCCTGCAAAAGTAATTACAAAGTTGAAAAAAGATTAACAGCTTCCAGAATCTCACATCCAACACTTCTAGTGGAATAGGGGAAAGGGGAAAGGGAACAGCAGGAGTTCCTCTTTAGATGGAAACTCACATGAGATGCTTCGACTGATCTTTTAATAAATTCGTGTTAATATTTCGTGTGTTTCTCTGCTCTAAATTATTCAGTAGGAAATGGGAGGGCGACCGAGAAAAATACGATAAACTTTTTGTTTGCAAAAATGTTTGTGTGGATTTTGTGGTTGAAGAAGTGGAAGGGGCGCCCCTCCCTCTTTCTGCTTGCGTGCAGCTACACGAATGGAATTCCAGGTGCAGTTAGAACCAGAACCAGAACCAAAGCCAAAACAGTTAGCCAGGTGGAAAGTCAAGAGTTGGCATGGAAATGGAAATGCAAATGGAAGGGAAGAGGAAGAGGAATAGGAAGAGCGGCCGTCAAGTGCCTCCAAATGAAATTGTTGCCAAGAAACCGACTTCCAATTCCACCTGCCCGCCCCCTCCTCCTTCCTCCTTCCTGCTCTTGATACCTTCTCCAATCTCCATGGCTGCAGATTGGGAATTGTTTCTGGGTTTTTTGGCCGCAATAAAAATCGAAATCAGAAAACTTTGTTGCCGCTGCCACTTCTTTGGCTTTTCGTTCACTCTGTTTTTCCACGGCTATGGAAAAGTGCTTAAAGTTTTGCAATGCGCGGTCAAGGCAGCTGTGGGCGTGGCAGCATTGCAGCCGTGGAATGTGGAATGCGAAGTGTGGCAGGGATTTAATTAAACTTATCTGAGATGAGAGCGGCCACCGCAAGGATGCGCCAGGCGACGACTCAGTTGATTAAGAGCCAGATCATCAGGACGTCGACTGCAGCTCAGATCCCTGCCAGGCAGCCACAGCTCAAAGCTGAAGCTGAAGCTGAAGCTGAAGCCGATGCCATTCAGCAAGTTCATTAATAATTCAAAAGACAAATAACAAAATGTAAGTGCACATGTGTGTGCGGCTGTGTGTGGGGGTGTGTATGGGGGTGTGTGTCCCTTGTGTGTATTTGTGTTGACATTGCGAGGAATGTAACTGATTTAAATGGAGCAGCAGACAAACAGCCTGCAGGCAGCAGGCATCAGCAGGAGGCAAGCAGCTCCCCTCCCCTCAGCTTGCTTTCAGTCCAACAAGTCGCGAGCGCGTGGCAAACACTCGCTGGCAGTTGGGAGGCTGCCTTCCCTCCCAGTGGAGGAGCGTTCGACGTCATCATCGATAACATATTAACGACGTCAACTCAATCATAATCAGAAGGAAGCGAGGGGCGGTATATCTCCCGACCGGGACAGCGACAGGGACAGAGAGTTGTCTGTCGCAGACGGAATCGTGAAACTGGGGAGCCAATGCTGAAAATTTTCTGCTTAGTCACACGCATCATCAGTCAGTGCTCCATTCCTCGACTCGGCGCCACGCCTCCCTCGACCACCCGCCCGCCCACTGCGCGCGAGTGACAAATTGAGCGACGGGCTTTGTCTTTGGCTTGAAGATGATGTTCGGGCTGCGTCAGGATGCTGATGATGACAATGTGAGTCCTGGCAGTTGTGTCAAAAAACTTTTCAATTACATGATGTGGAGTCTAATGAATAATCATATCTCTCCCTCTCTCTCTCTTACCCCTCTGGCCGCAACCCTAACTAACTATTATCATTAGCTTCATGGATTTCCCCTTCTTTGTTAATTTTTGGTTGCGCAGAATATTTATTGATGTTCATTCCATTTAATCTTTAGCTTTCGGATGTCGGATGTGGGCGTCTTCGCTTGGGGCGTGGCACATCAGACAGGCTCGTTTCAATTATAAAATGGCTTTCATTTCTAATTGAATCCGTGCGTCGGCGAGTCGAGCTAAGTAAATGTTATTGCCCCCGTCAATTTCCATTAGCCCCCGCCCCTGTGTTTCGGCACCTGGCGCCATGGCGACTTTAATTGTAAGGCAGACCACGTTGTCATTGCCGCCGGCTGGGATTGGCCGTCGGGTTGTTGTGCTTTCAATTATTTTAGCGACCAGAATCAAGAATCAACTTCGGATATATATGTATATTCTAACTTACGAGTGGCAAATGAAAACAGATTTAATATAATCTTCAATTTCCCTGGTTATTAAAGTGCTTGAAATCTATTTATGGAATTCGGGATTAAACAAAACAGAATGCGAAAAATGCGAATAATACGAAAAATCAACTTCGTAGCGGGAAAGTTGATGGAATGCGATGCCAGAGTGGAATTTTAGCAGACCCGGCCGGCGGCTGTTTGCTCATTTGGCAAATAGTTGTTGGCTCAATTTCGAGCCAAAAAGTATCGAATTGCATTTCAACTTAGTTTTATGAGCTCTCATTGTTCCAGTCCAGCTAGTCCGGATATTGTGCTGTGCGTGGAATAGCCGCCGGTTCAGTGCTTGCCCATTAACTTTAATGTTCTCCACATATTCTCGACTATAAACAAGTGAGAAAATGCAACATGAGTGGACCGGACTGCGGGGCGAACTTCATTAAACTCGCGTAAATGTTGAACACAAAATAACGCGCACAAAATTAAAATAAACACACAAAATGCCAGCCACGAATTTTCTATCCTGTATAGCTATACATACTATATATACAGTCCACAACTCGCCCCCTAAAATGGCAGACAAATTTAAAGCGATAAATTTTGATAACTGATTAAAAATAACGAGCGACATTCGAGCTTTTGTTTACCTGCCACGCGGCCGTGTTGCTGTGGCTGTTCAATGCCTACATTATCTGTTTAAGGGGTATATTGGTGCCATAAAATATCTGATATACCCATTCATAATTGGGCTTTTGTTTCTTCCTTAACTACCCAATAGCTACTGCTCCAAATCTCTAGGGTATGTCGAGCAAATAACTTATTCGAATGAAGTTTCTACTTAAAATTCTCAAGTAAATCCCTTCTTTTTTGCTCTTTGGTAACAGTAAAGGGTATCTATTAGTCGATAACGATTGAATAGCGCGCTAAATTGCGCATTATACGTTGGTCAACGCATTTGTAGCAACTTTTTTTGCTGCGCCCAAATCGAAACATTTTTGTTTTCCCAGCTAATTTGTATGGGCAATTAATTTAAATTAGGCATGGTCTTTGATGGGGCGGTGGGAAGGGGGAGGGGAGGGTAGGGGAGAGTATGAAAGGAGAATTGTTTAAGTTGGAATAACCTGGCAGATAATGGCTACTAAAGCTGTCACATGTGTGTGCAGCCAGCAACAGCCACAAATGTTATTAAAAAGGGTATAAAAGAATGGGCGTAAAATATTTCTATGTATGGCAAATTAATAATACACTTAAAGCAAAACCCGTATTTAATCAATTGAGTTAAAAAGCAAATTCAATATAAATACAAAATATGCTTTCATATTTTATATAATAAATATAAATGCAAATTAGCATAATACAATATTTAATATTAATTGCATTAAGAGACAAGCTGTTCAGCTGACGTCTGCGTGTGTGTGTGTGTGTGTGTGTGAGTAAATGTGCATATATATTAGTGCGCTTTAAGCTTAAAAGCTCTACAGGCGCCTTTAATCTTGTACGGGATTTGAGAGACGCAGCGTCTGTGAGATGTGTAGGTGTAAAAGCTCTTTTAAAGTACACAATTTATCTTTGTTATTATGGCCCCAAAATTGATAGAATAAATCTTGATGGAATATTGAAATTTAAAACATATCCAATGACGCTCTGTCTGCCTGTCTGCCTGTCTGCAGAGCTTTTGTTCGTGTCATCGTTTTTCGTTTTTGTGGCAGAGCTTATGGGATTTCGAAGAGCGTAAATGTGATTATCATGCAGGGTACGTACCGAAAACCACCTGCCATTGGGATTGGGCCCCGAACGGAGCAGCCATTTGGCATGAAATACAACCTCAATTACGTTTTATAACTCAACACTCGCTGTAGAGCTGAGCTGGGACCCTTGGCTGGGAATTTTCAATATTATGTGGCTGAATTTATTGTGCACAAAGCGACAAAGCGACAAAGTGACAGAATCGCCAGCTAAGCGACACCCTCAGCCCCCACCCAGACTGCGACTGCGACTCCGACTCCGACTGCGTCTGAGACAGAGACTAGGGTCTGGGTCTGGCCAGTCTTTTTATCTACCAAGTGCCCCATAAAAATATCTCGGATTTCAGCTCGGCAGCCACTTTAAAGCGGCAAACAACTTGAGCTAAAAGCAAGACCCCCCCATCCGCAGCCCTGCCCTGCCCTGTACAATGGGCAATAATCATTGATTTATGGCTGTCATTTTGGTTATTAAACTGAAATTTCTTTTTTAAGCAAATCTGTGCTGGCAGTGCTACTGTCTGGCATTGGCAAGAGAAATTCTCGCAACGAATCTAGGCTGAGGCGAACGAACTCTTGACAGCATTTGGAAATTATGCTGCTCGACTTAGCCTACTTAGGCTCATGTCCTCTTGACCGGCTAAGACGCAAATTGAAATATTCGACTCGGTATGCCGTGTCCGTGCTTAATCTATGCCCATTCCCATTCCCTAGCCTAAGCTCACTCAATGGAACCGAGGCCACAACACCAAACAGGCAAAGGGAATTCAAGTTGAGCGTATGCGACGAATGGATACCCTGTGTGCTCTACTGAGGCAGCCCAGAACTACTCGGGCATTGTTTTACTTGGAAAAAACACTAATATGGGTTTATAATTTATAATAAATTCATGTTGTGTTTGATAAGTAAAATTTACAGACCAATTTTTGGCTCTAGCTATAAAGATTTGGGACTCCAAAAAGGTCTATTTGTTTTTGTTAATTTACGTTTCAATCTTGATCTGCTTATCTTTATACATTTAGATGGACAAGATTCTTTATGATGTTCAGATTTATATTGAGAACGTTTCTAGGTCCACAGTTGCTGGCTTTTGCCTGTTTACCAGCTTGAGCATGCCCTACAGACTGTTTACAGGGTGTGGCATAAAAATCATCATAAGCTTTAAGCTTTCTGTTGCACTTGGACTCCGCATAGTTGCCAATGTTGTTGTTGTTGTTGTTGTTGCTGTTTATGAGCCACATCGAAGCCAAAGCACTTAGTGCCCATTCAATCAAGCCAAAGGGCGTCGTTTGAGGGGAAAAGTGTCCAAGCGCAACGAGAAATTTGCATAATTTTCCTTTAAGGGCGGCCAATGTTTAGGGGCAGGGGCTGCATTATGAGAAGGAGATTGGGGGGGGGGGGGGGGGTGTTGATCAGTTGTTTGCTATTACTTAGGGCCGTCGCTAATCTCTGGCATATTTCAATTAGTGTCAACATTTTTGATTTTTATATAAGAAAAGCGAACACACGCCCCGCAAATACACACTGCCCGCTTACCGCCCACATAGTCTAAAATCGACGCTCGCTCCGCCCGCAAACTGCCCACAGAAGCAAAGTACAACCACATACATGAAAACTGGTCACGCAATGCTGCGGTTATTGGATGACAGCTCACAAACTAACACATACAAGAACATACCAACACACTCACACATGCAGCTCTACATACTAAACAGGACATGAGAAATTGGTTGCGATCGACTAAGAGATACCCTGTGGGCAGAAGGCAAGGTAACTTTGGGAAAGCTCAAAACTCGGCTGATAATACGAAAGATAGTTATATGCATATATCGATCCGATTCAGCCGATTCGTGACTGAAACTGTGAAAATATGTTGAGGAGATAGACTAAGGGACAGGCGAGTTGGAAATGCAGCCTAAGTAACTAAAACTAAAGGATCTGATGATCTTTAAAGTGAGAGCAAAAGGAAAGAATGCCTTTCTTGCAAGAGAGTTCAGTTGTGATTCCATAAACATGTGTAGGGTATTGCAAATTTGTTTACGTGTTGTGTGAAGTGGGTCGACAACTGTCTGTTTGCTGAATCGTTTGACTGTGTTAGGCAAACACACACACTCACACACACCAGCACACACGCACACACACTCACATACACGTACGCACATTAAAAGCGCACTTATCAAAACGCAATCAGCTCAAATGCTGTTTTTGCTGTTCCCATTGTCACCAGTTGGGCTGACAAAAGGATATGTCTGGGACGAGGGTGTGTGACGAGGCTTTAATGGCTGTTGGTCCCATGTTCGAGCCACTCACAGCTAGAATTTTCAAGTGTCCAACCGGCATATCCGCTCGGCAGATTACATTTCGAGCATAAGTGAATAAAATAAATTAAATAACTGGCAAAGGTGTTAGAAATGGGTTAAATTTTGATGCCAGGCTTTGCGGTTAGGTAAGCCCGTCTATGCCCGTTTCGAGCACATAATATTGTGGCTTTGAGTGACAAGCGGCATGGAACTAAATGTATAATGGACCCAGAAAGGACTTTAATGCGCTTAAAGCAGACCGTTTATCGATTGTCGAGAGAATTCCTAGTCAAGGCTTAGCCCCAGAGGCTGAATTTGCAAAGTTGTCGCAGACACACCGCAAGGACCATCATCCGGCAGCCAACTGCCGAAACTTGTTTACATAACAAACCCAAACGAACACCCGAATTCCAAAATTCCGAAACTCCTTTCAGCGAATCTCCAACGTGGTCACATGCGCAGTGCCTGCCACCAAATTACCCCACGCCCCGCACCTCAAACTCGTGTTGCAACTGTTGCGCCTGAGTTTTTATTTTTTTTGACGCGATGCAAATGGACTCTAATCCAATCTGCTGGCATCAACTCGAAACGCCACGCATCTCGAATATACTATATTCGCATAACTAATTGCCAGCACGAATTGAGGGCCAACAAAAGCCGGGCTTAAATTTGATTAGGCCCAAACATGCAGCCAGACAAATTGGACAACTCGTCCGAGGCAATTACCAGCTGACGACACGTCCATCACACGTTCGTTTCGGATATCATCGTATCGGATTCCACTTTGATTTGATTTCGCTGTAGCACGAAATTCAATTAAAAATCGTTTCAATTCAGTTGAAGCAGAAATTGCCGGAAAATCGCTGAAAATCGCTCGTCTCATTAGCAGAAAAGGCCGAAATTAAACGGCAAATTCCCAAAGTTGTGACACAACTCTGTAGGGAGCAAACTTTTAATTAAAAGAAGAACTCTCCGAGTACAATCAGAAAAATATCAAATTTGAAATCATAAGAAAAGCCTCGAAAAATAATTGAAAATATTCACGCTGTGCGGTGGAAAACCCTTTTCTCAATTTCTGACGTCATTTATGATGTTTACACGTGCAACTGTGAAATGAATTAAAGAGAGATTGGGATTGGGAGATTGCAAAGTGGAGTCCTGCAGGAGCCACGTGCCTCGTGTGCCCATTAAGTGGCGACCATATAAATTGCAGGCGATAAAACTCTGATTTAAGACAGGGCACATCGACTGCCTGGTGGAGTACTTTAGAGCGACAGCAACTGATAACTGATAAGCTTATAGGCAGGCAGAACCACAGGAGAACCACAAAGCCACCAGACGTGCACTTATCTGCGGAGGCAACAAGCAGCAATCGAGGGACACGCCCCCTTTGCAGTAATGAGTCCAGCTCATAGCCAAAACACACACACAAACCAGTCAGGGGAGTGGGAAGGGAAGGGGGTTGAGGTAAAAGGTTAAGCGAGCCACCACCCCGTGCAACAAATGTGTATAAAAAGCTGCAAAGAGGGGTAACAATAAGCAAGGAGAACAACAACAATTGACAGACGCTTAAACAGTTGCAGGAACTGAAAAAAGCTGCAGCAAAGTGGCAAAGTTCACACCAACCCCAGCCGAGAGGGTGCCGGGGAAATAGAAGAGGAGGGGGGGGGGGAGGACAATCCGAACCCAAAGCACACTGCAAAGCGGGATAAGGATAAGGAAAAGGATAATAATGCGAATGCGAGAACAAAAACAAATATGTGAGACTTGATCTGTGGCTGCGACTGAATGTCTGTGTGTTGTGTGTGTGTGTGTGTTGTGGCGTGTTGTGTGTGCATGTGGCAGGCGCACGCGAGGCAGAGGACAACAACAAACAGAAAACAGAAACAGAAAATAGAATCAAATCGCAATAAAACGAAACGGAATCCTCTTAATGCGCCATGTAAACAAAATGGGCACGTGACCCGCAGAAGAGCGACTCCCTTTCGACTCCCCTCGACCACCATCGACCCCCTTGAAACTCCTTTTCCTTTTCCAGCCAAAGCGTGTGTCCTGCTGGCGCCGGACAAATTGCCTCGTGAAGTAATCCTGCCAGGCAGCAGATGCAGCTGCAGCTGCAGAGGCGTCTCGTGGCGCCTTCATAAAATGAACACAGTCTCCAAGAGTCTTGGAAGACCCTCAACTTTATGTGGATGCAGCTGGGGGAGGGGGGGAATAATTCACAGTTGACCAAACACTGTGAATGCACTTTCCAGTTGCTCCGCCCATTCATCCTGGTGTGCAGTTATCAGAGTCCTTGAATGGCTGTCAAGTTGCGGCCGCTTTACAAATCGTTGCAAATTCTCAGATCAAATATTTTAGAAGGAAGTAGAAAGGGAAAGAGCAAGGGAAGAGGAAGAAGAAGACGTGTGCAACAATATAAAAGATGTATCTGATGTGTCCGCTGAGAGTCCGTTGCAATCCTTTGCCGCAGTCCGCAACAGAAGCAACACAAGCTCGGACACTTGCTTCAGTCCTGCCCCGCTGCCTGTTGCTGCCACATTTTGGGGCATTTCCTTTATTGCTTCAACGCTTTGCAATCGTATTGTCAGCTGTTGACAGGGGGAGGGAGGGATGAGGGGAAAGGCAGGTGATGGGCTGCTGCCACTTGCAGTTAAATGCCTTTAAATTTGAGATCTCAAGTTTCTGGTTCAGGCTTTTCATTTTGGCCTGTTGCCAACTGCCAACGGTCAGCTGCCATCTGCCAGGTTTCTATTGCGTCACGTATTCGGTATTCCTGACTCGTTGGTTAATTACCTCGATAAATGGGTAATTGCGGCACTCACATAGCATATGGGGCCAATAACCCTCAGACTTGGCCCCAACTAAGATGCCAACTTCACTTCACTTCATTTTGTTTTATGCGTCACAATTTGCTTTTAGTGGCTCCCTTCCCTGTGGCAGACCCTGGAATGGAATCTGCGGAACTATCGAGATTTTTACGAGTCAACTTATGAAGTCCGAAAGATAATAATGGGCCAACACTTTACGCTTGGCACTAATTCAAAATCCGCCAACAAGTTTGAGAAGCGCCTCCGGCCAAGGCCAAGTTTGCGTGTAGTTGGCTTGTTGGCAGCCATAAACAGAACTACACTGAGAGAAATTGAAGGGCAAACCAAGCGAATCACTTGCTACGATATTGTCTTTATTATTACTCCGAGGGAAACTATAAGCAAAACTCTAACCAAAAGTCAGGCGAGTAAATTGTTTGATGCTTTGGGCCACAAACTCAGTCGCATCCGCCCTGACACAGTGGGGAGCTCAGAAGGGGGAGGGGAAGCTGGGAAACTGGTCGGAAGTGAAGGAAAACTTTGCTTGCCAAGAGCAGCAGCAGCAGCCGCAGTAGCCATCAACTGTCGGAGTCCACTTGGATGTCAGCAGTCGGCAATGGGCCAAAAGGATAAGCAGCGTCGCAATATGAAAGATCTGCCCGTCCACAGGATACAGGGATAAAGGGACAGGGATATGGGATATGGGATAGTGGACTAAGGAGTAAGAAGATTTTCTTTGCTCAACATTTTTATTGCTTCTTGCTGCCTGGAAGGAGGCTGCTGCAAGTAGCGCCAAATTTGTATGATTGGAAAAACTACAGGGCCAGACACGACTCGAACTTGGCAGGATGGGGGAAAAGGATGGGAGGATGGGGATGTAACTGTGGGGAGCACGCCGGCTAAATGAAGTGTGACGCTTTGTTTTCCTTTGATTTAGTTTTATGGGTCTACATCGGATGTAATTGAATTATGCAACTTGGCGCCGACGCCCGACGGCAGACAACAACAGACGACATTATTAGCATCGGATCGTAAAAACGAGTCGGGTCGAGTCTATCTAAAGAAGGGGATGATGACATCCATATCGATGATGACGATGCGAATGATGATAGAGAGCATGCGACTATTGCATTAAACAGGCAGAATATGGATATGGATGCGAACTGGGATAGGAACATGGCAACGCTTTTTAGAGCTGATATTTGAATTTTAGATGCCTCGTTCCGTTCGGGAACAACACGCGATGAAATGAATTGGAAAATATGTCTGCGGTTGCCCGCCGGTCGGAGTCGGAGAACGGGCAGAGCCGTCGACATCCTGTGATATTCTGCAATATCCTGCAAACTCAATGAACGCAGGCAAATTTCCATAACTCAATAAAGCGTCGCATTAACTGATAAGCAGCCGTTGTCGGAGTTCCCACTGTACCCACTGGACTGGCTGAGTGATGAGTGATACGAACATAACTCAGCATGCAATGGAGTCGATGGAATCAGCAAATGCCAATGATATGGCAATTGGAGCTGCTCATGCTCAGCCAGGGACAGGGACAGGGACAGAGAACAAAGCGATGCGCAGCCTAATTGACTTGAATTGATGCTCTGTTGCCCTCCGATGTTGACTCTGATCCAAAGATGAAACGAAACTGAAACAGAACCCATTTCAGGGGCCAAGCAACACGCGTTTGCTTTCAGGTCGAATGTCCCCTGGGAGAATAGGAAAACTTGACTCAATGGAAACGGGTTCTGTTTCAATTTAATGCATCAGAGTCTGAGACCTGCCCATAATTAATATGCGAGTTGCCATAGAGCAATCTGTCATTTCACAAAAGAAGTGCAAGCGAGAGTCACCCTCCGACAGCCCATGTGACGTATGACAGGAGCACAGATTCAGATTCAGTTTCAGATACAGATTCAGATTCAGACAGCCCGCTTCAGCGGCTTCCAATTACAGTTTCATGTCCTGTCAGAGCATTTCCACCTCCACTTGAAGCTCGCCCATCCTCATCCAATCGACGTGAGTTTAAAATCGAAACCATGGAACCAATTGAAACCAAAGACATCAAACTGGACGCCTCCTCTGGCTGTCCCAACCCGACGACTGCAATTGGAGTCCCGATGCAGCGCAATGTAAACGGTTGGGAGAGGTCCAATTGAGAGCTCTGGCATGTGTGCTGTGCCTGTTTGATTGTTGTGTTTGTGTCCTGTTGGACAAGGACTAAGCTCTGTAAATGACATCTGCAGCAGAGGCAGCAGCTCACGCAATGACACGGGGGCTTACAGGGCTCGACGGATGTCGTAATTCCAATCAACACGATTGAACTCGAAGATTGCCCAGCTCACACAACAAGTTAAGGAACACGCTCTAGGTCATGGACTGGTGCAGTCATCAAGTGAGGAACAATGCAGTTTAGTGGAGCTCCACTCGAAGGGTTTCTAACTCAAACTTCTTTACCTAAGTTGACCGAAAATGCTCACGTCCTGGGCACGTGACCAAAATGTTTTCCCATAAATAAGGAAAATATGAAAATGAAGAGACTTCGTTTTTTGCAAATAGAAGAAGAAACTCATTTATCCCCAAGTTTTCAAAGTCTTTCACCGACTTCATATGCTTCGCAGAGAACAAACTTTGCACGAAACCTTTGAAGCTGAAAGACCTCGACCCGCCCTCTCTGGGCAACTCTTCCGCCCACAAGACATTAACCCCAATTGGCTAAATGGCTCATTAGGTCAGTGGGGGAGTCCTCTGTCTGTCTCTTTGTTTGTCTGTCTGTCTGTAGCTTATCCATGAGGTAAGCAGCAGAAGTCACTCGACTGCCATTCAGAGAAGTTTTCCGCATTCAACCAGTCGGTCGTTGGGGCTTTTCCATTCGCATTTCTATTCCCATTCATTCTCTCGGAATAAAACGCAACCGAGTTGCACTGCTGCGTGGTCAGTTATAATTAGGGGGCGCTTTTAGGGTTTTATGGGCTAAGCGATTATCGTCAAGAGCCAAGCGAGAAGCTAAGCGCAAAGTGAACGCGACTCGTAAACACTTTCGCGTTGACCCACTCGAAAGGATTCCATTGTACCAGCAGGGGTATCCCTTGCCCCTCCATTCCACTCTGAATTCAATATTGTTAATTGGCGACATGGTTCCGCATGGTTCGAAGAACCCAAGCGACCCATAAACCTATCGTAACCTATCGGTTACAGCTGTAGCCCAATTCGAAGCATTTGTAAATTATGCTGGCGTTGCTTGCTTAGAAAGGGGGATTGGGGCGGGAATAAATATGGGTGCGGTCGTGGATATCCATAAGTCAATGAAAATATGTATCTGCGTCTGGGACCGGTTCTGGGTTCAGGTCTGGGTCTGTTGTAGAGTTGATTAATTGGCCATAAACCAAACGATTATCATACTAATTTTGACAACAGGAAGCTTAGACTATACGAAGTTTTCAAGGGATGGCTTCGAGTGAAATGAAGAAATGAAGTTCCGTGTGTGGATCTAAACCTGGGAAGGACATAAATGCCACTCGGAGTTGTTCGGGTTCCATTTGCCTTCGTTTCGAAGGTTCACGGGAGTTTCACAGAGCTGCCCCATAATCAAGGGGATGTGCACGCGGTCACAGTGTAGACTGAGCTGCCCAGGGGCAGGGGGTAGACGCAGGGCAGTAATTGCTTAATTTGATTACGTGCCGCCGTAAAAAGCAGAACAGGAAATTTGCACACACACACACACTCTGACACCCTGTACTCGGTAATGAAGTTGATTCGCTGAACGGATGAATGGATGGATGGTTGGATACATGGATAGATGGCTGTGCAGCTGGCAGGCACTCGCACTCGGGTGGTTCGCGCGATTCCCCCAATCCCCAACCCCCCACACAGGCCCCAGCCGCAGTCTGGCAACTCCCTTGGCTTTAAGCTGTTTCCCAGATCCTAAACAACTTAATTTATGTTTTGGGCTGAAGCTGAAACCCTTTGCCCGAATGTCGCCAACGCATTTGCCGTAAACAACAGTGCGGACAACAACAACAACAACAACAACTACAACAACAAGGAGAACTAAGTACACAAGTGCAAATTCAGAAGCAACAATGGAGCGTCAAAGGCACGAAATGGAAAACCATTTGGTTCGGTTCGTGCGATAATTAGAAGCGACCTCTGCACGCTCAATTAGAAGCTTGTAAGCATTACACCAGGGAGGGAACGGGAGCGGGGATTGGAGAATTGGGACAAACACGTCCCGTATATGTATATAAACACTCTCTAAACTCAGTTGCAACATGGTCGCAGTGTTGAAGGGAAACACGCGACCAACTGCAGCTGGACAAGGAGTGGTCCGCGTCGAGTGAAGTGAGGGCAAGGATTAGGCCGTAACATGACGCGAAAGAGGCAACGAGTCAAAGGGGGCAACGGGACGAATGGCGGCCGGTTGAATGTCTTAATTAACTGTTAGCTGCACTCAGCGAAAGCAGCAGGAGGCACAGGGGGGGGGGGGGGGGTGCAGTGGCCAGAGGGAGGCCTGTCGTCTGTTGTTGCCACTAAATAATGGCGAGGACACCGAAGCGGACGACGACGCCGAAGCGGACGCCGTGCCTCAACTTATTTATGATTTGCAATTATTTTAGAGAGTGGTTCGCTTCGCTTTTGGATGGAACTCTGACGAGGGGGAGGTACGGGTTAGGTTCGCTTATCTGATTTAGGGGTACACGAAGTGTGCATAAACCTGAACACGTCCCCATCATCATCAACACACACAACGCACACACACACATGTGGGCTGGTTGTGGCTGTTGTTTCGTTTCTTTTTTTTGGCCGCGGCGCCAGACGAAAGTGTTCGCTAGACAAATGCCATGGCAAGGGAGTGGGAAGGGAGGTTGTAGGGAGTCAAGGGGTTGCTAATGGAGAGAGAGAGAGAGAGAGAAAGAGAGAGAGAGAGGGAGAGAGGGAGAGCGAGAGAGACTGGGCTGACATGTCACTTGGCCATAAAAAAAGTTTATGTCTGACATGAGCCAAAAATAATTTGCATATTTTTTCACTGGATAACAACTTAATTTAGGATACATTCGAGCAACATTCGAGACTATTGCGTAGGGTTAGGAATGACATTTTGGGGCAGGGATTGGGGCAGGGATTGGGGCAGATGTTGGCCTGGCTGTCACAGCAATTAAAATGAAGTTACAACAACTAGTTAGGTTGCACGAGATCCTTTGGCAACTTGTGCATTCGAGGGATATCTGCTGAGCTTTGAAGTTGGCTTTTTATGACATTCTGCGCCATTCACTTTATTGGCTCATTGTCATCGTTTTATTCGTTTTTCCTTTCTTCAGGAATAGCTCGCATTCATCATTGTTTGCCATTGTGCAGGTGCAGAGCGAATTCTTTCTCGGGGCTTCAATGTCGTGATGTCGTGATGCTTTATTAGTTTCATTCAAAGAAAGGGAAAAGGGTTTTTCTCCGTTTTTTTTCTTCAATTTTTCTCTCTCGCATTTCGCACCTTTTGCTAGCGTACGCAGCGGGTGGTTCAAGTCCATTAAAATTGCTTTTCCCTCTTTTCTTTGTCTGAGCTACTTTCCCAGCTCTCCTTTCACCTTTGGCCCGCCTTAAGGTTGCACTAGATGGAGGGGCTAAGGGGACTGAGGGGGCTGGTTGGATGCATTGCAGCCGAATGCAATTTATTTGCTGTCGCGCGCATTAAACGCGCTGCGCTGACTTTTGACTGACGCCATATTTTCCGCCACATTTGCGCCGCAGAGCGGCTTCCGCTGCTTTATGACTTTGCTCGCGCCGGCTGACACGCCCACTCGCCCGTGCGCCCATTCATTTTTCAAAACTGTCAGCTGTGCGCACAATTCACAGTCGCCTTTTCGGTTGCCCCCAGCCACAAAAACCCAATTCTCCATGCCCAAACCTTTGTGCTCCCTTTTCCACCCTACACCCTGCTCAGATTGTAGTGTGGGAAGCGAGGGGCTGAGGGGGGGGGTATTCTTTTGTGCAAGTGTCGCACTTTATGCTTAGCCATCGAAGTGTGGAGTTAATGGCCAGGAGCTGTGGGCTGTGCGAGTACAGCATGCGCATTGCTTTCACTTCTCCCGGGCCTTAATTACGGGCAAAGGCAGCAACCAACACCTAAGTGGTTAACTCTAAGGGTGAAGGGGTAAGGTGTGTGTGTGTGGGGGGGGGGGAGGGTTTGAATTATACAGCATTTTTCATTAAAGTGGCAAACGGCATTTCTTGTATAGCCCGCGGCGGAAGAGGAAGTGCGCGACGCTTGTGCGAAACGGATGTAGCCAAAGCCAAAAGACGTCCCATGGATGGATTTGTGCGGCTGACAGGTCCTTCGGCTGTTTTCCCTTCACCCCCCTCCCCTCCCAAGTCCTGCTGCAGCTGCTGTTGAACATTGCTGAAACATGTTCACTCGAAATTTGTGTTCGGAGTCGACTTGGAAATTAGCATAATCAACATGAAAAGGCGGCACACACACACAGTCATAGAGAGTCATAGACATGGGCATGGCCATAGGTTTTGCACAGGACTAAGCAACTCACACAGTGTCCTTTGCGATTGCCTTGGGCCTGGCTGGCTGGCTGACTGCCTGACTGTGTCTCAGCTGTGGTCGAGCTTTTTGGAGCGCCTTTAATTACACAGCACTGCACAAATGATGAGCTGGCAAATTCTTGTGCAGTGGGCGTGTCCTTCTGTGACGTGGATGACTAAGAGATTGCGCAAAAAGGGCCCGCAGCAAGAAACACCCATGGAACCAGACTAGACCAGAACCAGAGACCCGAGCAGACCCAGGCCAGGTCAAAGCTGGGTAGACAAAGCGATTAGTAATCGTATTTTATGGAGTGGAGAAAAAGTGAAGAGGGCGATTGGTCAGGGGAGCTGGCTCAAATTGAGATAAACTTGAAATAAAGTAGATGAAAATGAATCGCATAATAAAGAGCTGTCCGCCGGATGAGATGAATAAGTGTAATAAATACGCGGCAAATAAATATATTCGCCCCTTAAAGGAATCACTCTAAGGATTCAATTGTTCCTAGAAAGCCACAGCACATTTGTCCTTTGTCCTGCAGGACAATTGCTTGAACAATAGAAGCGTCAATTGTGAGCGTAGGTTAAAAGCACTTGAAATGTGAACAAAGATTGATTTCAGACAACATGAACTCTGTGTGAAGGCCAGCTCCTAACTCAAGAGTCCCATACATAACTCTGTACATATATGTGGTTAGGGATTAGAGATCCTACACGAGGATGTTTTGTTTGCTTGGGAAAGCAAACGAAATTAATTTCATGGCTGGCAGAACTCAAATTGGAAATAATTTTTGTTTTGAAACAGCCAGCAACAACAAGTGCGGAAAAGCCACAGAAATGTTGATGAAAAGCTGCGAAAAAGAAAAGCCGCAAAAGGTGTGAATGAAAGCACATAATCAAGTTCATTGTGTGCTTTTCGTTTACGTTAACACCCCATCCAAAACACGCTGACATGTGTGCGGAAAAGAAGAAGAAATGAAAGCCTCTTTAAAGGAGATTACATTTATATAGCTACCGGATATACTTGAAAGTGTACAGACATATGTCAGGAATACTCGAGTAATAAAGAAATTTAATGGGCAATGACTAGTTAGATCTTTCCTTATGGTCTTCACTAAATTATATTCCTGCTCTGCGTTTCTTCCTTTATATATTTTGTACCGCCCATATCGCTTAAAGCTTGCCAAATTATTTGATTGGTCAATTGTCGGCACTTTGAGCCATACTGCAATTAATGTTTGTGGTTTTAGCACTCGGTGCGGAAGCCCAATCCAATCTCGGCCAGAAAGCACTTCGCTTCAAGTGTTTTCGCATGAAAAGTGCACTTCAAAGTGCAGCTTTCGATACTTGTAATTGTGGCAAAAGTTCCCAGTGGGAGAGTTCCCAGCTCGACTTTCGACTCATCACAGATGTGGGTAATGTGTGTTTTTCCCTGAACATGCACGGCGGGAAGAAGTTGGAGGGAACAAGCTAGTTGGCATACAATGCAGAACAAACTATTCAAGGAAAGTCAAGGCGAAACAGGACGACTTGGTTGGGTAAGCGAGCACAAGCAAGGCAAGCTGGAGGGGTTGTATGTGCCCGGGCGAGGGTGCGTTGGGTGCGATGGGGGGGCGGGCGAGTCGTTCAGCTGCATTGGTAATGTAAATACATGTGCGAAAGCGAGCACCTGAGATATCAAGTGCAATTGTCTGAGCCCGAACGCGGGGCCGTGGGCGGAGTAACAATAAAAATGATACAAAATGCGGCAACACGGAGCAGCTTATTGTGGCCAGAATTGCGGGAGAGTTGGGGAGTTGGTTACTGAAAGGGGAACTTGTTGTCTCGCCATTATGCGTTGTGGCATGGATCTAAAATTGAATGTAAATTGCGGCTGTGCGGCATGCGGCGGGCAAAGCGCAGCTCAAATGAATCAAACTGAATCAGAATGAATCGAACGTGGCCTGATACACGTGGGAAACGTGCAGCCGGCTGCCAACTTGGCAAACAAACAGGAGGCAGCAGCAGCAGCAACAGAAGGAGCGGAAGGAGTCGAAGGAGTGAAAGGAGTGGCTGCTAGCCGAGTCGGCAGACTTCTGCTAAATCATTCAGCGGCCATTAAACTGGCAACTGGCAACGGGCAACTTGCTACGGGCGAGTTGTAGCCAAGTCATGTGGGTGGCTGCTTGGCAATACACTTGGCCAAGTGTCATTGACTTTGTCGGAACTTTAAGCTGTGTCCAGGAGCAGCTGCAGCAACGAGCTGCACTGTCTGTTGGTCAGCCAGGCGTTGGCCTCGCCTCGTAATTCCTGTAGATAACTATGAAGGCCGGGCCATAAAAAGCCATTACATCTTATCTCGGCCAATTGCTTTCGGTCAGCTTACGGTTTCGGTCGGGTCGGGTCGGATCGGGTTGGGTTGGGTTGCGTTAGGTCTCAATTCCCGCTCCCTTCCAGAACGGAATTTATGCCCTGGCCAGGCCAAAAGCCAAACATGCGAATAATTTAAATCAGCTGCAGCGCAACACCTGTGAAAATGCCTTCCTATCAACACTTGGAAGAGGGGGCGGCACAAGTAGGAGCCGGAAACAGGAACACCCCCCCAAAGCGAAACGGGTGCCACGTTTATCGAGGCCAAATGTTTGCCAAACGGAATTTCAGACATTCGCTTAAAGCAACAGCAACTGGCCACGTTAGCCAGACTAGCCAGGCTAGTCAGCCAGCCATGCACTGTGCCCCATCCACGCTGTGAGCTTCCCCCGACTCCGGCCCTGACTTCCTCCAGCCCTGCCTGCCTCCAACCCGTACATCATGAATATTTGGCTGCTTTATGCTCTTTGCGCCCTCCCCGCTGCCCTCTTTGCGCCCTCTTCCGTTTTATGACTTTATATTGTGTGTGGCAACTTCATTGAGTTGTTGTCGACGCCTCACACAGATTTTACGACCATGATGGCGCATTAAATTTTACAACTTATCAAAGAGACTCCCCCAGTCAGTCAAGGAGCGGGCGCCCGAGCAGGGACGTCCGCATTCAGCGCCGCTTTCCGCCAAAGTCATTCAAATGTTGGTTAACTGTAAATTGGCTGTGGGCTCCGTGTGCGTCGCGCGTTAATTGAATTTTGCGTCAAACAAAAGGCTCTGCGCCACAAATATGCCTTGTCACATGAGTCAGAGGAACGAACATGAACGGGAACTCGATAACTCACCGGAAAGATACGCGTGCATAGATGTTTCCCATTTAAGGTTAAATTAAATCAACGCTCTGACGACGACGTGTGAGGAAATTGCCTTCATTGAAGTCATTTGAGCGTGTGTCCTCTTCCGTTTTTGACAAGGTGAACAAGTTCCGAATTGCTGGTTCATATCTGAAAAAGTATGTTTAGAAATGAATCGAATAATACATTTAGGATTATCTCTTGACTGACTAGGGACCTGAAATTTTCACTGTTGTTACCTTATGTTACGTTAACACCGCGTTTCGAGAAATTCCACCCGCATGTGTGGAAAAATCGCGGAATATGTTAGTATGAAACTTTTCTGTTTACCTCCCGATCGGTTGAAAACTCATTTTCAAAGATAGCGGAGTGAATTTATTTTAAAAGTGCCACGGGCAACGCAGAGGTATACGTAATATTATCCTATATAGACATAGGTCGAAATTTCCCGACCCCATAACTCGGTCAAAACTCAACAGATTTTCATAAGGTTTGGCTTTTTGTTCATGGTTTGACCTCTAGATCAATCGTGCATCTAAATCTGACAACATTATTTTTAGTCAAAATTCATGTGAAAATAGTACCCTCAAATGTCCTATATAGACATAGGTCGAAATTTCCCAACCCCATAACTCGGTCAAAACTCAACAGATTTTCATAAGGTTAGGCTTTTGTTCATGGTTTGACCTCTAGATCAATCGTGCATCTAAATCTGACAACATTATTTTTAGTCAAAATTCATGTGAAAATAGTACCCTCAAATGTCCTATATAGACATAGGTCGAAATTTCCCAACCCCATAACTCGGTCAAAACTCAACAGATTTTCATAAAGTTTGGCTTTTTGTTCATGGTTTGACCTCTAGACCAATCGTGCATCTAAATCTGACAACATTATTTTTGGTCAAAATTCATGTGAAAATAGTACCCTCAAATGTCCTATATAGACATAGGTCGAAATTTCCCAACCCCATAACTCGGTCAAAACTCAACAGATTTTCATAAGGTTTGGCTTTTTGTTCATGGTTTGACCTCTAGATCAATCGTGCATCTAAATCTGATAACATTACTTTTAGTCAAAAGTCATGTGAAAATAGTACCCTCAAATGTCCTATATAGACATAGGTCGAAATTTCCCAACCCCATAACTTGATTAAAACTCAACAGATTTTCATAAAGTTTGGCTTTTTGTTCATGGTTTGACCTCTAGACCAATCGTGCATCTAAATCTGACAACATTATTTTTAGTCAAAATTCATGTGAAAATAGTACCCTCAAATGTCCTATATAGACATAGGTCGAAATTTCCCAACCCCATAACTCGATCAAAACTCAACAGATTTTCATAAAGTTTGGCTTTTTGTTCATGGTTTGACCTCTAGACCAATCGTGCATCTAAATCTGACAACATTATTTTTGGTCAAAATTCATGTGAAAATAGTACCCTCAAATGTCCTATATAGACATAGGTCGAAATTTCCCAACCCCATAACTCGGTCAAAACTCAACAGATTTTCATAAGGTTTGGCTTTTTGTTCATGGTTTGACCTCTAGATCAATCGTGCATCTAAATCTGATAACATTACTTTTAGTCAAAAGTCATGTGAAAATAGTACCCTCAAATGTCCTATATAGACATAGGTCGAAATTTCCCAACCCCATAACTTGATTAAAACTCAACAGATTTTCATAAAGTTTGGCTTTTTGTTCATGGTTTGACCTCTAGACCAATCGTGCATCTAAATCTGACAACATTATTTTTGGTCAAAATTCATGTGAAAATAGTACCCTCAAATGTCCTATATAGACATAGGTCGAAATTTCCCAACCCCATAACTCGGTCAAAACTCAACAGATTTTCATAAGGTTTGGCTTTTTGTTCATGGTTTGACCTCTAGATCAATCGTGCATCTAAATCTGATAACATTACTTTTAGTCAAAAGTCATGTGAAAATAGTACCCTCAAATGTCCTATATAGACATAGGTCGAAATTTCCCAACCCCATAACTTGATTAAAACTCAACAGATTTTCATAAAGTTTGGCTTTTTGTTCATGGTTTGACCTCTAGACTAATCGTGCATCTAAATCTGACAACATTATTTTTGGTAACATTACTTTTAGTCAAAATTCATGTGAAAATAGTACCCCCAAATGTCCTATGTAGACATACATACATAGGTCGAAATTTGTCACCTCCATAACTCGTTCAAATCTCATCCGATTTTTGTTCATGGTTTGGTTTTTACTTCCATTTGGCATCTAAATCTGGCAATATTTTTCTTGCCTTCAATATAAAATGTAAATCCCTTAATCAGTAAGGAACTAGTTCCGTTTGCTGTGCAATAGTATTACAAAATTTAGCTCGCGTAGTCGAGCTCATTTATATAAGTCAGCTCCGAAGAATTATTTGGTGTATTGAACTAGTTCTCTTCAGTGCATAACTAAGCGAAGCGTCAAGTTATGCAACGGAAATTGTGTGTCCACGCTGGCTTCAGCTGAACCCAACAAAAATGGCTTCTTGCAGCGCGTTCACCTCCCTTCCCACCCCTGGAATGGTAATTGTTTTAGCAGTGCGAGACAGGTAGAGTCCGCGAATGAGTGACAGGGACAGCAAGAGAATGACAGCGAACGGAGGGAGAATTATGCAAGCATTTTTGATTGAGGCCATAAATTGGTTTCAATATTTTGAGGGGTGTGTGACAGTGTGTGTGTGTGTTGTGTGTGTAGCAATAAATATTTATTGTATGGGGTATGCATAAATGCGTGTCGGGGGGTTATTAAATGCAATTGTTATTTTGCAATCAATGCCAATTAAAATCGCCATCAATTTGGTTATGGTAAATGCATTTTGTCTGATCTCTATGCCACACACACACACACCACACACACACACCACACGCACACCCACAAAGCCACAAGTCAAACAAATGCATGTTGCAAACATTAACAAGAACAAGAGCAACAAATCTGTGCGGCAATTGATTTAAATTAAAATTTAAATGGAAATCGATTAATTGGACCGAGTGCAGAATTTAATTGAAATTTTCATTTCGTGGTTCAAAATTGAAGCTCAAAACTGAAATTGAAATTGAAACCGAAACTGCATTAACTTAAGTTGTTGTTGCTGTTGTACTCAATTATTGTCAATTCTGAATGTGCAACAGCAACTGCAGCCGCAGCAAATGTTCTTGCACATTTTCTGTGGCATGCAGCAGGCGAAAGAGAGAGAGAGAGCGAGAGAGAGAGAGAGAGGGGAAGGGCTGTGGCACATGTGCAGCTGAAAATTGGCTTTGGCTGCAAATTAACAATTTCATTTGATAAATCAAAGGGTCAGTTGCGACATGGCACACAAACAACAAATGGCAAACCAATCGCAAGGCACTCACATTCGCACATTCAGGGCACTCATTCGCATTCGCAATTCGCATTCACATTCACATTCAGCTCAGATTCAGCTGCACGCATCACTGGACAATGGCTGCTGTGTGTGCGTGTGTGTGTGTGTGTGTGCGTGTTTGTGTGTGCACATATTTAACATGACACGAACATATCGAACACCCACGCATCGTAGAGCATTCATTATGCAATGTTGCTTTCACACACACGCAAATACACACACATTCACATACACACGCACACTCACACATTTGCATAATTGTGTCTGTCATTGGCATTGCTTTTCTGGCAACAATTGCATTCGATTTGCCCCCTCTCTCTGCCTCTTGCTGCTGCACTTTATTGCCCTCTCTGTTATAAACTGAACCATTTTACTTTGTGTTCAACTTGTTTAACAAGCAAAATTTTCCATTACACTGCACAATGCTGAAGGATGTTCCGAATTGTGATTTCGTTTTAAAAGTGAACATGCAGATGATGTTGCATTTAAATGTATTCAATTAAAACGTTGTCTTTGCATATTGCTATTCTCTATGGCATGTTCATGCCAGTTAACATGAGGTTAACATGTACAGTACTGTCATGTCAAGTGACCAGGAAGGACAAACTAAATGTATAAACTTTGGCTATATTCACACATGTGCAAGTGAAACTGACGTCTCGGATCTTTTAATAACATTTAAAGTGTTGAAGAATATAAATTTCCATATATATTATTATGTAATTGCTTGGCATTTTACACACGGAAAATGTATTTTCCATTTGATGAATGATTTTATCCACCTTTCAGCTAATATTGTAGCATAATACATAACCCAACATAATATTTATATCCATCAATCAAACTTCCAGCCAGATGCTAAGTAAATGCAAATGTTAACGGTACTTGCCAGTGTTGTATAATTTGAACAAATTTTGTAACCTGAATGATTGATGGTTGCATTCGTAACTGCATTCTGGTTAGTTTAAATTCCGAATAAATTCATGTGTATATATAAAATATACATATGTATACACATATATGTATATATTGATATTTGTTTTCGCACTCTGCAGACTCTTGACATGGGCAAATAAAATATGCTGACAGGGTCAGGAGCCATGGCCAATGGATATGGCATAGAGCAACAGAGCGGCGAGGAGCGGGGGGCGAGGCACTGACTAGAAATTTTAAAATCAGAACAGGTAAATATTGGCTCGACAAAGGTAAATTTGAGCAGACATTGCCGCCGAATGCAGATGATTTCACATTTTTAATTAAAAGGCTTTGTGCAGCCAGAAAATTGTTGTTAAATCCAGGCACACACATGCCAGAGGAGAGAGGAGGGGGCGGGGGCAGGGGCAGGGGCAGGAGCAGGAGCAGCAGCTGGACTATATGCCACATGGTCGAACATTCATGTTCACTTGCACGATGAGTCAATTGTTTTTTTTGTGGGGGTCTGCTTATCAAATTTAAAACGAATCAATAAACGGAGCTAAAATTCCTTTAAAGGCCAAAGGATATGCGCCTTATGCACATTAACAGCTGAGTCATTTATTTTATGAGGCATTTCTCCCAATATTCGTCAGTTACAGCACACACACACACACACATAGTTGTTATTACTGCTGCTGTGTGTGTGTGTGTGTGTGCACTTCATTTATTTTATGCGTTTTATCCCTCTTAAATGTGCATGTACTTGGTTAGTCACTCTAGGCCCCGCCCTCTTTGCCCTCCACCCGCCCCAACTACATTGCTGCTGCATAAAATTTATTTCGTTTTTATTATCATTTCATGCATGCCACACACACCCCCTCCCCCCCTTCTCCTGCGCCCTGCATTCCACCGGAACCCATTGCCACCCACACATATGCAACATCGAAAAAAATTCCGAGAAACGCCTGCAATTGACCTGCCCGCCTCCACGCCCCTTTGCCCCCGCACCCTGCTCGCAAGAGGCTATAAAATGTTTTTCAAGGGACAGCGGAGCCAAACAAATGCAAAAAAAGTATAGGGGGGGTGGGAAAGGGGGGGAGGGCAGAAAGAAAAAATGAAGTGGCAAAAAAGTAGTTGCGCCCTCTTTTGTAAATAAATGTAAACTTGCAGCAAACGACGCTTCAATTTGTTGTTGTTGTTGATTTTTGTTGCTGTTGTTGTTGCAGCTTGAAAAATATAAAAGAAAAAACAGGCAAGCAACAACAATGGCAACTCTGGCATTGCTGTCTATTTTAGTTGTTGTCGTCATTTTTTCCCATTTGCCCACTGTGCACCCGCCCCTCCCTCCCCCCGCGCTCGGTCGTTCGCTTTTCTTTATGTTTTGCGTTCAAATAATGTCATTTCGTAAATTGCTTCAGTTGCCGCGCGCACACACACACGGCCACACACATTACACACACTCACCCACACACACACACACACACACACTAGCGATAGCCGACCTCCCCTCCACGCCCCTCGCTGGCATATTTTTTTAGTGCTTCCTTCACATTTGCTGCTTTTATTGTGTTGCCGCCGCCCGCCAACAATTGGCCTTTTTGGTCCTGCAGTCCTTTGCGTCCTTTTGGTCCTGCTGTCTAGCTGTCTCGCTTTTGTTTCGTCCGCATGTGCTGCCCCCTCTGCCCCCTCTGTCCATCTGCCCACGCTCGGCGCGCCTCTGCCTGCGCTTCAAACTTTGCCTTTGTTTGGCGCGAAAATCAATTAACGCGCTCAATGAGCTTCAAAAACTTTACGGCACACACACACACATAAACACCCCTCACACACACGAACACATCGAAAACAAAGCCAATTTACAGTTAACCAAAATGTAAATGGCGTCAAGGGAGCCACCGCTTGTCCTGAACCCGAAACCTGTGCCTGTCGCTGTCAATGTGGTTGCCCAAAGCCGAAACTGAAACTGAAACTGGAGCTGAAACAACGTGGGGAGGAGTGAGGAGTGGGGAGACACGGGAGCAGCAGCAGCGGCAGCAGCTGTAGGTGTAACAGGGACAAAAGTTGGCGCTGCGCAAGTGTCAACTGTTTTGATAAGCTGTTAAATTAAATGTGCGGCAATGTCATAAAAATCTGTGGCACGGCCGCAAGGACAACGCGCATATGAAGACATTAAAAGCGCCGGCTGGGAGGGGGGGGTCGAGAATTGTGGATGGTTGCCTTTGATGTTTGCCTCTTGTGGCTTGTAATGTACATTTCCAAAGGAGTTCTCTATAAATATATATATACATCTATATAGGGAAGATACAATGCTTGAGCAGGATCTGCATGCAGAGGGCTTAAGCCGCGGCTTGTGGCATGTGGCAAGTGGCAGCTGTGGCTTTACCCACGTGCAACCCGACAGCGGCAGCAGCTGCCACACGCAATTCCATATTCAATTTTAGATCAATATATAACAACAGGATACAATCGATGCGACGGCAACAATTGTATTGTTACCTTGCGGCGGCGCTAAAGCGATTTGGTAACAAGCCAAAACACAAGCAGCCCCCAGGTTGCAACCACCTAAGCCCCGTTCCCCGACTGGGGGGGAGCGTGGCAGGGAGAAACGCCTTCGTGGCGTGCTGATTTCTCAGGTGGTCGCTTTCGCACATGTATTTACATTGCCAATGGCGGCGCACCTCGACTCCAGACTGAATCCTCACCAAGTGCTCGCCTTCAGCTGGGGCCTGTCTTCGAGTTGCCTCGCCTGGCAGACGTTTTACTTAGTCATGTCGCCAGTTGCAAGTTGCCAGTTTCAAGTTGCAAGTTGCCAGTTGCGTGTCCACATGAGCACACATTGTTGGAGAAATCTTTGACAAGTCCAAGTCGTGGCCAGTCGAGACTTTGCCAACAATTAAGAGCACCAATGTTGCACAGTTCGGAGAAGTGCTCCTTATGCGGAAAACCCTGTGTGGCATCAACTCAAGTGCTGGGGCAGCCCTTTGGCCTGAACGAGAGACGACCGCAAACTTTAATTGCATGTCCGACTCAAAGTGTGAACAAACTGTGCACAATTGGCCCAATCAAACGAGTTGCTAACTTTGACAATTGTTTCTGATTTCATGGGCCGCACTTGTATACCCTGTAACCCGCAATGGGGTATCTACAACTAATTCTAGCGTATTCAATAAAGTAAATTCTTCTTCTCCCTGGATACCCGCAAAAGGGTATCTAGAACTAGCTCTAGCGTATTCCACTCATTTCTGATCATGATGGATTTAACACAATCAATATGACCAAATGTTGGCTTACAGTCAATACGAAGTCGGGATATATAAAAGTTGGATCCAGGAAATTTGGTATGTAGGCTTTTCTAATCATTCATTGAACAAATTTATAAACATTTGTAGAATATCATGTCCCCATCTATGCCGAAGTATTCAATAAGAAGTTGATGGAAATATTATGCCTGGCTGCAGGGTATTATCTAGTCGAGCATATGCACTTGTCAAAGTTGCGTGTTTGTGAGTGTTGCGGTTAGTGTTCGATTCGAATGGATCCTGCTTCCGTCCACGACAACGGGCAGTGGACATTTATTGCCCCGGCCAAGGCAAACTTGAAGATTTATTTTTGGCTTTTTCTCGCACTCAATTCTCACATGTCTTTTTGTTGGTTTATCCGAAATACTTGCGATTCTTTTGAATTTGTGTGGTGTGTTTGCAGCCATTTTCTAATTGTTTACGATTTGTGTTTTTTGAGCCATGAAATTAATTTCATTGCCTTTGTTGAACTCTGTTAAAGCCACTTACTGGAAACTAACGTGACCAAAAAACTTTTATTAAGTGCCAAATGCCTTTTCGTCCCTTATCAGAGTGCCACAACAAATTCCTAAAGTTGAAAAGAATGTGGAGTGAGCATTACGGAGGGTCCTGGCATTATTAAAGTTAACGAGCGCTGGAATTTTCTATGAAAAGTGCTTTTCATAAGCCAATTGAATGCCAGAAAATGATTTAAGAAGCTTAATCATAACATATTTTCGACGTTTTTCTAATAATAAAATGAGCATAAATAAATTAATATTTACGTAGAAAATCAATCCTGACATTCCAGATCATAATTAGTTTAGTAATTGGTTCACATTTCACCCATTTTATTTTTTGGCAGTGCATAGCGGCAAAAGCTGTGAATAATGTTGAATTATGCTGAACCGTAAATATTACATTGTAAATTTGCGAACGGAATCAACGTTGCGTGATTTATCGGGCCCACACTCCGCCGGCAGAGCCCTTCCCACCTGGCCGGCGTACCCATGCCAACGGGATCCGGACGGCATCCACTTGCAATAGAAGTGCGTCGAGCCGTGGTTTGTCTGCATGCATGAATGCATCTTGACTCTCCGCTCTCCGCTCTCCGCTCTGAGCTCTCGATATGCCAATTGCAAATTGCCAAAGTGTTTGCCTCCGCACACCAAAACCCTGCCACAGCCACACCCCCCCGCAAACTGGCTGTCAGCGCGTGTTGCCGGGGCAACATTAAGAGGCAACCGGCAGCAAACGCATTTCCAATCGCAATCAGCAGCAGGCAGAGCTTGTTAACGGCTTCAAACTGTTTTTGGCCTGTCGTGAAACGTGAATTCGAGTGGACTCTATCAGAGTGCTCTATCATGGAGAGCATTTACTCGTAAGTGACTTCTCAGCAACCGCTTAATTCACAGAGAGACCAGCAACTGGCCTGAGATTAAAAATGCTCTCTATGCGTGCGTGGGGATATCTGGATATGGAAGTGGAAGTGGAAATGGAAATGGATGAGCTGCTGGCAAGCGAATTGGATTCTGGCAAATTAGCCTAAAAGGCAGCGCTGGAAAATAAAGAAAACGAAGCTGGCAAATTAATTTCAATGTTGTCTTTTTTTTCAGCTTCTTCTTCTCTGGAGCCAGGGCAAAGTTTTGCAAGTCGTGGAACTGCGCGGCAAATTTGGTTTGACAGTGAATAAAATTGCACGCGCTGCGTCTGTGAAATGAAATTCATTTGGCGCCCAATGTGCGCCATTTTGGCGCCCAACTATGAAAAAAACAAACACACACAAGCACACACGCACACACAAAAAGTCAGGGGCAGGGGCAGGCTAGGAGCTGCGAGCGGCGACAGGCAATGAAAAAGTTTTGACTCGATTTTGGGCCCTTTCGAAAGTTTCAAGTTTATTAGTGTTGAGCAGCGCTGGCAGTGTTGGCTAAGTGCATGCACATGCAATAAAAAAAAGACGGGGAAAAAAGAAAATCAGCAGCTCACGTCGACCAGGCCAAAACGTAGCCAACATTTGCCACTCGACGAAGCGTTTGCCCATAAAGCCAAAGTTGAAAACTACGCCAAATGCATTTAAAGTTACCTCATCTCACCGGGGCGAACATTTCAGGTGCTGCCCTAAACTCTTGGCCAGAGAGTAAATGGATTTTGCTCTCTGCCTCTGCTGCTGCTGCTGCCTCTGCTGCTGCTACTTTTTATGGCCACACAAAGTGGTTGAGAAAGCGAAATCCACTTTCACACACACAAAGTGAATGAAAGCGATTTAATTTGGGGGGCTTCTGCGTTGGCTTTGTGCACTCTGTATTAGATTAGGGACTGCCTTTCATAACTGTAAATGCACTGGAAATTGCCTCTAATCATATCATTTACAGTTCTCCTTATAAAACGCACATCAAAGGCGCAACCAATTGGCTTGGCATCAAAAAAAATACATTATAAATTCAAGCAGGAAGGTTGAAGCTAACTCAAAGTTGAGCCATTTATTCTGATCATATTTCAATTCCCAACTTCTTTAATATGTTTAAAGCTTTGAAGCTCCACTAATTGTCAGCAGAGCGGAGTCTTGTGGCCTAAGTTTCAGTTGCAGATAATGCTAATCTATCTATCACTGGAGCTGCGCGTCTGAGCTCAGGAAGTCATGACACTTTGAGAAATGGCTGCACACCATCAATGCCCGGTACGGCCACAGTATGCATGCCGCATGTATCTCTGTCAGGAGTCTGCAGCAGCAGCATTCCTAAGTGGCCGCGCTCTGCACGGAAGCGGATGAGCTCACGGCTATTGCAAATGTTGCGGAAAATATGGCGTCAGTCAAAAGTCAGACCGACGACAGCAAATAGATTGCATTCCAGGTGAAAGCTTCCAGCCAACTGCAGCAGCTTCCGCTTACGCAAATCCACTTCGCATCTGAGCCAGGGCTTACGCGCCAAAGGCCACTTTGCAAATAATTGGTCAACTCTCAACTTAATGAAATTTTCTTGCCTAGCCAAATACCCTTCCTTCTGCCTGGCACATCCACAGATATGACCTGCCTTCAACCCCTGCCAAACAGGTTACGCAATAGTCTCAGTCGCAGTCGCAGTCGCCGTCACAGTTGCTCGAATGTATCCTAAATTAAGTTGTTATCCAGTGGAAAAATATGCAAATTGTTTTTGGCTCATGTCAGACATAAACTTTTTTTATGGCCAAGTGACATGTCAGCCCAGTCTCTCTCGCTCTCTCGCTCTCCCTCTCTCCCTCTCTCTCTCTCTCTCCATTAGCAACCCCTTGACTCCCTACAACCTCCCTTCCCACTCCCTTGCCATGGCATTTGTCTAGAGGACACTTTCGTCTGGCGCCGCGGCCAAAAAAAGAAACGAAACAACAGCCACAACCAACTCACATGTGTGTGTGTGTGTGTGTGTGCGTTGTGTGTGTTGATGATGATGGGGACGTGTTCAGGTTTATGCACACTTCGTGTACCCCTAAATCAGATAAGCGAACCTAACCCGTACCTCCCCCTCGTCAGTGTTCCATCCAAAAGCGAAGCGAACCACTCTCTAAAATAATTGCAAATCATAAATAAGTTGAGGCACGGCGTCCGCTTCGTCGTCCGCGTCTGTGTCCTCGCCATTATTTAGTGGCAACAACAGGCAAAAGGCCTCCCTCTGGCCACTGCACCCCCCCTGTGCCTCCTGCTGCTTTCGCTGAGTGCAGCTAACAGTTAATTAAGACATTCAACCGGCCGCCATTCGTCCCGTTGCCCCCTTTGACTCGTTGCCTCTTTCGCTTCATGTTACGGCCTAATCCTTGCCCTCACTCCACTCGACTCGACCCACTCCTTGTCTAGCTGCAGTTGGTCGCGTGTTTCCCTTCAACACTGCGACCATGTTGCTTGCTTCTGCTGTTGCAACTGAGTTTAGAGAGTGTTTATATATATATACGGGACGTGTTTGTCCCAATTCTCCAATCCCCGCTCCCCTTCCCTCCCTGGTGTAATGCTTACAAGCTTCTAATTGAGCGTGCAGAGGTCGCTTCTAATTATCGCACGAACCGAACCAAATGGTTTTCCATTTCGTGCCTTTGACGCTCCATTGTTGCTTCTGAATTTGCACTTGTGTACTTAGTTCTCCTTGTTGTTGTAGTTGCTGTTATTGTTGTTGTTGTTGTCCGCACTGTTGTTTACGGCAAATGCGTTGGCGACATTCGGGCAAAGGGTTTCAGCTTCAGCCCAAAACATAAATTAAGTTGTTTAGGATCTGGGAAACAGTTTAAAGCCAAGGGAGTTGCCAGACTGCGACTGAGAAGTGTGGGGGGTTGGGAATTGGGGGAATCGCGCGAACCACCCGTGTGCGAGTGCCTGCCAGCTGCCTAGCCATCTATCCATGTATCCATCCATCCATCCATTCATCCGTTCAGCGAATCAACTTCATTACCGAGTACAGGGTGTCGGAGAGTGTGTGTGTGTTTTAGTGTGTGTGCGTGTGTGTGCAAATTTCCTGTTCTGCTTTTTACGGCGGCACGTAATCAAATTAAGCAATTACTGCCCTGCGTCTACCCCCTGCCCCCGGGCAGCTCAGTCTACACTGTGACCGCGTGCACATCCCCTCGATTATGGGGCAGCTCTTTCAGCTTCGTGAAACTTCGAAACGAGAAGGGGAGCACGCGGAAGTTGCACCCCACAATCATAACGGTAAACGTTGCCTAGGCAAATGGAACCCGAACAACTCCGAGTGGCGTTTATGTCCTTCTCAGGTCCAGTTCCACACACGGCACTTCATTTCTTCACTTCACTCGAAGCCATCCCTTGAAAACTTCGTATAGTCTAAGCTTCCTACTGTCAAAATTAGTATGATAATCGTTTGGTTTATGGCCAATTAATCAACTCTACAACAGACCCAGACCTGAACCCAGAACCGGTCCCAAACGCAGATACATATTTTCATTGACTTATGGATATCCACGACCGCACCCATATTTATTCCCGCCCCAATGCCCCTTTCTAAGCAAGCAATGCCAGCATAATTTACAAATGCTTCGAATTGGGCTACAGCTGTAACCGATAGGTTTATGGGTCGCTTGGGTTCTTCGAACCATGCGGAACCATGTCGCCAATTAACCATATTGAATTCAGAGTGGAATGGAGGGGCAAGGGATACCCCTGCTGGTACAATGGAATCCTTTCGAGTGGGTCAACGCGAAAGTGTTTACGAGTCGCGTTCACTTTGCGCTTAGCTTCTCGCTTGGCTCTTGGCGATAATCGCTTAGCCCATAAAACCCTAAAAGCGCCCCCTAATTATAACTGACCACGCAGCAGTGCAACTCGGTTGCGTTTTATTCCGAGAGAATGAATAGGAATAGAAATGCGAATGGAAAAGCCCCAACGACCGACTGGTTGAATGCGGAAAACTTCTCTGAATGGCAGAGAAGTCGAGTGACTTCTGCTGCTTACCTCATGGATAAGCTACAGACAGACAGACAGACAAAGAGACAGACAGAGGAGTCCCCCACTGACCTAATGAGCCATTTAGCCAATTGGGGTTAATGTCTTGTGGGTGGAAGAGTTGCCCAGAGAGGGCGGGTCGAGGCCTTTCAGCTGCGACTCACGACTCATTGATGAATTTTTCAAAGGTTTCGTGCAAAGTTTGTTCTCTGCGAAGCATATGAAGTCGGTGAAAGACTTTGAAAACTTGGGGATAAACGAGTTTCTTCTTCTTCTCTTTGCAAAAAACGAAGTCTCTTCATTTTCATATTTTCCTTATTTATGGGAAAACATTTTGGTCACGTGCCCAGGACGTGAGCATTTTCGGTCAACTTAGGTAAAGAAGTTTGAGCTAGAAACCCTTCGAGTGGAGCTCCACTAAACTGCATTGTTCCTCACTTGGTGACTGCACCAGTCCATGACCTAGAGCGTGTTCCTTAACTTGTTGTGTGAGCTGGGCAATCCTCGAGTTCAATCGTGTTGATTGGAATTACGACATCCGTCGAGCCCGTAAGCCTCCGTGTCATTGCGTGAGCTGCTGCCTCTGCTGCAGACGTCATTTACAGAGCTTAGTCCTTGTCCAACAGGACACAAACACAACAATCAAACAGGCACAGCACACATGCCAGAGCTCTCAATTGGACCTCTCCCAACCGTTTACATTGCGCTGCATCGGGACTCCAATTGCAGTCGTCGGGTTGGGACAGCCAGAGGAGGCGTCCAGTTTGATGTCTTTGGTTTGAATTGGTTCCATGGTTTCGATTTTAAACTCACGTCGATTGGGTGAGGATGGGCGAGCTTCAAGTGGAGGTGGAAATGCTCTGACAGGACATGAAACTGTAATTGGAAGCCGCTGAAGCGGGCTGTCTGAATCTGAATCTGTATCTGAAACTGAATCTGAATCTGTGCTCCTGTCATACGTCACATGGGCTGTCGGAGGGTGACTTTCGCTTGCACTTCTTTTGTGAAATGACAGATTGCTCTATGGCAACTCGCATATTAATTATGGGCAGGTCTCAGACTCTGATGCATTAAATTGAAACAGAACCCGTTTCTATTGAGTCAAGTTTTCCTATTCTCCCAGGGGACATTCGACCTGAAAGCAAACGCGTGTTGCTTGGCCCCTGAAATGGGTTCTGTTTCAGTTTCGTTTCATCTTTGGATCAGAGTCAACATCGGAGGGCAACAGAGCATCAATTCAAGTCAATTAGGCTGCGCATCGCTTTGTTCTCTGTCCCTGTCCCTGTCCCTGGCTGAGCATGAGCAGCTCCAATTGCCATATCATTGGCATTTGCTGATTCCATCGACTCCATTGCATGCTGAGTTATGTTCATATCACTCATCACTCAGCCTGTCCAATGGATACAGTGGGATCTCCGACAACGGCTGCTTATCAGTTAATGCGACGCTTTATTGAGTTATGGAAATTTGCCTGCGTTCATTGAGTTTGCAGGATATTGCAGAATATCACAGGATGTCGACGGCTCTGCCTGTTCTTTTCGTTCTCCGACTCCGACCGGCGGGCAACCGCAGACATATTTTCCAATTCATTTCATCGCGTGTTGTTCACGAACGGAACGAGGCATCTAAAATTCAAATATCAGCGCTAAAAAGCGTTGCCATGTTCCTATGCCAGTTCGCATCCATATCCATATCCTGCCTGTTTAATGCACTAGTCGCATGCTCTCTATCATCATTCGCATCGTCATCATGGATATGGATGTCATCATCCCCTTCTTTAGATAGACTCGACTCGACTCGACTCGCTTTTACGATCCGATGCTAATAATGTCGTCTGTTGTTGTCTGTTGTCTGCCGTCGGGCGTCGGCGCCAAGTTGCATAATTCAATTACATCCGATGTAGACCCATAAAACTAAATCAAAGGAAAACAAAGCGTCACACTTCATTTACCCGGCGTGCTCCCCACAGTTACATCCCCATCCTCCCATCCTGCCTAGTTGGAGTCCTGTCTGGCCCTGTAGTTTTTCCAATCATACAAATTTGGCTCTACTTGCAGCAGCCTCCTTCCAGGCAGCAAGAAGCAATAAAAATGTTGAGCAAAGAAAATCTTCTTACTCCTTAGTCCACCATCCCATATCCCATATCCCTGTCCCTTTATCCCTGTATCCTGTGGACGGGCAGATCTTTCATATTGCGACGCTGCTTATCCTTTTGGCCCATTGCCGACTGCTGACATCCAAGTGGACTCCGACAGTTGATGGCTACTGCTCTTGGCAAGCAAAGTTTTCCTTCACTTCCGACCAGTTTCCCAGCTTCCCCTCCCCCTTCTGAGCTCCCCACTGTGTCAGGGCGGATGCGACTGAGTTTGTGGCCCAAAGCATCAAACAATTTACTCGCCTGACTTTTGGTTAGAGTTTTGCTTATAGTTTCCCTCGGCATAATAATAAAAACAATATCGTAGCAAGTGATTCGCTTCGTTTGCCCTTCAATTTCTCTCAGTGTAGTTCTGTTTATGGCTGCCAACGAGCCAACTACACGCAAACTTGGCCTTGGCCGGAGGCGCTTCTCAAACTTGTTGGCGGATTTTGAATTAGTGCCAAGCGTAAAGTGTTGGCCCATTATTATCTTTCGGACTTCATAAGTTGACTCGTAAAAATCTCGATAGTTCCGCAGATTCCATTCCAGGGTCTGCCACAGGGAGGCAAATTGTGACGCATAAAATAAAATGAAGTGAAGTGAAGTTGGCATCTTAGTTGGGGCCAAGTCTGAGGGTTATTGGCCCCATATGCTATGTGAGTGCCGCAATTACCCATTTATCGAGGTAATTAACCAACGAGTCAGGAATACCGAATACGTGACGCAATAGAAACCTGGCAGATGGCAGCTGACCGTTGGCAGTTGGCAACAGGCCAAAATGAAAAGCCTGAACCAGAAACTTGAGATCTCAAATTTAAAGGCATTTAACTGCAAGTGGCAGCAGCCCATCACCTGCCTCTCCCCTCCTCCCTCCCTCCCCCTGTCAACAGCTGACAATACGATTGCAAAGCGTTGAAGCAATAAAGGAAATGCCCCAAAATGTGGCAGCAACAGGCAGCGGGGCAGGACTGAAGCAAGTGTCCGAGTTTGTGTTGCTTTTGTTGCGGACTGCGGCAAAGGATTGCAACGGACTCTCAGCGGACACATCAGATACATCTTTTATATTGTTGCACACGTCTTCTTCTTCCTCTTCCCTTTCTCCTTCCCTTTCTACTTCCTTCTAAAATATTTGATCTGAGAATTTGCAACGATTTGTAAAGCGGCCGCAACTTGACAGCCATTCAAGGACTCTGATAACTGCACACCAGGATGAATGGGCGGAGCAACTGGAAAGTGCATTCACAGTGTTTGGTCAACTGTGAATTATTCTCCCCCTTCCCCCCCAGGCAGTCGAGGGTCTTCCAAGACTCTTGGAGACTGTGTTCATTTTATGAAGGCGCCACGAGACGCCTCTGCAGCTGCAGCTGCATCTGCTGCCTGGCAGGATTACTTCACGAGGCAATTTGTCCGGCGCCAGCAGGACACACGTTTTGGCTGGAAAAGAGAAGGAAAAGGAGTTTCAAGGGGGGTCGATGGTGGTCGAGGGGAGTCGCTCTCCTGCGGGTCACGTGCCCATTTTGTTTACATGGCGCATTAAGAGGATTCCGTTTCGTTTTATTGCGATTTGATTCTATTTTCTGTTTCTGTTTTCTATTTGTTGTTGTCCTCTGCCTCGCGTGCGCCTGCCACATGCACACACACACCCCTTCTGTCCACACACAACACACAAACATTCACACACACACACACCAACACACAGACATTCAGTCGCAGCCACAGATCAAGTCTCACATATTTGTTTTTGTTCTCGCATTCGCATTATTATCCTTTTCCTTATCCTTATCCCGCTTTGCAGTGTGCTTTGGGTTCGGATTGTCCTCCCCCCCCCCCTCATCTCTTCTATTTCCCCGGCACCCTCTCCGCTGGGGTTGGTGTGAACTTTGCCACTTTGCTGCAGCTTTTTTCAGTTCCTGCAACTGTTTAAGCGTCTGTCAATTGTTGTTGTTCTTCTTGCTTATTGTTATCCCTCTTTGCAGCTTTTTATACACATTTGTTGCACGGGGTGGTGGCTCGCTTAACCTTTTACCTCAACCCCCCTACCCTTACCACTCCCCCGACTGGTTTTTGTGTGTGTTTTGGCTATGAGCTGGACTCATTACTGCAAAGGGGGCGTGTCCCTGGATTGCTGCTTGTTGCCTCCGCTGATAAGTGCACGTCTGGTGGCTTTGTGGTTCTCCTGTGGTTCTGCCTGCCTATAAGCTTATCAGTTATCAGTTGCTGTCGCTCTAAAGTACTCCACCAGGCAGTCGATGTGCCCTGTCTTAAATCAGAGTTTTATCGCCTGCAATTTACTTGGTCGCCACTTAATGGCCACACGAGGCACGTGGCTCCTGCAGGACTCCACTTTGCAATCTCCCAACTTCAATTCGTTTCACAGTTGCACGTGTAAACATCATAAATGACGTCAGAAATTGAGAAAAGGGTTTTCCAACGCACAGCGTGAATATTTTCAATTATTTTTCGAGGCTTTTCTTACGATTTCAAATTTGATATTTTTCTGATTGTACTCGGAGAGTTTTTCTTTTAATTAAAAGTTTGCTCCCTACAGAGTTGTGTCACAACTTTGGGAATTTGCCGTTTAATTTCGGCCTCTTCTGCTAATAAGACGAGCTTTCAGCGATTTTCCGGCAATTTCTGCTTCAACTGAATTGAAACGATTTTTAATTGAATTTCGTGCTACAGCGAAATCAAATCAAAGTGAAATCCGATACGATGATACCCGAAACGAACGTGTGATGGACGTGTCGTCAGCTGGTAATTGCCTCGGACGAGTTGTCCAATTTGTCTGGCTGCATGTTTGGGCCTAATCAAATTTAAGCCCGGCTTTTGTTGGCCCTCAATTCGTGCTGGCAATTAGTTATGCGAATATAGTATATTCGAGATGCGCGGCGTTTCGAGTTGATGCCAGCAGATTGGATTAGAGTCCATTTGCATCGCGTCAAAAAAAATAAAAACTCAGGCGCAACAGTTGCAACACAAGTTTGAGGTGCGGGGCAGGAGGTTTTTGGTGGCAGACACTGCGCATGTGACCACGTTGGAGATTCGCTGAAAGGAGTTTCGGAATTTTGGATTTCGGGTGTTCGTTTGGGTTTGTTATGTAAACAAGTTTCGGCAGTTGGCTGCCGGATGATGGTCCTTGCGGTGTGTCTGCGACAACTTTGCCAATTCAGCCTCCGGGGCTAAGCCTTGACTAGGAATTCTCTCGACAATCGATAAACGGTCTGCTTTAAGCGCATTAAAGTCCTTTCTGGGTCCATTATACATTTAGTTCCATGCCGCTTGTCACTCAAAGCCACAATATTATGTGCTCGAAACGGGCATAGACGGGCTTACCTAACCGCAAAGCCTGGCATCAAAATTTAACCCATTTCTAACACCTTTGCCAGTTATTTAATTTATTTTATTTACTAATGCTCGAAATGTAATCTGCCGAGCGGATATGCCGGTTGGACACTTGAAAATTCTAGCTGTGAGTGGCTCGAACATGGGACCAACAGCCATTAAAGCCTCGTCACACACCCTCGTCCCAGACATATCCTTTTGTCGGCCCAACTGGTGACAATGGGAACAGCAAAAACAGCATTTGAGCTGATTGCGTTTTGATAAGTGCGCTTTTAATGTGCGTACGTGTGTGTGAGTGTGTGCTGGTGTGTGCTAGTGTGTGTGAGTGTGTGTGTTTGCCTAACACACCCAAACGATTCAGCAAACAGACAGTTGTCGACCCACTTCATACAACACGTAAACAAATTTGCAATACCCTACACATGTTTATGGAATCACAACAAAACTCTCTTGCAAGAAAGACTTTCTCTTCTTTTGCTCTCACTTTAACGATCATCAGATCCTTTAGTTTTAGTTACTTAGGCTGCATTTTCAACTCGCCTGTCCCTTAGTCTATCTCCTCAAGATATTTTCTCAGTTTCAGTCACGAATCGGCTGAATCGGATCGATATATGCATATAACTATCTTTCGTATTATCAGCCTCAAAACTCAGCCTACCCAAAGTTATCTTGCCTTCTGCTCTTATCTGCCCACAGGGTATCTCTTAGTCGATCGCAACCAATTTCTCATGTCCTGTTTAGTATGTAGAGCTGCATGTGTGAGTGTGTTGGTATGTTCTTGTATGTGTTAGTTTGTGAGCTGTCATCCAATAACCGCAGCATTGCGTGACCAGTTTTCATGTATGTGGTTGTACTTTGCTTCTGTGGGCAGTTTGCGGGCGGAGCGAGCGTCGATTTTAGACTATGTGGGCGGTAAGCGGGCTGTATGTATTTGCGGGGGGTGTGTTCGCTTTTCTTATATAAAAATCAAAAATGTTGACACTAATTGAAATATGCCAGAGATTAGCGACGGCCCTAAGTAATAGCAAACAACTGATCACCATCCCACCCCCCCCCCAAATCTCCTTCTCATAATGCAGCCCCTGCCCCTAAACATGGGCCGCCCTTAAAAGAAAATTATGCAAATTTCTCGCTGCGCTTGGACACTTTTCCCCTCAAACGACGCCCTTTGGCTTGATTGAATGGCCACTAAGTGCTTTGGCTTCGATGTGGCTCATAAACAACAACAACAACAACAACAACATTGGCAACTATGCGGAGCCCAAGTGCAACAGAAAGCTTAAAGCTTATGCTGATTTTTATGCCACACCCTGTAAACAGACTGTAGGATATGCTCAAGCTGGGCAACAGACAAAAGCCAGCAACTGTGAGCCCAGAAACGTTCTTAATTTAAAGCTGAACATCATAAAGAATCTTGTCCATCTAAATGTATAAAGATAAGCAGATCAAGATTGAAACGTAAATTAACAAAAACAAATAGACCTTTTTGGAGTCCCAAATCTTTATAGCTAGAGCCAAAAATTGGTCTGTAAATTTTACTTATCAAACACAACATGGATTTATTATAAATTATAAACCCATATTAGTGTTTTTTTCAAGTAAAACAATGCCCGAGTAGTTCTGGGCTGCCTCAGTAGAGCACACAGGGTATCCATTCGTCGCATACGCTCAACTTGAATTCCCTTTGCCTGTTTTGTGTTGTGGCCTCGGTTCCATTGAGTGAGCTTAGGCAGGGGAATGGGAATGGGCATAGATTAAGCACGGACACGGCATACCGAGTCGAATATTTCAATTTGCGTCTTAGCCGGTCAAGAGGACATGAGCCTAAGTAGGCTAAGTCGAGCAGCATAATTTCCAAATGCTGTCAAGAGTTCGTTCGCCTCAGCCTAGATTCGTTAGCGAGAATTTCTCTTGCCAATGCCAGACAGTAGCACTGCCAGCACAGATTTGCTTAAAAAAGAAATTTCAGTTTAATAACCAAAATGACAGCCATAAATCAATGATTATTGCCCATTGTACAGGGCAGGGCAGGGCTGCGGATGGGGGGGTCTTGCTTTTAGCTCAAGTTGTTTGCCGCTTTAAAGTGGCTGCCGAGCTGAAATCCGAGATATTTTTATGGGGCACTTGGTAGATAAAAAGACTGGCCAGACCCAGACCCTAGTCTCTGTCTCAGACGCAGTCGGAGTCGGAGTCGCAGTCGCAGTCTAGGTGGGGGCTGAGGGGTGTCGCTTAGCTGGCGATTCTGTCACTTTGTCGCTTTGTCGCTGTGTGCACAATAAATTCAGCCACATAATATTGAAAATTCCCAGCCAAGGGTCCCAGCTCAGCTCTACAGCGAGTGTTGAGTTATAAAACGTAATTGAGGTTGTATTTCATGCCAAATGGCTGCTCCGTTCGGGGCCCAATCCCAATGGCAGGTGGTTTTCGGTACGTACCCTGCATGATAATCACATTTACGCTCTTCGAAATCCCATAAGCTCTGCCACAAAAACGAAAAACGATGACACGAACAAAAGCTCTGCAGACAGGCAGACATGCAGACAGAGCGTCATTGGATATGTTTTAAATTTCAATATTCCATCAAGATTTATTCTATCAATTTTGGGGCCATAATAACAAAGATAAATTGTGTACTTTAAAAGAGCTTTTACACCTACGCATCTCACAGACGCTGCGTCTCTCAAATCCCGTACAAGATTAAAGGCGCCTGTAGAGCTTTTAAGCTTAAAGCGCACTAATATATATGCACATTTACTCACACACACACACACACACACGCGCACACGTCAGCTGAACAGCTTGTCTCTTAATGCAATTAATATTAAATATTTTATTATGCTAATTTGCATTTATATTTATTATATAAAATATGAAAGCATATTTTGTATTTATATTGAATTTGCTTTTTAACTCAATTGATTAAATATGGGCCTTGCTTTAAGTGTATTATTAATTTGCCATACATTGAAATACTTTACTCCCCTTTCCTGTATACCCTTTTTTATAACATTTGTGGCTGTTGCTGGCTGCACACACATGTGACAGCTTTAGTAGCCATTATCTGCCAGGTTATTCCAACTTAAACAATTCTCCTTTCATACTCTCCCCTCCCCTCCCCTCCCCCTTCCCACCTCACCATCAAAGACCATGCCTAATTTAAATTAATTGCCCATACAAATTAGCTGGGAAAACAAAAATGTTTCGATTTGGGCGCAGCAAAAAAAGTAGCTACAAATGCGTTGACCAACGTATAATGCGCAATTTAGCGCGCTTTTCAATTGTTATCGACTAATAGATACCCTTTACTGTTACCAAAGAGCAATAACGAAGGGATTTACCAGGGAATTTTAAGTAGAAAGTTAACTCAAATAAGTTATTTGTTCGGCATACCCTAGAGATTTGGAGCAGTAGCTATTGGGTGGTTAAGGAAGAAACAAAAGCCCAATTATGAATGGGTATATCAGATATTTGTACGGCACCAATATACCCCTTAAACAGATAATGTAGGCATTGAACAGCCACAGCAACACAGCCGCGTGGCAGGTAAACAAAAGCTCGAATGTCGCTCGTTATTTTTAATCAGTTATCAAAATTTATCGCTTTAAATTTGTCTGCCATTTTAGGGGGCGAGTTCTGGACTGTATATGTATAGTATGTATAGCTATACAGGATAGAAAATTCGTGGCTGGCATTTTGTGTGTTTATTTTAATTTTGTGCGCGTTATTTTGTGTTCAACATTTACGCGAGTTTAATGAAGTTCGCCCCCGCAGTCCGGTCCACTCATATTGCATTTTCTCACTTGTTTATAGTCGAGAATATGTGGAGAGAACATTAAAGTTAATGGGGCACTGAGCACTGAACCGGCGGCTATTCCACGCACAGCACAATATCCGGACGAGCTGGACTGGAACAATGAGAGCTCATAAAACTAAGTTGAAATGCAATTCGATACTTTTTGGCTCGAAATTGAGCCAACAACACAACTATTTGCCAAATGAGCAAACAGCCGCCGGCCGGGTCTGCTGAAATTCCACTCTGGCATCGCATTTCATCAACTTTCCCGCTACGAAGTTGATTTTTCGTATTATTCGCATTTTTCGCATTCTGTTTTGTTTAATCCCGAATTCCATAAATAGATTTCAAGCACTTTAATAACCAAGGAAATTGAAGATTATATTAAATCTGTTTCCATTTGCCACTCGTAAGTTAGAATATACATATATATCCTCTAAGTTCTTGATTCTGGTCGCTAAAATAATTAAAAGCACAACAACCCGACGGCCAATCCCAGCCGGCGGCAATGACAACGTGGTCTGCCTTACAATTAAAGTCGCCATGGCGCCAGGTGCCGAAACACAGGGGCGGGGGCTAATGGAAATTGACGGGGGCAATAACATTTACTTAGCTCGACTCGCCGACGCACGGATTCAATTAGAAATGAAAGCCATTTTATAATTGAAACGAGCCTGTCTGATGTGCCACGCCCCAAGCGAAGACGCCCACATCCGACATCCGAAAGCTAAAGATTAAATGGAATGAACATCAATAAATATTGTGAGCAACAAAAATTAGCAAAAGGGAATTCCATGAAGATAATGATTATGGTTTATGGGGAGTCGGGTGGGAAGCAGGAAAGAAAGATGATTATTCATTAGACTCCACATCATGTAATTGAAAAGTTTTTTGAATTGACAGTTGCCAGGACTCACATTGTCATCCTCAGCATCTTGACGCAGCCCGAACATCATCTTCAAGCCAAAGACAAAGCCCGTCGCTCAATTTGTCACTCGCGCGCAGTGGGCGGGTGGGCGAGGGAGGCGTGGCGTGGCGCCGAGTCGAGGCATGGAGCACTGACTGATGATGCGTGTGACTAAGCAGAACATTTTCAGCATTGGCTCCCCAGTTTCACGATTCCGTCTGCGACAGACAACTCTCTGTCCCTGTCCCTGTCCCGGTCGGGAGATATACCCCGCCTCGCTTCCTTCTGATTATGATTGAGTTGACGTCGTTAATATGTTATCGATGATGACGTCGAACGCTCCTCCACTGGAAGGGAAGGCAGCCTCCCAACTGCCAGCGAGTGTTTGCCACGCGCTCGCGACTTGTTGGACTGAAAGCAAGCTGAGGGGAGGGGAGCTGCTTGCCTCCTGCTGCTGCCTGCTGCCTGCAGGCTGTTTGTCTGCTGCTCCATTTAAATCAGTTACATTCCTCGCAATGTCAACACAAATACACACAAGGGACACACACCCCCACACACACCCCCACACACAGCCGCACACACATGTGCACTTACATTTTGTTATTTGTCTTTTGAATTATTAATGAACTTGCTGAATAGCATCGGCTTCAGCTTCAGCTTCAGCTTTGAGCTGTGGCTGCCTGGCAGGGATCTGAGCTGCAGTCGACGTCCTGATGATCTGGCTCTTAATCAACTGAGTCGTCGCCTGGCGCATCCTTGCGGTGGCCGCTCTCATCGCAGATAAGTTTAATTAAATTCCACACTTCGCATTCCACATTCCACGGCTGCAATGCTGCCACGCCCACAGCTGCCTTGACCGCGCATTGCAAAACTTTAAGCACTTTTCCATAGCCGTGGAAAAAGAGTGAACGAAAAGCCAAAGAAGTGGCAGCGGCAACAAAGTTTTCTGATTTCGATTTTTATTGCGGCCAAAAAACCCAGAAACAATTCCCAATCTGCAGCCATGGAGATTGGAGAAGGTAGCAGGAGCAGGAAGGAGGGAGGAGGAGGGGGCGGGCAGGTGGAATTGGAGGTCGGTTTCTTGGCAACAATTTCATTTGGAGGCACTTGACTGCCGCTCTTCCTCTTTCTATTCCTCTTCCTATTCCCTTCCATTTGCATTTCCATTTCCATATCCATTTCCATGCCAACTCTTGACTTTCCACCTGGCTAACTGTTTTGGCTTTGGTTCTAGTTCTGGTTCTGGTTCTAACTGCACCTGGAATTCCATTCGTGTAGCTGCACGCAAGCAGCAAGAGGGAGGGGCGCCCCTTTCACTACTTCAACCACAAAATCCACACAAACATTTTTGCAAACAAAAAGTTTATCGTATTTTTCTCGGTCGCCCTCCCATTTCATACTGAATAATTCACAACGGAGAAACACACGAAATATTAACACGAATTTATTAAAAGATCAGTCGAAGCATCTCATGTGAGTTTCCATCTAAAGAGGAACTCCTGCTGTTCCCTTTCCCCTTTCCCCTATTCCACTAGAAGTGTTGGATGTGAGATTCTGAGAAGCTGTTAATCTTTTTTCAGCTTTGTAATTACTTTTGCAGGCAGAAAACTTTCTTTGAGCTGCACATTCACAAATTATTTTCGAAACAAACAACAAAGCCACTCAACCACAGCACCACACACTCCTCTCACACACACTCTCGCACCACACACTCCTTTTATACACACTCTCGCGCCACAGAGTGTCACCGTCTCTTCGTCGTCTGTGCGAAAGTCAACTAAATCACTTTCTATTCAACAGGACTCTGCGTGGAACGAACGAACAGGACAACCGACGAGTCGAGCAGACGGCGCAAAAAGGCCACCAGGACAAGGAGGACAAGCAGGACACGTGCTCGACACCAACAACTGGAACTAGCCACTGACCAGCGGGCGAGACGTTGCCAACGTGACGAGCTAAACCACCAGCAGCAGCAGTTGGTCAAAAGAGACGAAAAGGAGGGAGTGGCCAATAAAAAAGCTAACGAAATGCTGATGCCGCTTGCAGTCGACAGGCGAACTCAGCAACAGCAACAACAACAACAGAAGCAACCGCATTAAAAACAAAACTGGAAAAGTTGAACCCAGTCCGTAGAAGGGGACAGTCAGAGGCAGAGGCAGAGGCTGCAGCGCCCGAAAAGTTCCGAATTTGCCAGACAGAGTCCACATAGGGCTGCTCGTCGCTTTGTGGCCGCATCCGGAACTGTTAGCAGCAGTTGCTGTTGCCGGAATTTGATTTTAACGCATTTCTCAGAGCCGCGTCGCCGTTTCCCAATTGGCAACTGGCAACCATATCAAAACCGAGCGCAGGCCCAATCGGAAGAGTCTCGTCTGTGCCTCCGGAACGTTTCAATGGCAACACATTGAAATTGGCTGAGCCAAAGGGGAACCCATCTCCACGTGGGCATTCATGCGGGAGATCCGTTGGAATGAGCTCCAATTGTGGCGTCACATGCTCTGACAAGTTATTAGCTACACGTCTGCCATCCAAATAAACATCCCCATCAATATAACACTTGAACCTGGAGTAGGAAGAGGAGGTTCTCCTCAAGCTAAGTATGGCCGCCAGGCGCAGCTGCCTGCTACAGCTCCTCTGGATCTCTTGGATCACTTGGCAGCTACCTTTGGTCAGCGGATATCTAAACATATTTATCAGCCACCACGAGGTGATGAAACTGATGGGTAAGTCCACATGTGAGACCTATTTCTGGGAGGGAAAGTATGTTTCGATTTGAAAGTAATCGTTGGGACAGTTGCTCGAGCATCGAGACACGCCTCCAACCCCGCCCCACAGATATGATTAATAGTTGAATGGCAAAGTGCGACAGGACAAATTCATTGCTCCTCAACAGGAAAAACAAACAACCCCAGTCAAGGAGGGATAAGGGGGATAAGGAGGCGTAGGCATAGACCACGTCGCAGTAATTAATAGTTCCAAAATAATTGTTGACCATGACGACGACGACGACGACGTCGGGAAGAAGAGGAGGAGGCGGACGACCACAAAAGTTACGCGAAAACACGACAAAACAAATCCACACAAATCGATTTCCTGCTGAAGCCGGAGCCACCCTCGCACCTTCACCTCCACCTCCACCTCCTCCATCCTGTTGACAGCTGCAAGTGGCTGCCCGCCATGCTTAGCCACCCCCCCCCCCTTCCATTTCCTTCCCTCTCTCCCACCCTGCTGATAACGACTTCACAGACCGGTGCGGCGCATTTTGTTGTTTGTTTTGCTGTTTTCCCGTTTTGTTGCTCAACGCGAGGCCTCGTTATTGATGGCGCCAGCTATTCAAGTGCCTCCAGATCGACCTTGTGCCAGGCCTCGCCCCTACCCGATCCGAATCCTCGAGAATAGTTACAGTAATAGGCATTCATTCGGCGTGCCAAGGCGGAATGACGTCGTGCCCGTCGCGTCCTTTGCCTCACATTGATTAATGGTTCATGGCTCCAAAATGTGAGTCGGGGCGGTTCCAATTCGCCCTCCGACTCCCTTTAGCCACCAGTTCATCATTCGTCCTCTATGCTAGCTGTGCACAGCATTTTCCGGCACTTAAGTGTAATTGGAGCGTTATGCTTCCATCTCATTATGCAGGCTCAATCGCAGTCCTAGTTCCCACTGCCACTCCTCCTGGTTACTCCTAATCGCCGAATCACGGCACTTCAATTAGTTGAACAGCATAAAAATAATCCACACAAGGTCCGCACCAGGCGCAGATTGATGAATGGCCAAACAGCTTTGAGCTGCAGCTGTCGCCCGCGTTACTAGGTCAGCATGTCCACCTCCCCTTCCTTCCTTCCCTCTACTTGCTTTGCCCGTATCCAGCACTGCCCTTTCGTTCTGCACTTCTTTCTGAGAGTGCATTCGAGTGTGCTGAGCCATGAGCTGCTCGCCCGAGCAATTGACACTTTACAAAGCGGCCCTTGGCTCCCTGTGACCCTTCTTCCTTGGCATCCTTCAATGCAAATCGGATTTCATTAGCGACAACTCAAAGAATCTTCCACTTTGTTTGTTGCTCTTTGTAATTTCCTGTGCTATGCGCGATTTCCAGAGATTCCATTTCTCACTTCCTACAGATACCCTTCTTCCTCTTACTCTACCTCTTCTTCTTTTCCACCCCATCCACAGAGCTCGTTATGTTTTTAACGACCAGTTAACAGCCCCTCCCTCACAATATTTGCCACCCTCTGGGTCTGTTTCCATTTCAAAATTAACAAGCAGCTTGAAATCAAACAAACTGACCCGTCCAACTCCGCCCTCTCCCCCTTCCCATCCACAGTGCGACATGCCGTTGCATGATTTATTTTCAGGTCCCCTCATCCTTCTCCGCATATGTCTCTATGACTGTTTTTTCATGTGGAAGACGCGTCATAGCTGCATGACCCAATCTCAAACTCTAACCCAAAACCCATCTCTCTCTCGGTTTCAGTTCCCTTTCCCTCTTTCAACATTTCTCGAATAACTTCGCTCTCCGGCAGGTCTCTCATTGCTGGCTGGCTGTGATTGACGTGATGCATTCCCGCAATAAAAATCGAGTACACAGCTCCCTTCAGCAACCCCCCTACCCCCCTTCACCTCACTCCCTTGTACAATCTGAAAGTTTGTTCCATAAAGCGAGCTGTAAACATGAGTTAAACGATTTCTTGTCTGGCTGCTTCTAACTATACTTATATATAAATATAACTCGATACCTTTTCCCTCGATGGAGTGACGACAACATTAAAATTAAATATTTTTTACGCTTTTGTTGAAGATTTTCCGCTCTGCCTTCCAGCGAGTCGCGTTGCCCCAGCAACGAGCAATGTTCGTCCCAGAGTTGCCAGCGACACCAGCGTCAGCCACCAGTTGGGGAGGGTTGCCCCACCCCCCCCCACCCCCACACCCACCCCCTCAAGTTCTAGTGCTCGCTGTGCAAGGACGCGTAAAAATGCAATTTCAACAAGTTTCACTTTGATGTGCACATTTCTTGAGCCCGAACGGGGAACCCCACAAGGAAAAGGACCTTTTTAGGTCTAGAGCTTTCTCCCACCTAGCTCTAGCTCCGAAATTTCCCTTTAAATTAAAAGTTAATGCAAAAGAAAATTATTTTTAATGAATAGAAAACAGCCCGAAAATCGCCACATTAATAAAGCAACCCTCGACCTTTTACCCCGCGCCCTCGCATAAAAGCCTTGTGTTTCGGTGTCGATTTGCTTTATTGCTGAGTAAGGCGAGAAAAGTTGGAAAAAAAGAGAAGAGGAAGGTGTGCGAGATTTTAAACTGTGCCAATTAAATACCGAACTCGACTCTGATTCTTGGAGCGACGGCAATTAAAAGAAGCTCATTCAAAAAAAGCAAACGATTAAGCCCTGTCGGGGTGTCATTTAGAGAGAAAGAGAGAGGCTAGCGGCTGGGCTAGGGCGACAGTCAGGATGATAATTTCAGAAAATGCACGTTGCACTCCTTCAAAGCGGCTGCCAGCTAATGACACTAATTATCCTCTTAATCTTTTATGCAAATTGTGTGCTGGCATTGTCAAAGCCGACCCAGACTCGGTCCTCCACTCTCAGTCTCGCCCCTTCCAAATCCTTCCTCTCTAGTTCCACCTCCTGCTCTGCCAGCGAGCGTCTGCGGTTGCAGCGTCACGTGTGTGTGGCGAAGCCATTCAGACAATCGCAGGTATTATAATTATGCTAGAGAGGCGGCAAGCAGCAGGGGGGACCCGGGGAAACTTACTGGGACACGGCAGACTCCTGAACGAGCCAAAACTTTCCCAGGCGACGGCAAAGTTGGCGCTGTGCAAGGCGCGTGATATGAAAGACGGCCAAAGTTCGACGGAGCAGGACTTGGAACCGTAACCAAGCTGGGTGTCCTCCTTATCTCCAGAAACACCGTGCTTAGATACAGAGTGAAAACGAACTCACGGAAATTAAAGGTGCTTTCAGTCTGTGGCTTAAATTCGCTAAAGAGGCCAATCGAAAAGTTGAAAGTCTCTTTGAGAGTGAATCACATCCGTTTTCAATCAGAACTGAATTAATTAAGCCTGACACAAGTGCATTCCCTCTCTCAATCCCTTTGCGGTTACAAGTCCTCTCTTCCACCTCTTGAGGCACCCTTTGTCATTGTTGTCCTAGGACGAACTCGGGCTGAGTGACATTGTCCTTTTCGTGTGTTTGTGCATATTTAATGTGACTCACTTTGAGGTTATGTTTGTGTTTTTTGTTTAGTCTGCGGCGCACTCCCCTAAATGGATGAATAACGAGGTAGCTGCAGCTCCTCTTCTCCCATGCCACCCCGTGGTAGAGAACTGTGCAGTTTGTCAGCGGAAAGCGGGAAACGTAAAAGGTTTAAGTAGCCTGGGGGAGCCGCAGAGACAGCGGGGTGCATAACAATTTCGAATTCAAAAACAAAATGAAACAGTAAGGGAAACGGCGTAAGAATTGGGGAAGTTCTTAGACAAGTCATGAATAGAAGGAAGCTAACGAAAAATGCTTTTTCTTGTTCTGTAATTGGATTTGAAATTGTTTTAAGAATCGCGCAAGCGCCTTTCTATCTACTATCCTAACTGCACGCACAATCACATACGCGCTTCTCGCTTCTGCCTCCACCGGAAACGCAACACCCAACATCCGGCACAGACGCACAGTGAAGAGGCTAAAGGAAGGAAGGGTGGAGTGGAGTGCAGAGGAGAGGAGGACTGGCATGGAAGTAGAGGAGAGTAAACAGCATTTGCGACTTTCAATGCAAAGCAAGGCCAAGACGTTTGCGGACGCGTCTTAGTCTGATCCCAAAGAGTAAATGATGCAACATAAAGCAGCCCAGTAAGAGGTAGAGCAGGCAGAAGGGAGAGTCAGGCAGAGACAACAATGAAAGCGGATGAAGAAATTTAATTTCACGTCTTTTTAACTTGAGCAGCTCGTCTTTCACTGCCAGAGGGGTGGGGGAAGGGGCTTAGAGCTCCCAGGGTCGGGGTCAGAGATTAGGACGTTCGCGTAGCTAGTTAAAGTTACACAAAGCAAAGGATGATGATGATGTTGCTGCTGTCTCGTCTCAAATCGAGTTAGACAACACTTGACACCTTTTAATATTTGGTCTCACCCCATTCAACACCCGCTGCTCCCCCCGGGCGCCTGTCGCCTGTCATTCGAGGCGACCCGAGAGCGAGAACCAATTGACGCTCCTTGCATTGTCGCCTGCTGGTGACGGATTCGATTTCGATTATTATTGTGTCTTGGGTTTTGTTTACCGAACTTGGCTCACCCGCTGCAAACCCGCTGCCACCCCCCGTTGTTGAGTTGTCGAGGAAATCAATTTCCGTTGAAGCTGTAAGGTAGATACAGTCGGAGGGGGAAAAGCGAGTCATCAACTGCGGGGAAAATAAACACAGCATGCACAAAGTTTGCACAGCAGTAGAAAGTCCAAAGAAGGAACGCCAAGGGGAAGGCGTAACAAAGCAAATTGTGAAATAAACTTTCTCTTTATGCCTGCAATGCATCCGCCAACCAAACTCATCCTCCATCTATTCGCGTTCGCAGGGCTGGAGGCGGATTTGTTCTACGTGCACGAGGGAGCCATTAACACATACGCGATGCACTTCACTGTTCCCGTCCCGGCAGATGTGCACGAGCTGGAGTTCTCCTGGCAGAGTCTCATTGCTTATCCGGTAAGCCACCTGACCCTTTACCCCCTTCCATCCAGCTCACTTCCAATTTGATTTGCACTCCATTAACTGGCTATCCCACTGGTAGCTGCGCTACACTATCAGCATCGAATATGCGAACGACCAGGACGCACTGGGTACACCCACGCTGAGCATTCCACACAAGGGTCTGGTGCCGCAGGAGATCGAGTCCTTCCTGGTCTACCTGCCCTGCACCGGCAACGCCAGCCTCCAACTGCCGGTCAATGTCAACATGGTAGTGCAGGGACCTCCCCGCTTCAACGACACCCGGCTCCACTTCAAGCGCAACAAGATCTGTGCCAAGGGTAAGTAACCATTCCTTCCAATCTCCGACTGTCATTCGCATAGTTTTCGTTCCCATTGCATCCCAGGCATCTCACCCGAACCAAACCAGTCGCCGGCCCCAGCCCACGCCCCTTCCCAGGGACCGGCTTTGATGAGCGCCGCTGCCTGCGCTCTGGGCCTAGTTTTAGCCGTAGGCCTCGTGGCTAGCATGATGTATGTGCGGGCTCGCAAGCAGCTGCGCCAGGACTCACTACAGTAAGTCCTATTGATTGGTCCATCAATTCAATTAGCTTCCTAACATTGACTCTCTCATTTGTTACGTTCTCTTGCCATTCCATTAGCACCAGCTTCACTACAGCGGGTTATGGCAGTCATCAGAATGTGTTCATTCGCCTTGATCCTTTAGGTCGACCGCCGAGTGCCACCGGATCCTACGCGACCATCGCCAGCCTGAATAAATATCCAGCGGAGACCAAAAAGTCGTGCAGCATATTCGACCGTAAGTTATCTCCCCTCTTCGTAGTCCTATCGCTTACTTATCGATCCCCAAACTATTTATTTCCCTACAGGGTTCCGCAGCTCGCCCACACCCACACCCTACGCCACCGCCCTGCTGCCAATGGGAGACCAGAACGGCGAGACCATTTACTCAAAGCCAGAATCTGTCTGTCCCTCGAGAATATCCTACTACGCCTCCTCCCAGCTAACCCAGGTGAGTTCCAATTCCAATCGCCATCTGCCCTGAAGTCTGATTTTGTGGCCACACGATTTTCCTCCTGGGGGTTGATTGCAGCAGGCAACTGCCTGCCCTCAGGTAAACCAATGCCTTTGATATGTTGTGACACGTGCCATGCGCCACACACAAATGGAAATGAATCCCGTTGAAGTTCAGCCTGCAGTGGGTCGGTCGGTTGCCTAGGCCACCAGATCCACTCTGTTGCCAAACTGCGGCACTCGCCAGACCAGACGATTGCTCCCAAGGCTGCAGCCACATCCAATGCCATCCAATGCCCAACTCGAGCCACCTTTCCACGGCGATAAAAATTAAATTCTAATTTATATTTACGAGCTGATAAAGCTCCCGAAGTGCGTTAGACTCGAAACAAGAGCCATTCATAAATATGCGACCCTCCTTGCCGCCCGCCAGGGTGCCTGCCAGCCAGTCTGCCAGGGTGCCAGCCAGCCCTTCTCCATATTCCATGGGGTTTCTGTGGGTTGGGGCAAGTTTTGCCTGGCGCTCACGTAGCACGTGTTGCGACCCACA